>NW_022196891.1:49960770-49972577 GCF_008632895.1 Mastomys coucha | reverse complement strand
TTTTTTTTTTTTTTTTCTTGATTGCTTCATTTTGAAAGGGATTTTTGCAAAGCTTGGCGCTTGGTTGATATAGTGGGCCATGGTTTGTCCTGTGAGCCTTGTACCATTAGCAGCCTAGCCTCCTTAGCCTATACCCATCAAATGCCAGTATCATTCTCCCCCATGTCACCATACACAGGGAGATGTTCCTTGGAGTGTAAATTCTCAATCAGCTGGGGATACTGATTTTAAAAAGTATATATGAGTAGGGCGGTGGTGGCACACACCTTTAATCTCAGCACTTGGGAGGCAGAGGCAGGCGGATTTCTGAGTTCGAGGCCAGCTTGGTCTACAGAGTGAGTTCCAGGACAGCCAGGGCTACACAGAGAAACCCTGTCTCAAAAAACTAAAAAAAAAAAAAAGTATATATGCATAGTATTGTTAGTTTTACATCATTATAGCAAATACATAATCAACTTACAGAGACAACAGGGTTATTTCGGCTTAGTTTCTGGAGGTTTCAAACCATGTTCAGTTTCTGTTGAATTTCGTCCTGTGGTCAGGTAGCAGGGGTATGTGAGTGAGTGAAAGTGTGTGTATGAGTGTGTGTGTGTGTTCATTCATTTGTTCATTCATTCATGTTACAGTGGATGGGAAGCAGAACAAGAGACTCATACCCCAATCTCCTTTGAGGGTACACATGTGCTCAGTGACTTAAAACCTCCTAGGAGACACCCCCACCCACTCCCAATAACCTCCCAGAAGTGCCAGTCCAGGGACCAAACCTTTTTAATGCTTGTGCCTTTGAGAGATGTTCAAGTTACAAGTAGACATAGCATATGTCTCTTTCCCTGTAAGCTATGGATTATTTCTTAAGCTTTCTCATCAATATTCTCTTAGGTAGAACTAAACTAGCTACAGTGTTCCTACTTGTAGACACGTGTACATATTTCAGCTTAGTTTTGCTCTACTGACAGTTTCTGAATGTTACATGTAGAGCACCATCCCAGAGCTTTTCAGTGGCAAGTTTAAAGTTACTGGAGACACATGAGTAGCCGGCCAACTTAGCACAGTAATAGAGAAGCAAAGGTAATGTGTGAATATAGGGATGCTGCTTATTCCAGTAGGTGAAGATGGGTGACAAGGGCATCTTGGTGGAGATGGGATTTCATATAAATATTGAAAGATGAATGGGAGTTTTAAAGGGGGAGGGAATTGAGCATATTGTACAAACAGGCTGAACATGCTCATATATCTTTTATTCAAAAACCTTTTAAAAAATTATATTTGCCCTGATGTAATGCATAATATTAGATGTTCTGGCCAGGTACAAGTTTCTCACAGGTAGCTGGCATGGGTCTTAAAAAGAGAAAATCAATTAGTTAGGTCTTGTCTGGAAGCCCCATCTTTTCCTTGTGCTCTTGACTATACCTACTATTCCTCCATGACCTATTTCATTTGTGGTGTTATTTCTTTCTTTTTTTTCTTTTTCTTTTTTTTCGAGACAGGGTTTCTCTGTAGCCTTGGCTGTCCTGGAACTCACTCTGTAGACCAGGCTGGCCCCGAACTCAGAAATCCGCCTGCCTCTGCCTCCCAAGTGCTGGAATTAAAGGCGTGCGCCACCACCACTGCCACCTGATGGTATTATTTCTTTATTAGTGTTTTCTCTGAAACAATCTCATTTCTCTTAAAAGCCTGTGCTTATTCTGATTTTCCCTCTGAATTCTGTAGTTCATGCTTTTGTCTTACGGCTAACTTTCAAGTTCATCCTGCTGCCTATTTATCTTTTTATTGTGCTCCATTTTTTTTGCTATCGTTCTTTGGTACTGACATCTTGATTGCTGGGATTAAACTTGATGTACCACTACCCCTTCCTTGGGTGGCTTTACTAAGCATACATGTACTCAGTTAACCATATCTAACTCATATTAGCCATGATTTATACACACAGCCACATGAAAAGTTCTTAAGCCCTGCTGCTTTCCACAGTTTATTCTGATTACTCGGTCCTGTTTTGTTGTTCTGTCCTGTTTCACTAACCAGTGGCGAAAACAAAGGCATGGCCTATTATTTTCTCCTCTCCTCTCCTCTCCTTCCCTCCCCTCCCTCCCCTCCCCTCTCCCCTCTCCCCTCTCCTTTTCCCTCCTTTCCTGAGACAGAGTTTCTCTGTGTATCCCAGGTTTTTCTGGAACTCTCTTTGTAGTCCAGGCTGGCCTAGAGCTCGCAGAGACCGCTTGCCTCTGCCTCTCCTGTGCTGGGATTAAAAGGGTAAGCCACCACCACTCAACAATATTTCTTTTTTAGAAATTGTTTCTACCCACAGACTCTTACTGCCATTGAATCATCCTTCTTTAAAATGTACCAAACATACTGTCTAAATCATTGTGGTAGTCTTGGGTGGATGATTGGTCTAAGATGTCATTCTTTAAAGTATATAATCTCAGCTGGAAGTAGTGTTGCACACCTTTAGTCTCAGCTGTTAGGTAAGACCTTTAATCTCAGCATTTAGGAGACAGCGGCAGATCGATCTCTGGTCTATATAGCAAGTTCCAGACTACACAGTGTCTCTCAAAACAGCAACAAAAAAAAGCAGTATAGTGTCTGTAACTCAGTTGCTATGAGCAGTTCACTTACAGTTTCTGTGCCTCATTTCTCTATTCTCTTATCTGTGAGTTAGAAGTAATATGTCTGTTGCATAAAGTTGCAGAGAGCTAATGTACCAAGAGTGGTTCTGGTATATAGTAAGTACTGTATGGTATGTTCACGTGTTCATAATCTGAAAGAATGTGTAGCACTGACTAATCATTTTGTGCCTCTTCTGGACGTTTGTCATTTGAGAAGTCTCACTGTCTGCCTTTTGTTTGTTCTATTGCTGTAAAAGTTACTTAGAGGGGAAGGGGTTTATTTTAGCTCACAATTCTACACTACAGTTCTTTCATTTGTGAGAAAGTCAAGACAGTGGGAACTTGAAACAGCTATTCACATAATATCCATAGTCAATATTGAAGAGAAACAAATGCATACATGTTTACTTGCTTATGCTCAGCTCATTTTCTCCACTCTTAGAGAGTTCAGGATACCTCCCCATCCCCAGGGAGTGGCGCTTTCTACAGTGGGCTGCATCTTCCTGCATAGTTAACTAGTTAACTTCACACATAGTTAACTAGTTAAGAGGCCAACTCTCTTCCCAGTTGTGTCAGGTTGACAGTTAAAGCTGTCACATCAAACTCTTTCAACTACAGTGTGAGTTTGAAGCCAGTTTGGGATATATGAGGCCTTGTCTTATAATAAATAAGCTTTATATCCATTCCTTCTTCCCCATATAATCCTTAAGCTTTCTCATTTTCCTCATTGGAGGTGCTTCTTGGGATTCTGTCCCTCACCTCATCTGCCAGGTTCAGCCTTTCAGTCATTGAGTTCTCCTAATTTCTTTACCCTCCTGCGTGTTTGTACCACTCTGGAAGTGTTGCATTTCTCTTGTTTTCCTTTTGACTCAATGGTTCTGTCCCATGAAGGGTATTCATACCCTTCCAGCTAGTACCTTGCCTGTAGTTCTTCCTGGGAAACAAGAAGAGAAGTACTGACAGGGCTTTAAATACTGCTCATTCCTTTTTTTTTTTTTTTTTTTTAAAGATTTATTTATTATATGTAAGTACACTGTAGCTATCTTCAGACGCACCAGAAGAGGGCGTCAGATCTCATTACGGGTGGTTGTGAGCCACCATGTGGTTGCTGGGATTTGAACTCATGACCTTCCAAAGAGCAGTCAGTGCTCTTCCCTGTTGAGCCATCTCATCAGCCCTGCTCATTCCTTTGTTGTTTGTAAAATGGAACATGGATATGAAAAAATAGTGTAACAAATTTTGGTTCTCCTTCAGACTAAATTCTTTTTTCTTCAGACTCCACACCATCTGTCCTATCACAAATACATATTTTACATTGGTTCCAAGTTAATATTGAAAAAATATTTATGTGTGGTTTTTCCTTAATTATACTCCTTAATCTGGCATTGTTGACCTTTCATAAAATAACTTACCTACTTTAGTCATTGGTGTTAGGAACAACAACAAAATGATCTGTCCATTGTCTCTGAACATAGCGTATTTATTTCTCATTAAAACTATAGGAAGTTCTCTCTTCCATTAGTCTAGTTATACTTCACTTTTTAAATGATGACTTCCTTGTTTATTGATTTCTTTTCTTGGTACTGTATTACATTTTAATTTTTCTATTTTTATGTGTTAGTCACTGTAACTGGATTATAATAGAAGATGTCTCCTGTCTGTCTGCCTGTTGATCTATCTAGGTGTTTGAGGGTAGGGTCTCCAAACTTAGTCACTTGTTTTCTACAGTTGGCACAAGTCTTCTCAAGCAAGTTCTCCCCTTAGGGGTACACTGAAAGCTTCCAAATATGGACACTTAAGTATTTGTTTGTTTTTCCATTTGGGAGGGCTCCTTATTTTTTGGTAGTTGTGTTCATTTTTAAAATTTTGTTATGTGTATGGATATATTGCCTGCATATATGTCTGTGCACCACATGCATGCAGTGCTTATAGAGGACAGAAGAAGACATTGGATTCCCTGAACTGGAGTTACAGATGATTGTGAGCACACATGTGAGCCGGGAATCTGGAAGAGCAGCCAGTTTTCTTAACCACTGAGCCATCTCTCCAGTCCCTGCAGAAACAGGGTTGTGGTGTGCTGCTTAAACCAATGTTGAGTTCCTGAGCTCAAGTGGTTTCTTCTGCTTCAGTGTTCTCAGTTCTGCACTACAGGCGTGTGTTGTTGTGTCTAGCTTGGGCATACATAGTTTTAAAGCATGTGTGGAAGTAACCAAGTTAAAGATTGAAAAGAAAGGAATACAAGAGAAAGGGAGTAGTTCTTTGGGATATGCAGGATTTGCGTTTTCTCCTATTAGTAAATGGGCGCATTTTTTCATTAAGCTTTACTATCTATTTGGAATACTTGTAAATTATTTGGAAGATAAAAGTTTAGCAAGTGAAATTTTGAAAAGAAATTTGAATTGTAGGATTTATTTTATAGCATTCGTAGCTCCCATGGTAAGAGGATAGGGAACAGCAGGAGCTCTGTAGTTTGTTCCCAACTGTACTCTGCTCCCAGCCCATGCTGGAGATGGAACCCCAGAGGTTCATACATTCTAGGAAAGTGCTCTGCCTCTGAATGCCCTTAGCTCATTACAGCTCCTGGTGGCATTTCCTTCTCTTGTCCTTCTCAAGTGATAGTCATAGTTCTGAAAGACTGTTGTGTTTCTATAAATGTCATATTAATGCATCGGTTTCCACAAACCCAGTGTTCACAGAAGTTGACTTTTTCTCCTCAAGGCTTCAGAGCTACTGTCAGTTATGATATGATATATTAGATTCTAATAATGTTTCTTAAATAAATTCATTTTTATTAGGCTGTCACCTAGCTATATATTTTTTGATTTACTGTACAGCAATGAGGTTTTTGTTTTTATGGTTTTTTTTTTTTTTTTTTTTTTTTTTTTTTTTTTTTTTTTTTTTTTTTTTTTTTTTTTTTTTCTAGACAAGGTTTCTCTGTATAGCCTTGGCTGTCCTGGAACTCACTCTGTAGACCAGGCTGGCCTGGAACTCAGAAATCTGCCTGCCTCTGCCTCCCAAGTGCTGGGACTAAAGGTGTGCGCCACCACGCCCGGCACTTTTTTTTTTAAAGATTTATTTATTTTATGTGTATGAGTACACTGTAGCTGTACAGATGGCCGTGAGCCATCATGTGGCTGCTGGGAACTGAACTCAGGACCTCTGCTTGCTCCGGCATAATACACTGTAGATATCTTCAGACACACCAGAAGAGGGCATCACCCTTTTCTGGATGATTGTGAGCCACCATGTGGTTGCTGGGATCTGAACTCAGGACCTTAAGAAGAGCAGTCAGTGCTCTTTCCCGCTGAGCCATCTCTCCAGCCCTACTTTTACTTTTTTTGTTTGTTTTTTGTTTTTGTTTTTTTTTTTAGACAGGGTTTCTCTGTGTAGCCTTGGCTGTCCTCGAACTCACTCTGTAGACCAGGTTGACCTCGAACTCAGAAATCCTCTTGCCTCTGCCTCCTAAGTGCTGGGATTATAGGTGTGTGCCACCACCACCTGGTCCTACTTTTACTTTTAATAACTAATCCTATAAGATTACATTTCTTAAATTTAAATAACAAAAATGTCATTTGTCTGACCATTTTTTTGTTTGTTTTTGTTTTTGGGTTTTGGGTTTTTGTTGTTGTTGTTGTTGTTGTTGTTGTTGTTGTTCTTTAGAGACAGAGTTTCTCTGTGTAGCCCTGGCTGTCCTGGAACTCACTCTGTAGACCAGGCTGGCCTCCTGAACTCAGAAATCCACCTGCCTCTGCCTCCCAAGTGCTGGGATTAAAGGTGTGTGCCACCACAGCCCAGCACAAATTTATTTCTAATGTAAGAATAGTTTGATTGGCTAACTGTGTATACAGGCTTCTTAGGACAGCAGCGTGCTGTACCAAAATGACTTTAGAAGGTCTTTGAATTAAAACCGCCTTAAATTTTTTTTTTAATTGTTCTGACTTCAGGTCCCTGACCTTACATACTAACAAGGTAACCTTAAGCCTCTCTGGTTTTAATTTTACTGCTAGTGATCATGATAGAAGAAGTACATGACAAGCTGTAACTTTCTTATATAAAGTCCAGTTTAGTTTTACATAGACACTGAGCCTCTTTTCTGCATTGACTTGATTTTCTAAATTTTTAATATATTACTATTTCATTTTTAAATGTGCTAATATAGCCCTTGAGGTAATTGAGGGATTTGCAATGTGGAATGAACTTCATTCTATGAGGCCACCATCTTACCACATTAATATAGTTTATACTTTCAAAATGCCCTTGTGTAATTGTCTTGGAATCCCTAGAACCTGTGAATAGTTTACTGTATGTTAGTTGATGTGAAGAAACTAAGGGTTCACATAGAACTGGCAGACTTTAAAATGCTATTATTTATTAGACTTATTATAATCATAAGGACTTATTTCTTGGGGAAAAAAGCAGAAAAGCTAGAGTTAGAGATGGTATTCTTTGTATTTGAATGTGGAAGAGGGCCTGAAGTTAAGGAATTTAGGCAGACACCAGAAACATGAAGAGGCAAAAATGCTGATTCTTTTCCCAGAGTATTGAGAAAGACGTGCAGACCTTCTATATGGAAATCCATTGATTTTAGTACACTAGAAATCCTGTTGAGCTTTTGATGTATTTCATTCTAGGCCACAGATTTATAGGAAGCTGTTAAGCAAAACTAAGAAATTAAAGCAGTGTTTTCATAGAGCATCACAAAGTTTAAAGTGTTGATTTTGATTTCAGCCATGTTTAAAATCCCGTTTCTGCACAGCCTTACCAGTGCTGACGTTCTATGCATCTCATTATTTTTTTTAATTAAATTATTTTTTACACTCCATTTTCCATTCCCTGGCCCTCTCCCCCAATCCACCGTCCGATTGCTCCATATACCACGCCTCCTCCCCCCACCCCGTCTCCATGTGGATGCCCCCATTCCACCTGACCTCTAAACTCATTGGGCCTCCAGTCTCTTGAGGGTTAGGTGCATCATCTCTGAATGAACACAGACCCAGAAGTCCTCTACTGTATGTGTGTTGGGTGCCTCATATCATCTGGTGTATGCTGTCTGTTTGGTGGTCCAGTGTTTGAGAGATCTAATTCTTTATAGTAATTATTTTACACTTTTACTATTTCTTGAAGCTTTACTGACTTAGTAGATGGCCTTTCTATCATATATAAAAGTAGAAGTCTTTTGGTGGCACTGATATTATTCCTCCTCCCTATTTTGGCTTTTGTCTCCCTCTACATTCACCTTATATTGTATTGTTTTGTTTTTGAGACAGGGTCTCACTATGTAGTCACCTTGGTTAGCCTAAACTCCCTAGAGATCCACTTGCCTCTGCCCTAAGTTCTGGGACTAAAGGGATGTGCACTATCATGCCTGGCTGGTATGTTTTATAATAATGCATTTTTATAATAATTCTGACCTGTTGCTAAAAAGCATTGATGATTAATTTGTCTTATGTTAGCATTCATTCATTTTTAATCTTAAGTCATACCTGTTGTCTTCTTGCTACGCCATTAAGGCTAGTATAGACCAGCAGTGAGGAGTAGCTCTAGAGGGGCTACTTACACTTCAGCATTAGTGTCAGTAGTCAGATTTAGGTTCTACTTTAGCCAGAGTATGCCACACAGACACTTTTTGTTTATTATTTCAAATTTTTATAGCAGTCCTGTGAGTTATGTACCATTGTTGTTTGGTTTTACAGACAAGCAAACAGACTTAGAATAGGTAAGGCTAATGTCATTCTATGATTGACAGAGTTGAGTTTTGAACCTGGAAGTTAGTTCAGAGTCAGTAATTTTTAACTATGCATCATTCTGACTGTCTTTAATTTTACATAATTTGCTTGGGATTATAAGATTTTTGGTTATACATTATGCATTGCTATAAAATATAACATTCATAATCACACATTTAACCTGACAAAATTTATCAATCCCAACTTTTAAAGTGCATTTATTTTTCTAAGGGAGTAGAAGCTAGAATAATATTTTTTGAAAAGTTTACTGATGGGAGCAGAAAGAGGAAGTTCTTTGAAATTCATTGCAACTGTGTAAGAATGGAAGCAAGAACTAGATTATGGCATTTTAAAAGCTGAAAAACTGTAAAGATTAAGGGTGGGATGATAAGAAAACATTAGTTAAGTCTTCAGTGGTAAAGAGAAAAATAACTTTACTTTTTAAGTATGAAAGGGGTGGAAACCTGTCTACAGTAGCTGTGTGCTGTGGAACAATGCCTCCAATTTAAAATAACCTAGATTTCTGCCTAAAGACACAATGGAACCTTGCTTCTGTCTGTAACTTGCATCTCTGACCTCATTTTTCCTTCATCCTACTCCACTGCAATTAGAAATTGAGTATAGTTGCTGCCAGTTTCTATGAGGAAGTACCACAGCTTCAGTTCTTTCTCATTAACTCCACTTAAAACATGGAGTTAGAAAAGTTACTAATGACTCCTGAATTATGTGTCTGACTCTAGCTGAGTAGGAACCTGGTAAATCTGTAGCAGGAAGCAAATTCTGCCTTATAAATTGAGGGGATTGCTTTAAAATAAGAAAAATTCATGTTAGGTTTCTAAAAGAAATGTTAACTAAAGAAAAATACAGTAAGTATTGTGTCTTTGTGCCACAGATACACATAGGTATGAGAGGCCTTTCTGTATCTCCCCTAGCTAGGCTGGATGTTGAGAACCTAGGTTCACATGCCAGTAGTTTATTACAAATCAGTGCTATTAGTTTTATCTAACTAAAGCTAGTGTTTTAGCATTAAGTCTTCATTTCTTTAAAAAAAAAAAAAAAGTCTTCATTTCTGTACTCCTTTGTACCTGTGAGTTTTGATATCTATGAATCAACCATAGATTGAAAAACGTAAAAATCATGTTTGAATTAAACATACAGATTTGACTTCTCATTACTGTTTTCTAAATAATATAAGAATTATTTATATAACATATACCACTATAGTATCAGGTGTTACAAGCACTATAAAGGTAGCTTAAAGTATATGTAGAGCTTTATTTCTTCCTGTTTTGGAGCCCATTCTGGGTGTTAGCATGGGATCTGAGAGCATGCTCACAAATAACCATGCTAACAAGTTTCCTTTAGCCCTTTTATGAAGAAAGGCACTAGTCCCATTCTTGAGGGTTTAACCTTTAAATGGTATTCATTTCCAAGAGTCGGCATCTCTTAGTATTTTGTACTGGAGATGAAGTTTCAGTGCGCATTTGGAAGGAGATATCCATCATTCAAGCGAGAGCTAGTAGTTTAAGTTACTCCATTTCTAAATTTTCTTCTAGAAATTTTATAGCCCAAGCCTGCAGTCTATTTTGAATTAATTGTATATTTGATGCGATGTATTACTTTAGGTTGTTTTCTAGTTAAAACTTTTCATCCAGTTGTTAATAGTATCACTTCTTGAGAAAATATTTTTTCTCCTTTAAATTCCTTGCTACTTCTGTCAAAAATTGGCTATACACAAAAACACATTTAGATACGTATATAAGTGTCTTAGTGCGCTATCACTGTAAAAAGATATTACCATGGCAACTCTTATAAAAAGAAAACATTTAATTAATTAATTCAGAGGTTTAGTCCAATATCAAGTCAGGGAACATGGCAGCTTGCAGGCAGACATGATGCTGGAGATGTAACTGAGGGTTCTACATTCAGATCCACAGGCCCAGCATGAGAGCCATTGTACCTGAGTTGGGCTTCTGAAGCTTCAAAGCTTTGAATGTGCCCCCTTTTATAGCTTCTTAAAGTAGATGCTCACTTAGCTCAGTGCTTTTAGACCGTTCTCCGTTCTCTTCTGTATAAAGAACATTCAGAGTTCAGAAGGCCTGTTGCCTTGCCCTTGGGATTGCTCCTTTGACTTTTGGTTCTTTAGAAATACATTTTATAATGTGACCAACTAGTTGCAACTGGCTTTCTATATTGATTTGTGTTTATATAATTTTAGTTCTTTTTAAATTTCTAAAGACTTATTTGTGGTGCAGCTTATTGTCTATCATGACTTCATGTACACTTAGGAAAAAGTATGTTCTGTTTGGCAGAATATTCTATAGATATTAATTAGATCAGGTTGTTTTGTAGTATTGGTCTAACTAATAGTACAAAGGCTTTCTGCCTTATTATATTATTTACTGAAAGGTAAATTTTGAAGTATCTAAGTAATTGTAGATTTTTCTGTTTTCTCCTCTGGTTTTTTTCTATGTATATGTAAAGTTATGACAGTATACTTTTATTACATTTACTCTTCCTTCCCCCTTTTAATCTCTATCATCTGGTTTGGGATTTTTTTCCTTAAAGTAGACAGTAATTTTAAAGTAAATTTAAAACAAGTAACGTGCTATTTTATGTTTACTCACAAGTCTATTTGTGGAAATCTTCACCTTCTTGCTTAGTTTCAAGTTTTCATTTGGTATGTTCTTTCATCCCGAAAAGCTCTTGTTTTAATACTCCTTGTGAGTATTGATTTCTTGTCCTAAAAGTTCCTTTGTTCTTTTACTTTGAAAATTTTTTCCCTTCAATTTTGAAAGATACTTTTGCTGGCTATAAGATTATATAGGTTGAAGTTTTCTTTTAGTGTACTTTGAAAATGATGCCTCTAGCTTGCCTTTTCTCTGATAGTAATTCGGCCATGATTCTTTTTTTTTTAAGATTTATTATTTATAAGTACACTGTAGCTGTCTTCAGATACACCAGAAAAGGGCATCAGATCTCATTATGGATGGTTGTGAGCCACCATGTGGTTGCTGGGATTTGAACTCAGGACCTTTGGAAGAGCAGTCAGTGCTCTTAACCACTGAGCCATCTCTCCAGCCCTCAGCTGTGATTCTTACCATTCTTATTCCCTATAGGACTTTTTTCTTTATTTGTTTTAAAAGATTTCTTCTATTAAAATGACTCCATAGGTTTTTTTCTATAGCTAAAGTTTATTGAGTATCTTAATTTTTAGCTATATGGTTTTCATCAGTTTGTAGAAATACTTGATCTTTTCAGGCAAATTGAAAATCTGAATTTGTAAAGATTTGACACATAATAGCCCTTAAAATTGTCTATTTTCTACCTTTTTCTATGAACAGCATTTGGCTGTAGGCCAGAGAAAGCCATAACATTTTTGTAATGTCTTAGTTTCTTCTAGAGACATTCTACAGTTGCCTGGCATCCATCTATCCGTGTGTGTGTGTGTGTGTGTGTGTGTGTGTGTGTGTGTGTG
>NW_022196891.1:49934672-49960760 GCF_008632895.1 Mastomys coucha | reverse complement strand
TCTTCTATACCACTCATGCAAGAAATTACAGAATGCCTATGTTCTTTGGTAATTGTCTTTTTAACAGGATCATTTCTAAAATTCGGGTTGGAAGGGATAAGTTAGAGAAGAGGGTATAGAGAAACCTCCTGTATAAGAGCTTGATCTAGAAACTAAAAACCAAGACAGTTTCCTGGAAACCTTTTCAGGTTTAAGAAAAGGAGACTTGTAGGTGAACTATATGCTGATAAATTGGCAACTTAAATCCAAGCAGTAGTATAATATTTGTAATTAAAGTTTGACTACCTGAGCCATTGAAAAGTGAAAGGTGGGGGCTGGAGGGATGGCTGAGCCTTTAAGAGCACTGACTGCTCTTCCAAAGGTCCTGCGTTCAAATCCCAGCAACCACTTGATGGCTCACAACCATCTGTAACAAGATCTGACGCCCTCTTCTGGAGTGTCTGAAGACAGCTACAGTGTATTTACATATAATAAATAAACAAACCTTCAAAAAAAAAAAAGAAAAGAGAAGTGAGAAGTTCTATATTATGAAAATGTTTAGGCTCTAGAATTCTGGGTATGAGCCAGGCGGTGGTGGCGCACGCCTTTAATCCCAGCACTTGGGGAGGCAGAGGCGGGCGGAATTTCTGAGGCCAGCCTGATCTACAGAGTGAGTTCCAGGACAGCCAAGGCTATATAGAGAAACTCTGTCTCAAAAAAAAAAAAAAAAAAAAAAAAGTCTTTATAGCCTTCTGCAAGTTTCCTATGAAGTATTTCTTTTTATATTTGGAGAAATCTCCAAATGATTTATGGTTGATTTATATATTTTATGTTATGTATTGTAGGCCCCAAGGGATTATTAGTTGTCATTCATGCTCTATAAATTCACTGTTAATTTCACCTAGTTCAAGAGCTTTTTTTCTTATATGTTTGTTTGTTTGGCTATGGTGCTGGGACTTGAACCCAAGTTGTTTTTTTGTTTTGTTTTTGGTTTTTTTGTTTGTTTGTTTAGTTTTTCAAGACAGGGTTTCTCTGTGTAGCCCTGGTTTTCCTGGAACTCTCTGTAGAACAGGCTGGCCTCGAACTCAGAAATCCACCTGCCTCTGCCTCCCAAGTGCTGGGATTAAAGGCGTGCACCACCACTGCCAGGCTTTGAACCCAAGTTTTTTTTGGTAGGCAAATACACCGCCATTAAACTATACATCTCTTTGTTCCCCACCCATCTTTTAAGAATTTTATTTTAAAACAAACTGGTCTTGAACTTGTATTGTTGAGTAGGCTGCTCTCAAGCATTTGGTTCTTCTGCACCACCCCCTTCCCAGGGAGCTGCTGCCATTCCCAGTCATACAGAATATTCAGTCAAGTTCCTGTGGCTATCAGGAAATGGTTTTTACCCATCTTTTCCCTCTCTATTAGATCTTTTTCATGTTATTTCTTATTCTATCTTTTTTTAAAGATTTATTTATTTATTTAATGTGTATGAGTACACTGTAGCTGTACAGATGGCCATGAGCCATCGTGTGGCTGCTGGGAACTGAACTCAGGGCGGCCCTGCTTGCTCTCTCCTGTGTGATACACTGTAGCTGTCTTCAGAGCACCATAAGAGGTCGTCAGATCCCATTACGGGTAGTTGTGAGCCGCCATGTGGTTGCTGGGATCCAAACTTAGGACCTTCGTAAGAGCAGTCAGTGCTCTTACCCGCTGAGCCATCTTACCAGCCCTCTTATTCTATCTTACAAAGAAATGTTATATATGCATCTTAAAAATCCTTTTGTAAGCTAGAAGTGACTGAAACAGAAGGATTGCTGTGAGTTCAGGCCAGCCTGGGCTTCAGAGGAAGACAGTCACAGTTGAAGACTATCTTATTATGCCCCACTTTTCCTAGGAAAATTTGTTTTAATAAGATTCTCAGTATCTTCCACACTGTTAAATCCAATGATCAGTCTGTAGACCTCCTTTTACTTTGACCTGTCATCACTAAGACAACCATGTTCAACAATTTAATATGTTTTCTAGTCTGTGCTCTGTATTTTCTATTGTCTAGACTTGTATACTTCTGCACTTTTCTGACAATGCTGTCCTAGGCTTTAAATCATGCTTATATACTGGTGATTCTTGGATGAGCACTAATATTCACAATGTTTCCTCTAAACCTTATATTTCTAAAAGAGCCATTGCAAATTTAGTAATCTTAGATCTTATCATTATCAAAAAATAATAGCAGATGTTTTTAATTTTCCTGCCAAGTATTGTTGACCCCCAATGAACTCTCCTTCTAAAACTTACTCCTGTTGTCTTCTCCATTAGTAAATGCTAAATCCTCCCAGTTTTTTTTTTCCTATTGAAAACCGTGGAACCACCTTGGACCATCTCCCATACCCCAAAATTTGTTTATTTGACATGTTACTTACTAGAGACTGATAACATCTACTATCTCATTATTGCTGCCTATTGATAAGTCACTCAGGGCTTAATGTAGCAGTCCAGTGGAACTAAGGCAGGTCATAATAGTGTCTTCAAAGTCTCCAGCGATTTTTACTTCAAAGCCTTTCCTCTCAGACTAGCCCAAGTTGGTGTTGACCTTCATGGTCTAATTCATTCATGGTCTTGGATGGCTATAATAGTTGAGAAAATCAGATCTCTTTTTGAGTGATTCAATCCTCATCCTCATCCTCATCCTCAGCTTCATTCTTTGGTGATAGTGTTAGAAAAGGGCAAGCACAAATGCAGATCGAGTGTCTGTCAAGGAAAGTGACAGGACAAAGCCCTTTGTCTGCAGAGAGTCGAGAAGGGTGCAGATGTCAAGAAGTATGTGATTCATTGGGACCAAATTCATTGGGATCATAGGGTCTGTAAGGATCTGTATGGGTTTAGTTTATTACATTATTTGAATATGGAACCCATTTCTTGATCAGATGTGAAGTTCAATAAAAAGAAATTGTCTAGATAGAGAATATTCTTTGTATACCATAATATTATAGATTCTTTTTGTAGTTAGCTCACTGTCTTAAATATTGTTGCTGATAAATTAACTCGCTCATCTCCCATATTGCCTTCGTGCTGCATGTTAGGCAGGCAGTTGGACTTTGTACTTTTCTAATCCTGAATGTATTTGGTTCTTTACATTTACATATATGTAAAGGACTGTGATTACTTTGTCCAGTGTCAAAGGATAGAATCATACTTCTGTTTTCCTTTTTAGACTTAAAGACATTCTCAGAGCACTTTTACGTTCTCACTGAAGGTCTTTCTGTCGCCATAGTTCCCTTTACCTGTTTGCCTTAGAGTTAAAAATCATATATTTAGCTGTGTCAGATTGGCTTTGTTCCCTAAACAATGTGCATCAAGGTTTCTTTCTCCCTTTTTCATGTGCTAATAATAAACAGTAGTCTGGGTGTACCACAGATTTTCCACACATTGTAGGGCATCTTGGATGCATCCAGGGTTTGATAATCGTGAATAAAATTGTTGTCAGCATCTGTGTGCATGTTTGTGTAGACATAAATTTTCATTTTGTATGTGTAGGTGCTGGAAGCACAGTTTCCAAATTGTGTGATGAGTATAAAGTATGAGAAACTTTTCTCATACTTTCTATTCTCCATTGGCTTTTACTACTTTGTGCTACCACTAACAGTCAGGGAGAGCGCCTGCAGAACGCCACAGACTCATCAACACTCTGGTTTTGTTAGTGTTCTGGACTTGACCATTTAATTGTATAGAGGGGTCTTATTCTTTAAATTTGCATTAACAATACTTTTCAGATCTATTTCCTTTTTACAGTGATTAATGTTCTGCTAATCCTACATTTGTTATTCACATATACAAATGTCTTTTAAGGTAATCTTTTCTGAACATTTATCTATCATGATACTAATTTGGTTGCTTTCTTTTAAATTTTTCCTCTAATGTAAAACATTTATTCATTTTAATGTAGATTGCATTGCCTGCATACTTGAGGAAGATTTAGGGGTTATTACAAAGAAGTGTTTTTTAAAAGCTAATTTAAAATTATTGCTTTGGTATGTCTCATTTAATATAAAAATTGAGATGAGAAGAAATAACTTTCTGGTTTTTATGGTACAATCTAAATTTCTTGTTTAATTGTGTGAACTACTGAACTGTCTTATTGTATGCCTCAGATGTGTTCATTTCTGTAGAGTTAATTTATTGATTGGTACATACTATATAGATCCCACTTGAATGAAAAGAGAACCTGGATTTTAGAAGGATAACTAAGCGCTCATGTTTTTCTCTAATTTTATAAGGTGATGATCCCTGAACTTAAAAGGTTTTGTTATTGGTTCTTGGATTTTTTTTCCCCCCAAAACACCTGAAAACTAGTATCAAATTTTGAGTAACCAAAAGTTTAGGATCCTGACTTTAAATTGAGACGCCATCCACACTGATTTATATTTATTTGGGTGAATGTCTAGTAATCACTATGCTGATGCATACACACACACACACACATATATGAATATATCCAACTTTCTTTAGTGAAAACATTTGTAAACCAATGATTTATTTGTTTAGTGCTGCAGTGAAACTACATGTGCACATGTACTGGAATAACTGGCCAAACCCTGTCTTTCTTACAGAAGTTACTCAGCTTTTAAAATCCAAGAAAGAGTGGCCCAAATGAGAAAAACGAGAGTACATTTCAGGTTGAGTGGGGGGGAAAACCCACAAATAAAGATGCGGATACTGAGAGGCAGAAAACAAGAAGCTCATAGTAACAGAGGCTTGACTGGGTCAGAGTCGCACCTTTACCATGTGACGTGCAATGTCAAGGAAGTTGGAATTGCTTTATCTCATTCTTTCCCATGAGTATATGCTTCGAAAACAGAGCAACAAAGCCCCCTCATGCATGCTTGACATTTCTGTTAAAACATACTTAGGTGCTAAACATGAGGAACCATGTGTTCTGTTTTAAAATTTATTGTTATGAGTTGCTAGCTTCATGTTCCTAATTTGTAGAAAAAAGATATTTGCATTTTTTGGCTGATCGAGAGTTGTGATTAACTATAAATGATAATGAGAAATGCAATAATAGGAACCTTTTATTTTCAGTGCTCATGGTACTGATGACTATTATTCTCTTTCATCCTCAGAGCATCTCAGTGTGGTGACTTATTTAATTATGTCCATCTTCTAAGTAAACTGGGTAGTAGAGCAGTGATTCACTTTTTTACATGGCTAACAAATAGCAGAGCTTAAATTGAACTCAGGCAGTCTGAATAAGACTCTTAGTATCTCCTTACTCTCCCATTCTATGAGATCACATACATAGAGCACTTAAGTATAACGTCTAGCAATAAGAACTATAAATGTAAACAGTGCTCAGTAGCTAATAATTAACTCATTTTACCTAAATCGTTTGAGTTAATACCTCAGGAAACTGTTTTGCCCATGGCTTCCAATCCAGCACATCACTATAATAACTCAAGATGATTCTGGAACATGCTTAGCCACTACCTTCTGTTACCTGCTTTGTTGATCTGTTATACATTCTATATTAAATCTCTATCAAGGACTGTTACCTGTCTTGTCAGTGTATATTCTGTCCTTAATCTAGTGCCCCTCACATAAAAATGACCAAATACTGTTCAGCAACTCAGTGAAACCTAAAAACCTGACCTCTGCTGACCTTAGAATTTAAACATTATTTATGCCATCTGTACCTGTGCTTTAGTTGTTTTTCTGTGGTTTTCTGTTAGTTAAGAGTCTATCTGTTTATATTATACCTGGGCAGTCTCACCTTGCAGATTGCTGCTGGGTAGGAAACTGGTATCTAATCCTGAAGAGATCACTCAGTTTTTATAAGCACATGAGGGCAACATATAAGATCTAAAACCATGACCTTTTATAAATATACACAAAACAACATTTAAAGGTATTTAAAGAAACTAATATAAAAAGAAAAAAACTTTGCTATTTTTCATTTGCTTTTTGTATTAAGTCATTTCAAATAAATTTTTGAAAGTTTTTCCCCAGGGACATTCTCTGTTTTTTTTGTGTTAACTCATATTTTCCTCCTCTCCTCTATCTAGAGTGTCTTAAACCATTCTACCTTGTGAAAAATTGGATGTTCTTACAGATAGTCATTGTGGGAGAAAACGTTTCATTTAAGTCCCAGATGAGGACCGAAAACTTGAAATCAGAGGAGCATCTGAAATCAAGTAATATTAGGTAGGATAAAAGTTACAAGGGATTTCTGCACTGTTATTAATTTCTAGGATGTATGTTAAGTTTCTCATATTCTGTGGACATTGAGGAAAAAATGTGCAACTTCTTGAAAGGGGGTATGCTAAAGATTTTATTTTTAGTTATGTAGCTTTATGAGAAATGATCTAGGTTTACATTGACATTAGCATGTATGTCTTATGGTTACAAAAACTTTTTAAAAATGCACTAAAATACATTTCAGGAATTTGTATATTTAAATGTAAAGTTTTTGAGTATTTATAAGCCTTGGGATATGGGTTTCAACTTTTTCATAGATAACATTTCCTTTATTTATGTATATGGATGTTTTGCCTGCATGTATTTGTATGTACCCCAAGCATGTAGTATGCAGAGTCTAGAACAGGGTGTTGGATCCCCTGGGACTAGAATTAGAAAAGGTCGTGAGCTACAATGTCAGTGCTGGGAAAGGAACCTAGGTCCACTGGAAGAGTACCTAGTGCTCTTAACTGCTGAGCCCAACTTTTCCAACTTCCTGAGATTCATAATTGTAAATTGTCCTTTAGAGTTAAAAAAAATTTCGGTTACATATCTAATGATTTATTTAAGTGCAGGTAACAACCGTTCTGGGTTCTCTATGTCAATATAGATGGAATTAAATGTCTCATAAAGACCCCTGTAGAGTTTTGTGATAATTTATTACAGAATATATTATATATAGATAATACATATAATACAAGTCATGTTTTACAATGCATCTATGTTATGCATTGTAACTCTTGCTCTCACATTTTAATAATGACATGGCATATTTGATTAATATTAAAAATATGGTTTCAGAACTGATGGTTGGCCCTGTAAGCTGAAACTATGATTGATGGTGATACTTGTGGCTACCCCCCCCCCATCCCCCAGGAAACCTTTCTTTTTATAATACTTACTATGCACTCTGGTTCTAGAATTACACTGTCCTCCTACTTTCCAATCCTGTGATAGTGGGACATCTCATCACTAGGTTCCTGTTTCTTCATCAACAAAATGTGTATATTACTCCTTAACTGCTGGAATGGAATGACTGAAATTTAAAGTTCTATGCTTGATTCCAGTGCTGGGGGTCAAAAATGGAGTAGTAGAATTCTACTGTTGCAACATCCCTACCCATGTTTTGTTGTTTTTAGATAAGAGTCTTGTTATGAGCCAGGGCTAGCCTTGAACTTCTGTGTCACCCAGGGATGACCCCATACTCTTTGAGTCTTGCTTCCTCTTTCTTGGGACTGCTGGTGTGTTCCAGGCACGTACCTCTATGCTAGGTAAAATGTAAAGACTTTAATATTAGGCTATTAAGTCTTTTTTTTTTCCCTCGGTTTTTTCAAGACAGGGTTTCTCTGTGTAGCCTTGGTTGTCCTGGAACTCACTCTGTAGACCAGGCTGGCCTTGAACTCAGAAATCCACCTGCCTCTGCCTCCCAAGTGCTGGGATTAAAGGCGTGCACCACCACCGCCCGGCTTGGCTATTAAGTCCTAACTGGTGGGTTTGCACTCTATTATTAGCATGGCATTTCAATCATTTGTCATTTGCTTCATATGTTATTGGGTCTCAAGTTTTTAAATGTTACTGTGAAGTAATCAGATATAATCATAACAGGTTTAGAGAGAAATGACAGAAACCTAACATCTTGACCCACTTGTTTTGTAATTTTGGTGTCTGTCACCAATGTTATTTTCTACTCATGCTAAAAAAATATAGTGGTTTTATTTTCTGTTCTTGAACATAGTTTTATGTCATCTGAATAGATTGTTTATTTAGAATTATGTGGAGGTAAAGAGCCGGAGCTTTTGACTGCTGCTTTGAACTGTTGTCTTTAATCCATTGTGCTCTTTGAAGCAGTAGAGGAGGGGACACCTGATTTACAGTTAGCATCTAGATCAGCAAGTAGTTTGGTAGTCACATTGTTCTTCTTTTGAGAGGTCACCTACAGCCTTTGTCTTAGTTATTCCTCATGACAACAATCACCCCTAAATGCCTGGTTGTGTACACTGCAGCTACCTTCTATCCAAGCTAACTACCTGAAGTGATTTTCCAGTCTTTGCTTTGTATTGTGTCCCCTCCTCCCCCTTCCTAGTTTCTTTGGAGAGTTCTTGAAAAGGAGCTTTTCTATTTAACAGTATCATCCTATCTTGTTTCCAGTCTTGACCTTTAATCCATGCTTCATCATTTGGTGTCTATCCCATGGTATGTATGTGCCCTGTATGTACTCAGTGCCCATAGATGCAAGGTAACATAATAGTGCCATTACACTGTTACTTTCAAGTCAGCATTGATTTCCTATTACAGAACTGAATTTAAACGCTTGAACACATCATACAAGTCTTATGATCTTCTCCCTTTCTTGGTTCTCCAACTTCATCTGTAACTTTTGACTTTGCATTTTATCTTTGTTTTACTTCGTTTTGTCTTTTGCTCTCAATCCTTGAAATTCCCAGATCAGAATGGCCCTTAACAAACTTTATACACATACTTAGAGAATATAGGTGGTGGAGTGAATGTATGGTATAGATCAGTGGTTCTCAACCTTCCAAATGCTGTGACCCTTTAATACAGCTCATGTTGTGGTGACCCCCAACCATACAATTATTTTGTTGTTACTTTATAACTAATTTTGCTATTGTGAGTTGTAATATAAATATCTCATATACAGGATATCTGATATGTGATCCCTGTGAACGGGTTGTTTGATGCCCATAGGGGTCACGACTTACAGTTTGAGAACACTTATATAGAACATTGGAGTGTGCAAAGATTTTACACAGTGAGAGAAAGCAAATTCATGTTTGTTTGTTTTTTATGAAATCATTTTTTAAATCTTTTTTAAATTATTTATTTATTATATGTAAGTACACTGTAGCTGTCTTCAGACACCCCAGAAGAGTGTGTCAGATCTCATTACAGATGGTTGTGAGCCACCATGTGGTTGCTGGGAATTGAACTTTAGATCATTCGTTACTCTTAATCACTGAGCCATTTCTCCAGCCCCAAATTCATGTTTGTTAACCTGAACTGAGAAAAACTCCTAGTAACAGCATCTTCCCTTAGAGTCTCTTCTAAATGATGTTCAGCGGGACAATAGCATTTATTCTTTTGCAGGTTGTTAGGGGAGGAAAGTATTACTAGAAAACTTGCTGTCTAGAGAGTTATACATTTATGTGTTTTCTGTGTGTTCATAAGTACATACCCACCTCACAGTCTTTGACTTACTATTTTGCATAATTAATTATAATTTGGTTTTTATGTTATGGCTGTAATAAGTGAATATTGTTCCTTAGAACATATGTTGAATAAAGTAGCAAATTAAAAGCAAATCTTGGCTCTTGCATGGTAGGGAAGGGGAAAAAAAATCCCAACTACTCTAACCACTTCTCCCAAAATAAAAGAAAGTGGTTTAGCATTTGTATGGTTTTTTTTGTTTTGTTTTGTTTTGTTTTGATAACTGTGAGT
The DNA here is from genome assembly GCF_008632895.1 of Mastomys coucha. NCBI lineage: Eukaryota > Metazoa > Chordata > Mammalia > Rodentia > Muridae > Mastomys > Mastomys coucha. Next base: position 49,951,103 of record NW_022196891.1, on the reverse strand, counting down.
TTAGAATGACTTTTGATTTTGTTAAAGCAGGGAAAATGGGTCAGAAGTTCAAGTAGAAAAAAAAATCTTTATGTGTTCCAGTACTGTGGGCTGTTACTATCATATGTTTGAATCTTATTTTCTTACACTCAGAAACTAGCTGTAGTTGATTAGGAACTATACTCTGAAGCCAGACTGCTGAGTTCAGGAACTACTTCTAACCCTGTAATCATGGGCTTGTTACTTAATCTCTATATACTTATGTTTCTTCAAGTGCAAAATGGAGACAGTAATAGTTTATGTTGAAACAGTTATTTATAGAAGGCCTTTAGAGCAGTGTCTAGCAATGGTGTTACAGTATTGTGATAGCTCTTGAAGTAGTTAGTGTTTAGAATGCATTAAATATATTCATAGGTCTTGATTCTGTTTTGTTAATTGATCCAGATTGTGGCTTTCAATATATTTATTATTGTTGTATATAATAGTATTTTGAAATTTTTATATCATAGCTATATTTAATTATGCTATTTGTTTTTACTAAGAATATGGTGATTTAATTTTTGGATTCTTGGTATATTCATTCCTTTCACTAATTCCTTCATCTTAAAGTAAGAACAAACAAACAGAAACCTCACCATTGCTCACATTTTCTGCTGAGAAAGGACATTAAGACTTGTCTCATCCAGGCGAGCGGTACTATAGAGGCAGGTGTATACTGTGAATCCAAAGACAGCTTGTTCTACAGCAAATCTGAGGCCAACCAAGGAGAGGCGGAGTGTGTGTGAGTGAGAGTGACTGGTCTTTGTTTTTGTTTTTGGGGGGGGGGGTTAAATATGCATATCTCTATATGAGCATTGGCTATAAACTATAATATTAATTTTTTTGAAACTCCTTATCAAGAATTTTTGAAGTATAGTTTGTTTTGTTTTTCTATAGACTGGAGAATATTCATTTTGGGGAAAGATAGGGTAAGCTTGTGTTGTGATCTCTAAAGTTGTGTGATCTTGTATTTTTGGGGTCTCATGCTTGTCAAGACTTTTTAAACAGTGAAAGTTAAGACCTAAAGTAACCAGTGAAGCTGGACTTCATGGATGATGAAATTTGGTATATAACTAAGCATAGCTATCTAGTTAGTATCATTCATTTGATTTGATAGTTCTTTTGTGCTGGATTCTCTTCAAAAGCTTACTTTGTAAAAAAAATACAAACTGGATATCTTTATAAAGACTACAGACTAAAAGGATTCATTTTATATTCTACTGAAGTTAAAATATACAGTCACTGAAACAGTAAGAACACTGGATTCACTCTTCCTATCCACTTGGCAACCTTTAACACCCTCTTCTGGTCTCTGCTGGCTCCAGGCACAAAAGTAGTGCACAGCCGTATACTGTCTTAGGTAGGATTTCTGTTGTTGGGAGAAACACCATGGCCAAAAGCAACTTGGGGAGGAAAGGGTTTATTTCACGTAGACTTCCAGTAATAATCCCTTCCAAAGGGAGTTCAAGGACTGAACCTGGAGGCAGAAACTGCTTTCCCAGCTCACTTATATAACTCAGGGCCACTTCCTCAGGTGTAGCCCTCTCCCATTGCTGGGCCCTCTCCACATCATTAATTGGTCAGATGCCCTGCAGGCATTTCTATGGGCTAGTCTGTTGAGGGAACTTTCTCAATTGAGGCTTCTTCTCAAATGACTCTAGCTTGTGTCAAGTTGACAAAAATTAGGACATTGGCAGAACACATGTACACATGAAAATAATTTTTAAAAATTTATAGTTATAAAATATTCATGTAAGTAGTGCTTTCTGTAAATGTAATATTTTAATATTATAGTTCTTTGTCAGCTTAGTTCTTTGAAATGGAATCTCAGGTTGTAATAATCTTTATATTTTTTTAATGCCAGTTGACACATACAGAGTGTACAGGGTTATGTTGAATACACATAATCATTAATGATCCAGTCTCGGAGTCTCTGACATATTCTTCACCCCATGTATTTATCACTTCTTTGTAGAGATGGCATTAAAAATCTACTTCTCTAGCTGTTAAGATTGGATAGTCAACATGTATTGTTAACCATAATCATTCTTCTATACAAGAGAACACTAGAACCTGTGGGGAGAGCATGTTCTAGAGTTCCTGCTAAGCAAGCATTATGCTAGTTGAAAGGGATTCTAATGGTATGTATTTTTAAAAGCCGTGACACACCTACTTACTAAAGTAACTTTGGGAGCCTAGAAATTTCCTTACCCCAGCTGGGTTTCCCAAGGAAGTACAGTGCTCTGACTCAGACAGTAAAAGTGGAGGTGGTATTCTTAAAGTCCAGGGACTCTCCTTTTCTGAAGTCCAGGGACAAACCAACTAGATTAAGGAGAGAAGAGTGGTGACAGTTCAGAGACTACAGAATTGGTCACTGAAAGTTTTGTAGTGAAAAATCACTAAATGTTTTAACTTCAGGTGGATAGTTGGTAAGATCAAGCATGCATTCAAAAATATCTTTCTCAGTAGTTCAAATGAGGGTGGATATAACACTGGTGGGTGGCTAAAGATGTAATGCAGTAAAAAAAGCCCATTAAGTATTTAGAGGACAGCATTTCTCTGGAATTGGCAAATATTAAAACTTAGGAAGAAGGTTGGCATAGAGAACTTCGGGGGCAGGGGGACTTGCCTTCCACAACTGGGAAGCCATGATAAAACTGCCAAGAGGAACACGTAAGAGAATGGAGTGTGGAGTTAAGGATAGACCATCTAGGTCAATCTAGGACCTCACCGATAACAGACATTTCTTGAATTTCAGAGGAGAGAATTAGGTTTAAAAAACTGTTTGGAAAACTTGAAAATGTTTGAATGCCAAAGAGAAGAAAGGTCCAGTAGCAGGGGAACTTTAAAGATTGTCAAAAAGAGGAAAGAATAATCAAGTCCTGAGGAAATGCTAGAAGGAGCTGTCCATTGAAATGACCTTTGATCTCATAAGGAGAGGGCCATGTAAGTGCAGTCCATGCCAGTCATGGAGATTGTTTACCCAGAGCAGGGCTATGCAGCTGTAGTTTACCAGTGGGAGAAGGGACAGGAACAGCAGCTTGAGAAGAGTGAAAATTTGCAATGCTTATGGTAACCAGTAAAATGAAAACAAACTAGCCTTTAAGGTATTGGGGGACAGGGCTTATAATATCTTTTTATTCAGATTTGGAGAACAAGAAATGAACTTTGGGGAAGTTACCAGTTTAATCTGTGAAGTAATATTTAAATTATTATATCACTTTGTTAAGTGGCCTGATGCTACACTGGATGTTAAAGGAGGGTATACATTTCATACCATATTGCCTCATTGTAATGCATTGTTCAACTTGATTTAGTGTGTTTATGTTAACTTTGGTTCTTTTTTTTTTTTTTAAAAAAAACTCTTGTTCTTTTTTCTTATCTAGGCAGGCAGAAGTCCTGAAGGCTGAAATGACAGGTATCAGCTGTGTTCTTTTTTACCACTTATTCATTCTACTAAATTAAAGGGAGAAAATTTCCTTTCTCACTTAAAATGTAGTACCAAACCCTGTGCTGGTTGCCAAGAGCAATAACTTTGCTTTAAATGTCTCTTGGTCTTATACTTTGGATTCTTCTTAAATACTTTAAAGGAATTTGATATAGTATATGCCTCTACTCAAGAGTGTGTATATATATATATATATACTACGAGACTATTTGAGTTGCTATTAATATGTATGATCATTTATTTTTATGAACCTTTTGCTAATAATTTGACAAAAAAATTCACACTATGTAACTACAGATATAGTAGTTGGTTACAAAGAAAATGCTCTTCAATTTATAGTGACTCAAACCTGAGTAGTAGGTAAACCTTCAGAAAAAATGTTGATAGAAAAATTGCACTGAAAGTATGAAATTCAGTGAGCTACCTTTTCTTCACATCTTTTCTTCTGAGTAATATCTAAAGCCCCTTGGGAAGAATGTTTAGATTCAGCTGCTGAGATGAACAGCTCATTCAAAGCTGGTGGTCAGCATGTCCTTCATAACAGTGTGAGTTATTCTAGTCTATCAGATATTTGATACGAGATAGTATCTTAATTTGGTAGGAATGTAGTTGTATGTTTAACTCATGAAGAATTCAGCTATTATTTATTGATGACCGGAATTCTGGCCAGGATTTATACTTGAAGAGGATATATACTAGCTAGTAGGGAGGTGGTGTTTCTTCAGCTTTGACATCTACAGACTAATGTTTATGAGGAACCTGATTATTATATCATAAGGAACAAAAGAGGAAGAAGGCTTACAGTGCATTCACTGTTGTCCTTCCTAATAACACATTTGTGGTCATTGTCTACATTATATGATACCAGTGTTGGGATTATACTCTTGACTTGCCATTGAAAGTGCTATCTGTAGAACATCAAACTGCATATATGTACCATTTACTTTTTCCAAAGTAGTGAACGTTTGTTTAAATTTACTCATTTGAATGACTTCTGCAGTTCCCTAGAGCCCCGTGTAGTCGCACACACACACCTATAATCTTAGTTCATGGAAAGTGAAGGTGAGAAGAAAACAAGCTCAAGGCTAGTGTGAGCTCATAGAGAGTTCCAGCTAGCCTCAGCTACACAGTGGGGTCCTGTCTCACTTTATCAGACCCAAATCTGACTAGCCAACAAACCTATTAACTCAAATATCCAAGGCATTCTCTTTGCTTAATAGGATTATGGTAGGATATAGGTACTAATAACTAACCTAAAGAGGCGTAGAAATTGTGACATCATATAGCAGGAAACTTCTAGATGAAATTGCATTGCTTAACTGGATATTGGAAACTTATAATTGATAAGTTCATGAAGTAATTCTACTGAGGCAGCTTACTGTCAGCATTTGAACTGATCACCCTATAGGACTTTGGAAAATGTACCACCAGTTCATAAATACGGAGCCTAACTCTCTAATTTTCCTTTACACACATTTACCCTTCTGGCATTTTGAGCAGTTTAATCTTTGGCTTCTGCCTTTTTTCACGTTAAATAGCTGTAGTGTGCACTGATTACAGAAATGTAATGGCCATGTTCCATTCATGAAATAATTCTCATTGTTTCATTAGGGTGGCATATAGGAATAATACAGGTATTTGCTGGATGGTGACTGGATAGAAAATATTTGTGAGGATCCTTGTAGGAGTGATTCAGAAAGAAAAAGAAAACAGGATTTGAGTGGAGATAGAATTATTGGGAGTAAATTACTTACTATAAATGCATTATTTCAAATGGAGTGACTTATCAGATATATGACCTGCTGTGACATGAACAGACAAATAAAAGCAAAGGATGAATTATTTTTAATGGCCATTTTAATTTCATAATGTTCTTTTAAAGCTGAAAGATGAGGGTTAGAGAGACGGAGTCAGCACATAGGAATTCTTGCTTCATGGCACTAGATTCCAGCAGACAGGTAAAATCATTGTGGGCATGCCTGTAATGGGGCTTCCTCACTGACAGCCTCACTGAAAAACCTGAAGCTGCAGGTTGAGTGAGGGATCCTGCCCGTGGGAGTTGTAAAAGGATAGCGGATGCTCTCCCTTCTGTGCTATACTCACTCAGTCCATACACCGCCACATACTCATACATACCTTCATGCACATGGCTTAAAGACATAGCTAAAAGACAAAAATGTTTTAAATCAAATTTAGTCATTAAGCAAAAGGAAGAAGGTGAAGGACATTTGAAATACAGTAACATAAATCCTGTGCAGCAGTAGATGGAATGTGCTGAGAGCGGTTTTGCTTTGGTGGATGGAGAGAAAAGTCATTGGTTTGGCTCATGATTAAGTGACTTAACTATATAGTGTTGTTTTTGTTTGTTCTGTTATGCAGATTCTAAGCTGGGTCCAGCTGAGGTCTGGACATCCAGGCAAGCACTACAGGACTTGTACCAGAAAATGCTAGTTACTGATCTGGAATATGCTTTAGACAAGAAAGTAGAACAGGATCTGTAAGTATTATCATTTGGGACATTACTATACAAGATTTTGAAACATTATGGTTAGTTGATTGTTTTTCAGCCTACCCTAGTGTAAACTTTTTCAAAGGAATTCTAATGCTTGTGACTTTTTAAAAACAAAACATTTAACAATTAGTATTTTTTTTTCAGGTGTAGTCTTTGAAGGTAAGAGGAGTAATGTTTAGATCTGAATTTTACCTAAGGCAGCTCTTTGGAACATACTGGAATAAACAAATCTAAACATATATATGGTATCTCAGATTCTAAGAATTTATATTGAGTCTTATATTTCAACTTAAAGATAAACTTCTTTGATCAGTGGGATTTTGCATTTGGTCTTAGTCCAAAGGACAAGAAACAGTGATCAATGTCATCCTGTTTCTTCAACAGGAAAGTATTTGCATTGTAAGAAAAGTTTATGTAATCAAATACATGACTATATCCTCCTTCACGCTCCTCAGAAAACTACAGAAAGATTTTGTGTGTTTAGACTATTCTACTGTTCTTTCTACGAAGGATGAAATGGCAGATAACCAGATTCGCCAGTGAGTAAATAAAGGCCTTTAATAGAAGATCTTGCCTTATAAATTAAGACAGGGACGCTTAGCTTGATGGAAACTTAAACATCAATTAAGAACATTTCTGTCTAATAAGACCTAATAGTCCAAGTTGTGGTGAATTTGGTTTTTCCTTTTTTCTACCCTGTTTTTATGCCCTGTGTATTTAGAAAATCTAGTAGTTTAGCTAACTAACTAATCAGAACTCATATGTTTAATATTTGAATCCATGATGAGAAAGGATCACTAATATTGAGGAAGTACTGACAAATGTCCTAAACTATTTTTAAAACCCTCAGGCTCTAGAACCTCAACTCTGATGTTGACAGTTTGTACTATATTTTATTAAAATTGAATTTAAGCTGATAATATAGTGACTTATTTTAGTATAATGTAATTCAGCATTGTGTTGTTAAAGTAACCAAAATTTAAATGTGATTTCTATTTTATGCTGTAAAGAATTAAGCCTTAACCTATAAGATAAACAAAATCATTAAAGAGGAATGGGAATGAATGCTGTAGCTAATTAGCTTGGGGAGATAGGGACGGACCTTACTCAGTACACATACGGCACGCTGTGTGTGTCAGTTGACTGAGGGCATAATGTTTGCTGGGCTAGGATGATAAAATTAGTAATAGTTTATTCAGATTTTTATACTGGGATTCATAAGTAGGTCTTACTGTAATAGCTCTGAAGGTTCATAGCTGCACCACAGTCTGCCTACTGGAGCATCTTGTAAGTGTCTGCTAAAGTCAGTTGTATTCTACTGCATGTCTAGTCTTGTTCAAAGAAAAGCATGAAGTTATTTAAATAAATAACTTTAATGCTGGCTTACTGTTCAGTGTGGTATAACATAACAAACAGATCTTTCTTGTTCTCAGGGGGACCAGTGTCTGCCTAGTGAGTCACTACTATACCAAATAGAATTACATTTTGTTTTCAGCTGGAATCATGCCTTTAAGAACCAGATCACAACACTGCAAGGCCAGGCCAAGAATCGAGCAAACCCAAATCGGAGTGAAGTCCAGGCAAACCTTTCTCTGTTCCTAGAGGCAGCTAGCGGCTTCTACACTCAGGTGCGTTCATTCTGTGTATGAATTCTTGTAGCTTTAGTAATACTCTGGTCTTTGCACATATAAACTCTTTTTTTCTTTCTTTCTCTTTTTTTTTTCTTTTTCGAAACGGTTTTTTTTACTGTGGTCTTTGTACATATAAAAACTTGCTTTTTGTTTGTTTGTTTGGTTGGTTTTTGTTTTGTTTTTCGAAACAGGGTTTTTCTGGATCGCCCTGGCTGTCCTGGAACTCACTCTAACCCAGGCTGGCCTCGAACTCAGAAATCCGCCTGCCTCTGCCTCCCAAGTGCTGGGATTAAAGGTGTGCGCGCCACCACCATCTGGCTTATTAACACTTTCTATAACTACCATATGAGACGCAACATAATCTCACATGATAGAGATGTCTGAAATGATTCAAAATATGTTTTTTGTTTTTGTTTTTTTTTTTTTAAAGATACAGACTTAAGTTTGGGAATGTAGTATGAGGTCTTAGGCTTAAACACCAGTATTGCCAGAGAGAAGGGGGAGAGAAAGATACATGCTTAGGAGGGAGGTTTAATTCTGAATAAAACAGATGTGATGAGAGCCAAGCCGCAGTAAACATGGGGGTAGTTATGTGATCAGACCAAATGCACTCATTTAAGCTACCTAAGAAATAGGTATTTTTTATTGTTTGAAAAATAAACTATTATCTTCACATATTTATTATTCCTCAGTCATATCCTGGTGTAATCTGCAAATGAATAAATGTTCATGGAATTTTTTAAAAGCATTATTTCTTAGAACAATTGCTATTTCAGGCTGAAAAGATAGATGGCTTAGCAGTTGAGAGCACTTGCTGCTCTTGTAGAGGACCAGAACTCTATATAGCAACTCTCAAATGTCTGTAATTACACTTCCAGAGAATCTGATGCCTTCTTCTGACTAACATGGGCTTTTACACACATGGGGTATGTGTGTGGTTAGTATTTTTAATTGCTACTTCACCTAACTATAATTAAATGAATAATACAAAGTTACTCTGGTCATCATCATGGTAGCAATCACCTTTCCACACTGAGCCATTTCATCAGCCCTTGTAATGATAAAATTTTAAGGCCCGTTTATTGAAGAAATCCCTGGCCAGTTCTCCCTGTGTTGCTTGCCCCCCACCTATACATTGGCTTTATTTTGACTTAACCATTTCTTTGAATGAAGAAAAAAGAATGTTTGTATTGGAAGATGTTAAATAACTGTCATATTAATGGTAGCATGTGCCTCTAATCCCAGCATGCAGAAATAGAAGCAGGCATATCTTTGTGAATGTGAGGCCAGCTTGTTATATATTACAAGTTCAGGTCAACCAGGGGCTCATAGGAAGGTGCTGTCTCCCTCTGTAAAAGAAGGGAAAAGAGGGAAGAAGGGAGATATTCGTCTTGCACTATAAAATCCACCACAGTTTTTTGCCAAAAAGCCTCAAGTGCTATTTTATTTTCAAATTTATGCCAATTTTTCGTTGATGCTTCTAGAAAGGGGATTGATAGTCAACTGAATAAATAATTGAAAAGTTAAATAAAGAAAATGAAGCATTATACTAGGCCAACAAGATAGCTCAGGGATAAAAATATATAACCACTTGGATCTTATAATGGAATGGGAGAATTGACCCTCAAAACATACCCTCTGACTTATACAAGTCTGTAATGCATATAGGCACGCGCACACTCACACACAAATGCACTCACACACACACACAACATACCCTCTGACTTACACAAGTCTGTAATGCATATAGGCACGCGGGTGCGTGCATACGTGTGCACATACACACACACAAATATAGTTAAAATTTAAAGCAGGAATAGGAGAGATGACTCTGTTTAAGAGCATTGGGCTGCTGTTCAGAGAACCCTGGATTCATTCCCGGAATCCACATGCCAGCTCAGAACTGTCTATAATTTCAATTTCAGGGAATCTAATGGTTCATGGACTTTACATGCAGGCAAAGCACCTATACACATAGAAGATAAGAAAAATTTAAAAGATAAAATGAAAGTAAAGCATCTAATAAAAGCTTCTTCATTTTGTAGATAACTGCCAGAAAACCTGGTACTTTTTTGCTCTGCAGTTTTATTTTGTTGCTGTTTTGTTTACTGCTAAGACTTTTACACTTGCTAAGTGCTGTGCCACTGAACTATATTGTAACAACTTTCAAAGCGTTTGTTTCTAAGGTACTGTGTTACATGCTGAGACTATGTGTTAGATGTCCATGCCTGAATAGAAACACTCAGGATTACTGCAGGTTAAAGTTCAAGACCAACCAGGTCTCAGTGTGCCTGCCTCCCTACCACCACCCCCAAATAACTATCCAGTTACTCTGGATATTGGAATTAGGGATAGAAACTAGATAGTATATTATACTAAAAGAAAGAATTGACATTCTGAAATGAAGTTAGTAAGACTCTCTGATGGATTGGGTTAGATTTATGCAGTCAGGGTTAGGAGGAGTCAAAGCTAGTAATTACAATACTAACAAGTTGTATGGTCAGTCAGCACTACAGTACTAGACAGTTCTGGGATCCTACTCATCAAGGGAAAACTGTACCTACTGGCCCCTTTTTCCCAGCTCCTCACTCTGCCAAGAATGAAGACTATGAAGCAAATTGTCACCTGTTACACTACACAGAAATGTGACAGTGCTTTTTTCTCCCATTTTCTTAAAATAAGTTCCATGTAAAGACCAAGTGAGAAGGAAATGGGAAGGAAAAGAAAGGAGGCTTTCAGATGCTTGGCAAGATGGGGGAGAGGCTTTGAGTAAAGGAAACTGAAAAGAATGTTTGGACAAGCACCCAGGAGCTGGTTTAGCCCCAAGATCTACACATTTCAATGCAGCATGGGGCCTAGTAAGATGATGGGAGTAAAGGGATCATTGTGTTTGGCTAGCTAACACGTAGCGGATCATCTGATTGATGCTTTAGTTAGTCAGTGGTGAATGGGGATAGAGGAGAGTTGAAAGGAAGTCAGGTGGTAATGGGTGTAAAGATTAAGTAGGTATTGAGAACACAGATGAGGGAAAAAGTGGACTCCTTTAGGGAGTCTAGTTGACCTGAGAAAGACATTAGAAGATTATTGGAAAGACTCTGGGATCAAGGAAGAATGTTTCGGTTTTGTGTTCTTGTCTGTTTTTTTACAGGAAATCTTGATACTGTTCAAACAGAGGAAGGAATTGGGGTAGGATGTAACAGACAGGAGACAGAAGAGAGAGGAATAACAGGACTACATAGGCAGAGTAGGTAACTCTGACCAGAGGAAAGAGGCCCCTCAACACCTCAGAATGAAGAATGATACATCAGTCTAGTACTTGAGAAAATAAATGTCAAGATCTTGTCTTCCACTTTAGAAACGTTTCTAACCAATATTTAATGAATAAAAAAAAAAAGAGGAGATACTTTCATGGCATTCCTTATTTTTATGTGTTTGCTGAATGTTTTTTAAAATGCCTTATATGAAAATGCTTTGATAAATGAGAATTAACCCATCAAAGATTACATTTAATCTTCATACAGTAATTTTTTTTAAAAAAAAGTTTCAGCAGTATGCAATACTCAGACACATAGTCTTGTAAAAAACTTACTGTTGGAACATTGTGACATTACTAAATTTTGCTTCTGTTTTTTCTTCAGTTATTACAGGAACTGTGTACGGTGTTTAATGTAGATCTGCCATGCCGTGTGAAGTCTTCCCAGTTGGGAATTATTAGCAATAAACAGACGCACACCAGCGCCATAGTGAAGCCACAGTCTAGCTCCTGTTCCTACATTTGCCAGCACTGCCTCGTCCACCTTGGAGACATTGGTGAGCCTGTGGAGATGACACACTCATTCTTTTCTTTGAGTAATCATAGGAAGAAACTTCAAGTATGCCATGGTTTGCTTAGATTGATATATGAAGAAATTATAAAATTCACTTTTAGGAAATTTTTCTCCATTTTTTTGAGATTGGCAGAATTTTGGAAAAAGAAATTCTCAAAATTTAAATTCTCTTCAGATTTGGTATAGGCAAATAGTAAACACTAAAACTGTAGCCAAAGGTAAATTATTAAAGTAATTCTGTATTTTCTAAATTAGAAATTTGTACTCTTTTGGAATAGATTATACATTACTTCTTTTAAATCTAGTTTGTCTATTATTTCTTCCTACTGGTGCACTGAAAGCTCATTTTATATGCTGCTTCCTTTCAAAGGTTAAATTTGGATTTCCATTATATACATTTTTAAGTGGGGTTATTATAATTTATTTTTCTGTTCATTCCTTCAAGATGACCTAAACAGGTTATAAAACAAATTAAATATAGGATTATGTTTTGTCCTGAAATAACAAGGAATGAGGAACATTAGTGTATTTATATTAGTAGATTTTAGATTTCTTAATGCCATAAATGAGTGACACTTTGAGAGGTCACATCAGTTATCAGTGAGCTCTGCAAGGAGATGCAGTATGTTTAGGTTGGTTTTGCTTTAAATGTCTTCTTTGCACACACATAATTAATACTGCAGTAGATGCAAGGCATTTTTCAAAAATCACCTTATAAGATATTGAAAAAATACTTAATTTTCAGATCATATTGTATAGTGTTTTTTGTTTTGTTTTGTTTTTAAGTGCCATATAACTCACCCCTTCTTGTGGGCCGGCTCCAGGTCACCAGCATAGTCCATAGTGGGAGCTGGTGATGCATGACACTGGAGGACCTGAAATGGGGGCTAGGTAAGCTTTAAAATTGGTTAATGCTGAATGTCCCAAATAGAGAAGGCCGGATGGACACTTTACACATAATCCTATAGTTAATTTGTTTTAAATTTTTCTGTCTTTAATGGTCTTTAAAGTAATTTTAATGTCTTTATTATCTCTAGAATTTAAAACTGTAGCTGTTTTGGACATGCCTTCCTCGTGGTTTTTGTGTATGTTTATGTATACTTTTAGGATTTTAAACAGAATTTTCTTTTTCTTCTCAGCTCGATACAGAAACCAGACTAGCCAGGCAGAGTCCTACTATAGGCATGCAGCTCAGCTTGTCCCCTCCAATGGTGAGTGGGCCTGCAACTTAAAGGGACCATGTTCATGTGTTCTTTTTTTTTTAAAGATTTATTTTATTTATTTTATGTGTATGAGTTACACACACTGTAGCCGTACAGACGACGGACGTGAGCCATCATGTGTGTGGCTGCTGTTGAACTCAGGACCTCTGACGGCTGTGCTCGCTTCAGCCCCGCCTGCTCCGGCCCTGCTCACTCCAGTGTAATTTAAAGCAGCTGTCTTCTGACGCACCAGAAGAGAGCGTCTGATCTCATTACGGGTGGTTGTGGGATTTGAACTCAGGACCTTTGGAAGAGCAGTCAGTGCTCTTACCCGCTGAGCCATCTCGCCAGCCCTCATGTGTTCTTTATAGTACCCTAGCAAATAGATTTCACTTTTTTAAGTGTATTATGGCAACAGATGTTGAATTTCAGCAGCATCGAGTTTCATGTTTTTCTTTTTAACTTTATATTCCATATACTTAAAATGAAATTTTCTTTTAAGAAAGTTATTCTGTAAGCCAGTATAAATAGAATTAATCAGTGTGGTCTAAAGTTTTTCTACAACTCTAATATTCTTAGTTGGCCTACAGAGGATAACCATTTCTTCTTAGAACTAACCAGTTACTTAAAAGGTAGTGCTTTTGTTGACTTCAGAGTAGCCATTCTTGAATTAAAGAGCCTAACAGCAAATTCTTGCTTTTACAAATCATTTGTGCTAAGCCATATTGAAACTTCTTTAGATTCTAGATAATGTCTCAGTCAGAGAGATTGTCTGGACATTGTCCATTTTATGTTGCCTGTATTAGCTGTCACACCTCAGTAGCAGAGCTGGGTGCTTAGGATGAGTCCATAACACCTATAAACAAGGAGATTTACTAGCTACCCTTTCTGAAACCATGAGTACTTATTGTGTTGATCCTAATTTTATTGCTTTTTTTGTTGTTTGTTTTGAGACCATCTGTTTATGTAACCCAATATGGCCTTGAACTCTAACTCTCCTGTCTAAGCCTTCCAAGTGCTACACTTGCAAGTGTATGTATGCCTCCATACTCAATATTTAATTATGTGACTTTGTTTGTTTGGTTGGTTTTTTTGGTTTTTCGAGACAGGGTTTCTCTGTATAGTCCTGGCTGTCCTGGAACTCATTCTGTAGACCAGGCTGGCCTCGAACTCAGAAATCCACCTGCCTCTGCCTCCCAAGCACTGGGATTAAAGGCGTGCGCCACCACTGCCCGGCAATTATGTGACTTTTCAACCTGCACATGATAGGATGTGTCATCGCTAATGTGTACAATTTCACATTATGTCTATTTGTAATTGATAATCATGAGATTTACCTTACATAATACTTTGCATTATTAATTCAAGGATTTAACTGAACATTTTTATTTTGATAGCAAGATTGGTTCTTGGTAACTTTAGAATCTTAACTTTCTCCTTTAGGTCAGCCTTACAATCAGTTGGCTATCTTAGCTTCTTCCAAAGGAGACCACCTGACCACAATTTTCTACTACTGCAGAAGCATTGCTGTGAAGTTCCCTTTCCCAGCTGCCTCCACTAATCTACAAAAAGCACTTTCTAAAGCACTGGAAAGGTAGGGCTGACTTTCCCAAGAGAATTTGTGTAACCTGCAGCCTTTCGCCTCTAAAAGTTTGTTATTTAGGAAATTCTCTATTCATCTTTTATGTGTAAAACTACAGAGAATGTAATTATTTTGTGTACACTGAATTTTACCCAGTGTGTGTTTTATTGTAGCTGAGTGCTTACTCATCTGGGTTGTAGCTGTGAAGCTAGACTTGGACAGAAAGAACCCTTGTCTATTAGGTGATCAAGTAACTTGCAAGCCAAATCCAGTTTAGGGGTTCTGTTAATTTTGCTGATTAAGATTGATTCAAATTTTTCTTTCATTTCAGCCGGGATGAGTTGAAAACCAAGTGGGGTGTTTCTGACTTCATCAAGGCCTTTATTAAATTCCACGGTCATGTATACCTGAGTAAGAGTTTGGAAAAGCTGAGCCCTCTTCGAGAGAAGTTGGAAGAACAGTTTAAGGTTCGAGTTAAAAACAAAAAATGTTGGTCTTCTCTTAAGTCGGAAAGCTTAAGATTTGGAGAACATTGTTATTTTGTGGTGTTGGGGAGTGGAACCCAGGCTGGGCCTTCCACAAGCTAGACAACTCCCCCACGGAGCTATGCCCAGGGGGCCGGGCTCCTAGTTTCTATGTTGCTACTTAATTATGAATTCATAGTAAAAGTTAAATCTGAAATATATGAAGTCCTTGTATGTAGCTTCCCTCTTGTTATCTGAACTATATGGTATCCAGTCATTGTTGAAGCAGCCTTCTCATTGACCCCCTGCCAGTTGGCAAAACGGTTTGAAGTAGAAATATATTAAGAAACAAGACAGTTATAAATACAGTGATAAACTGTCCAAAACAACAACACAAACTTGAACAGTAAAAGCATAAATTAGCCAAATATAGCTATGTAGAATGATTACAGATGGCTGTTGATTTGATCATTTACAATAGAAATAGTTTGCTGCAATACAATTTTTACTAGGCTTCTGTTTGCTTCTTCTCAGTGGCCTGTTTAAACTTAGGCCATATATATAGGGTTGTGCGTAAAAGGAATACTATCATTTGAGTGCCCTCAGTTACTTAGCCTAGAAAAGAATATGAATAGAGTTGTTGGATTTGAAGTATAATCAGTATAAATAATTAGCATATTTAGAAGGCAAGATTCTTTATAAATATAAAAGCAGAAATTAGAAATCTCAGAATACCGTGAAGGTGATTGATATGTTTGATGTGACAGAAGCACCAGTCAACTGGTGTGGAACTGCAAGATCTTTTCTGAATCTTTTTGGTTTGTTTTGGGTGTTGTTTTTTTGTTTTGTTTTTGTTTTTGTTTTTTTCTTCGAGAGAGGGGCTGGAGTGAGGGAGAGAGAGAGAGAGAGAGAGAGAGAGAGAGAGAGAGAGAGAGAGAGAGAGAGAGAGAGAGAGAGAGAGAGAGAGAGAGAGAGAGAGAGAGAGGAGAGATGTTTAGATAAGTCTTAACTCTGTTAGCTCTTGCTGACCTCACTATTGCCCACACCATTACAGTCCTGGCAAACCTGACTACGTCTGATTATTATGTATTATGAGCTCTTACCAGAAGATTATATATATTGATTCTGCTGTCCTCTAGACTGCTTCCTCGGGAGAGATGGAGGAGGGCTGGCTACAACTGAAAGTATCTGTCCTAGCAGCTGTCAACTTTTTAGGAACTTAGGTTTGGAAATTATTCCATGTGGGAGTAATCAAATCCCATCACAGATGTTAAAGCAGAAATATGATCACATTGAGACCACCAGGTCTGAGAATATACATAGTAATGTCATACACTGCTTAGCAGGTTACCATGTACACAAGCACTATGTAAATGACACTTAGTAAAAATCATATGTGGCTTTTCCTATGAAAATTTCAGCGTGATCATTTAAAGGTGCTTATTAGACATCCTAATGGCAGCTTCAGCATATCATTTGTCCCTGTGTTCCTAAGTAAGTGGTTTTTGCATTGTTTATAAAGGTTTCTTTTGAAAGTAAAAAGTTTAGGACAACTCTTAAGTCATGCTTCATGTATCAAGGATTCAAAATAATACTTGAATCTTTTTGTTTGGAATTTTTTCATTGCACACATCTGCTTTCAGTCATTTTTCCTTTTTAAACATTCTATTCAGTACATGTATATACTCTCTCTCTCTCTCTCTCTCTCTCTCTCTCTCTATATATATATATATATATATATATATAT
>NW_022196891.1:49904714-49934629 GCF_008632895.1 Mastomys coucha | reverse complement strand
TATATATATATATATATATATATATATATATATATATATATATACATATATATATACACACACACACAAGCTCTAAATTGATTAAAACATCTAAATGTTTTCTTCTCAGGCCGTATTAAAAATATATGCAGTTTCTGGGGCTGGAGAGATTGTTCATCTCCTCTTCCAGAAAACCCAGTTTATTTCCAGTACCCACATGGGAGCTTGCACCTATCCATAACTCCAGTTCCAGGGAATCAAATACCATCTTTTGGCCTCTTTAAGTACCAAGCATGTATATGGTACACAGACAATATATACTCAGGCAAAATTGCTATATTTATAAAAGATAAAAGTAAATAAATCTTTAGTACATGGACAGTTTCTTAAAGCAAAAATGCTCAAGTAATAGTTTAAACTACTGTGTAGTACCCAAATTGATCCTTTCTAGTGTAGTTTTGTTTTGTAGACATTAGACCTGTATAAAATACCATACATGAGTGGGACAGTTTAATCATCCAGTGATGCTGTTACAGCACTCTGATTCTGAGTATAGATGTTTAGTAGTAATTCTTGTGTCTAAGATGGATCCTGCTTTTGATAATATATGCAGTATCTTTGTCTCCCATTACAGAGACTGCTGTTCCAAAAAGCTTTCAACTCTCAACAGTTAGTTCATGTCACTGTCATTAACCTGTTTCAACTTCATCATCTTCGTGACTTTAGCAATGAAACAGAGCAGCACAGTTACAGCCAAGATGAACAGCTGTGTTGGACACAGTTGCTGGCCCTCTTCAGTGAGTATTAAGTCATTCAACTTTGAAAGGTGAAATCTACATGTATTTTTGTATATTTGTGTATTTTTGTAAATGTGGTCAAATGCAATGATACATAAAAGGAGCCCTATATTTTTAATATTGGATTAGAGAGACCTAAACATCAAATTCTGTCTTTTTGTTATCTGCTTTATATAACATTTTAACACAGAAGGTGTTTTCTCTATTTCTATTTTTTTGATAGTCTCACTGTTTTTCCAGGCTGACCTTCAACTTCAGGGTCCTCATGTTCATGGAATTATAGCCATGGGTTACCATGGCCAGCTGAAAATATCTATTTAGAAGGAAACTAAGATATGTGAATGTTTAATACAGCAGAAGGCTCATAGTAATATTTTAAACTGGTATGCTGTTTCACATGACTTATATATTCTGAATCTTTTTCTCCATCTCATCCCCAAGTGTCCTTTCTTGGCATCCTGTGCAAATGTCCTCTGCAGAATGATTCTCAGGAGTCCTACAATGCCTATCCCCTTCCTGCAGTCAAGGTCTCCATGGACTGGCTAAGACTCCGACCTAGAGTCTTTCAAGAAGCAGTGGTGGATGAAAGACAGTAGTAAGTGTTGTACAATTTTAAAGTGGCTGGGTGGTTTGTTTGATATTCAGAGACACAGGAAAACTGCCTTCTAAGAGAATATTGAAAAATTGAAGACTGTGTTTTCTGCCCACTCATGAAAATTGAAATGAAAACATCCATGCATACTTTAATTTATTTTGAATTTTTTGTTAGGCACATGATCTTAGATAGAAATTTGTTGCTCCTATATTCCTCTGTTCCCAGTTGCCATATCGGGAAGAGACAGATTTTAAAATGAACTTGACATTAAAAATCAAGTTATCTTTTTTTTTGTCTTTTCGAGACAGGGTTTCTTTGTATAGCCCTGGCTGTCAGGGCTCACTCTGTAGACCAGGTTGGCCTCGAACTCAGAAATCCGCCTGTCTCTGCCTCTCATGTGCTGTGATTAAAGGTGTGCGCCACCACCGCCCGGCCTCAAGCTTGTCTTTTTAAGCCGAATCTGTGCTATCCTTCTGTTTTGTTTAAATAATATACTTCCATTTTTTATACACAAATTGATTCAGCCTTGTAATTATACTTAATTTTTATTTTACTTAGTCATAAATGACTGAAAATAATTCTTACTTTCCTTAAGACAGTAGAAACAATTCTTTTAAGAACCTTTGATTTTAGTGATGAATGACATTTTCAGTGTACTTTTTTAAAAAAAGATTTATTTTATGTATATGAGTACACACTATAGCTGTACAGATAGTTGTGAGCCTTCATCTAATTGTTGGGAATTGACTTTTAGGACCTCTGCTTGCTCTGGTCAACAGTGCTTGCTCCTCAATCCCTGCTAGCTCTGGCCCAAAGATCTATTTGTTATTATAAATAGGTACACTCTAACTGTCTTTAGATGCACCAGAAGAGGGCGTCAGATCTCATTATGAATGGATGTAAGCCCCATGTGGTTGCTGGGATTTGAACTTGGGACCTTTGGAAGAGCAGTCGGTGGTGCTCTTACCCGCTGAGCCATCTCACCAGTCCTTCAGTGTACTTTGGATTGTAGAAATAATGTTTCCAAAAAGACTGTGCAGTGGCAAGCAAAGTTCCTCCCCTGCATATCTTAGTAGTTGTTTTAACTCTGTGAAGTTTCTGCTGTGGCCTGGGATGTACACACCAACAAGGCACTACCTAATTAATAAGTAATGGAACCTCATTAGAATTTTCTTCCTCCCCAAATAAAAGTACATTCATTTTTAACATCACTATGAATGTGATTTAGGAATGTAGCATAGGATAGTGTCTGTCTCCTTTTAATATTAATGATGGCAATGCTAGTACTGGGTTTTAGGCACTGCTTTTTTTTATATAAAATTTTTTCTTATGTGTGCTCCTAAAGTCAAACTTGTGTTTTACTTAATAAATTGTCAGAAACTCTAAACTATGGGGGTTTTACATTGGCTTACAGAGGCTTCATGTTTTGGGGCAAGACTTGCCTGCTACTTTTGTTTCTACAGTGATCCTTTTGGTTGCACATGTAGTGGACAAGGAGATTGTAGCCATGTGCATTTGGACCCTAAAACAGAATCTCTGTAATTCACTTTGAATAGAGATTTGAATTTAGTGTAGCCATTCTTTGTCACTAGCTGAAGAACATTTCCACTGTTGTAGAAATGTATATATTCAATCTTTGATAAATTATTGTCAACCCATTAAACAAGCATTGGGAAATAATATACAGTAGTGCATTTCTCACATGTGTTTTTGCCTATGTAGTTTTGAAAATGTCTATTGGGGTTTTATATAGCCTTTAAATGTCAGAATAGTGGGACAATGAGTAAAGGAATCCTTAGAGGTGCCATTTTTGTAATTTACTAGTTTTCTAAGTTTTCTTGTATAAGAATAAAATATGAAATTTTCTTTAACTTACAGCATTTGGCCCTGGCTAATTTCTCTTCTAAATAGTTTCCATCCCCGTGAAGATGATCTCTCAAATACTAATGGTAAGAGGTGCATAAATTGTGTATTGTCCCCCTGGTTCTCCATCACTTTTGGTGAGGCTTTTTTTTTTTTTTAAGATGTACTTATTTATTTATTCTTATGTATGTGAGTACACTGTTGCTGTCTTCAGACACACCAGAAGAGTACATCAGATCCCATTACAGATGGTTGAGCCACCATGTGGCTGCTGGGAATTGAACTCAGGACCTCTGGAAGAGCAGTCAGGGCTCTTAACCAGCTGAGCCATCTCTCCAGCCTTGTTGGTGAAGCTTTTTGTTTTACTTTAAGAGAGGCTCTGACTTCTGGTAGTGATGAAGTAACTAAATGTGGGTAATTTTCCTAAAGTCCCCTCTGATACCCAGTAGAGTAGATATTCATGACTTTACATTCTAGCCATTGTCTTCCATCTCTTCATCATTTGGCTCTTTGGGATATTTGCTTGTTTTAGGGGTTATATATTTTACATGTATGAGTATTTTGCCTGTGTGTACATATACATACCATATATTTCCCTGGTATCCACAGTGACAGAACAGGGGCTTGGATTCCTTGGAACTAGAGTTATCGACAGTTCAGAGTGGGTGTGAGAAACAAAATTTGGGTTCTACAAGTACTCCTAACTGCCGAGCAGTCTCCCCAGCCCCACTAGATACCCACATATCACACAGAATTTAGCACATAAGGCATAAAAGATATACATTTTCAATAGGTCTCCCATAGTATTATAGTTTATATTATCCACATGATAGTGCATGATCTTAGGACATTCTCCTGTGTACAAACATAGGAGTCATGTACCACTTTAAACATGCTTTTAAATTTAACAGTGTAATGTTAACATTTTCATTTGCTGCTAACAAGTTTTTACTGACTTAATATTTTACTTCATATATGTGTCATAGTCTATTATCCTGTCTTTGACATATTCCCTATCAAGGTCCTAAGAAGATACTCAGTAAAATGTTTCACTTCTCAACCATAAGGACCTAAATTCAATACCTAGAATCCATGTAAATAATTTCCTTCATACCTGGAATCCCTATACTGGCAAGCCAGAAACAAGGGGTTCCAGGGCTCTCCCTTGCTAACCAGTCAAGCCTAATTGGATAGTCCCAGGCCAGTAAGAGATTTTTTCTCAGAAGAGGTGGACTGCATTCCTGATGGTGACACTTTAGGCTGTCCTGGCACACAAACATACATGCGCACATGTACACATTTTCATAATTTGTATTTTCTTCAAAAATAGTGCTGTACTAAGCAGCGTGGAGCTTCTTCCTTCTTCCATTATTAGTCATTTGCAGTAAGTCACTGGGTCTTAGGATTTGGAATGTTTGGGACAATACCCAAGATTATTTCTTGTATACTCTCACTGATATTAGTATTGTCACTGGATAACTTAAAGGTCATGTGTAACCTAAACATTGGGCTTATAGATTTGATAATGAAGCTCTGGATTCTGTTTTTGATTAGTTTGTTTTTTTCTTTAGATTTTTCATGACTGTGTGTGTGTGTGTGTGTGTGTGTGTGTGTGTGTGTGTGTGTGTGTGTGTAGACCTAGCTGTCCTGAAACTAGCTGCTGTAAACCAGGCTAGCTTTGAACTCAGAGATCCACCTGCCTCTGCCTCCTGAGTGCTGGGGTTAAAGGTACTGCCACACCTAACTAAAGTTGTAAATTGCTGAGAGAGCAGATGAGGAAGTTCTTTGTGCCCAGCAACTTGAGTGTTTGGTATTGAATGTTAGGGATAGTTAGGGATCAGAGGTGACAGGCAGTTTCCTTAGATCACTTATCTTTATAAGGTGGTAACACTGGAGAGCAGAAAATGGACATGACACATTCTTCCTATACCTTTTTTATTCACTTTTTTCATTTCTACAAAATAATAAGATTTTTATTAAAATGTTTACAAATTTTGGCATCTTCCTTTCTTTAGCCACACCACTTCCAGAGGAGTTTGAATTACAAGGATTCTTGGCTTTAAGACCTTCTTTTAGGTAAGTAGCTTTGAAGTGTTTCCAGTGTTAAAATTTGTAGGAATCTGGCCTACCTTTAGAGGAGCCTTTGAGTTGTCCCAACTGTGTCATCTTTAATATTTATTTGTTTGTTTGTTGGTATGGGAGTGGGATATGGGCATGGTGTGCATGTGTGGGTACATAGTGAGATCAATGTGAAGTGTTTCAAAGAAATACAAAATATGGGGGTGAAAAATAAAATTGTTCTCCCAGGCGATACTTCACAAATTCTACTTTTTTTCTTTCCCTTAAAATTAAGGGCTATCTTTTTTTTTTTTTTTTTAAAGATTTATTTATTATATGTAAGTACACTATAGCTGTCTTCAGATACCCCAGAAGAGGGCATCAGATCTCATTACAGATCTGATCATGGTGAGCCACCATGTCGTTGCTGGGAATTGAACTCAGGACCTCTGGAAGAGCAGTTAGTGCTCTTAACTGCTGAGCCATCTCTCTAACCCCAAGGGCTGTATTAAAAGGGAACCTTTGAGTCAGGGTCTCACTATGTTGCCCTGACTCCATAGTCATTGGTGAACTAAAGCTTGTTGCATAGACTGTATTAGTGTCAAACATGAAGTAATCCTACTGCTTCTGTGTCTCAATTGCCAGTATTATAGCCATGCACTGCACCACACCAGTACTCAGCAGATAGTAAATTTCAAGTAAAGCTATTGCTTTATGTTTTTGCATGACAATAGTATTGACAGTGAAGTGAGCATGAGTGGTAAGAACACTTGTACAAGCATAAGTGTAGCTCCCATCATCCATATAAAAGGTATACTTGATATACCTGTAACCCCAGTGTGTAGCTGGAAAAAAAGAAAGAATGAATGAATGAATGAGAAACAGGTTCAATAAAAGACCCTGTCTCAAGGGAATAAGGCCAAGAAGGACACCCATAGTTCTTCTCCATGTAAATATGCATGTTTCCTTCTATGTAATGCCTATTTTACAAGAAATTAAAAAAAAAATCTGTGGCAAGAAGGCAAAGGGATCCCCTTCTGCATCCTACCCCCCCACTGCCACCCCTGTGGTCTCTTCCTGCCCTCTTGGTCTACCTTTTATCTTCTTCTCTCCTCTTACTTTGCTATCCCTCCATCATTTACTCTGCTTCACAGTGTTTCTTCCAGTGGGATTTTTTATTTCTTCTCAAGTAGCTATCTTCCATTAGCGTAATAACATGCCAAGGGTTTGTTTTGTTTGTTTTGTTTGTTTGATTGGTTGGTTGGTTTGGTTGGGTTGGGTTTTTTTCCCTTTTTTTTTTTTTTCTTTTTGTTTGTTTGGTGGGTTGGTTGGGTTTTTTGGGTTTTTTGGGGGTTTTTTTGTTTGTTTGTTTGTTTTTCTCGAGACAGGGTTTCCTGGCTGTCCCGAAACTCACTCTGTAGACCAGGCTGGCCTCAAACTCAGAAATCCGCCTGCCTCTGCCTCCCAAGTGCTGGGATTACGGGCGTATGCCACCACTGCCCAGCCGCTTTGTTTCTTGTATTTGGAAATATAAATTCAAGCAAATACAGTTGATTACAAGTAGTCTATAGCCTGTGTGGGAAACATCTTGATGTATTTATATTTGGTGTCCTGGAAATTTTCTTCAGTATTTAATCTATAATGTGCTATGTCATTTTTAGGAACTTGGATTTTTCCAAAGGCCATCAGGGTATTACAGGAGACAAAGAGGGTCAACAACGACGAATAAGACAGCAGCGTTTGATCTCCATAGGGAAGTGGATTGCTGATAACCAGCCACGGTATGCCCATGGCCTGCCCCTGCATTCCTTTTTAATCCCTTTATCATCACACACGTGTACTAATGTATGTCTTAGACTTTGATATAAAACTATGACGAACTAAAAGTATTAGCAGCATATCTTGTTAGGAGCCAAGTGGTCATAAGTGTATTTAGTCTCTCTTCTCTCTGTTATCTATGATAAGAAGATTTAATCTTGCCCTTTGTCTTAGTCAGGGTTTTTATTCCTGCACAAACATCATGACCAAGAAGCAAGTTGGGAAGGAAAGGAAGTCAGGACTGGAACTCAAGCAGGTCAGGAAGCAGGAGCTGATGCAGAGGCCATGGAGGGATGTTCCTTACTGGCTTGCTTCCTCTGGCTTGCTCAGCCTGCTCTCTTATAGAACCCAAGACTTCCAGCCCAGGGATGGCACCACCCACAAGGGGCCCTACCCCCTTGATCACTACTTGAGAAAATGCCCCACAGCTGGATCTCATGCAGGCACTTCCCCAACTGAAGCTCCCCCTTCTCTGTGATAACTCCAGCCTGTGTCAAGTTGACACACAAAACCAGCTAGTACACCCTTCTTATTTATCATGAACTGCTACAGGTTGTAAGCATCTGTGTTATTTGAATTGGATTGGACATTGTCGGGTCCAGTGAGTGATTTGTTTGACAAGGATGTGCTGGTCATTTTCATTCAGGACAGAGCAAGACCGCGCTTTTAGCACTAGTTAAAGACAAAGCAGTGATGTTGCTAGTGTAGTAAGAAGAACACAAGTTTTGGAGTCGGGTAGGTTCATGTTCAGTTTCTAGCTCTGATCATTTCCATGAGCCTGGCACCTTCCTAATGGGCCATATCCTGTTAGAGTCAGATAGTATTATTTCTTAATGTTTGTATTTAAACTCCTGCTGTGCTCTGTACTCTTGAATGCTTGCATTCTTAAACTCATACCATTTCTGGGTTTGACTTCATCTATAATAAGTATATATAGCTCCCTTAGAGGCAATGACCAGGACATAGACTAGTGTCTTAAATGATGCTCAGTAAGTGTAACCATGGGGTTGGAAGGGGAAAGACAGGAGACTGAGTGTCATGTGGTGGGAAATATAGTCACAAGAGTCTCATCTCAGGTACTGAGTAAACAGTACTCAGTACTGTTTATGCCAACTGAATCTGTTATTGTTATATTCTCTTTCCTTTTTTGGGGGTAGGGGGTATAAAAATAATCATTGAAGCTACACACAATTGAGTTACTGATTTTTGTAGTTTATGGTTTTTTAATATATTAATTCATTCTTACTTTTTTAGGCTGATTCAGTGTGAAAATGAGGTAGGGAAATTGTTATTTATCACAGAAATCCCAGAATTAATACTAGAAGACCCCAGTGAAGCCAAAGAGAACCTCATCCTACAAGAAGCATCTGTGATAGAGTCACTAGCTACGGATGGGAGCCCAGGACTGAAATCAGTGCTGTCTACAGGCCGAAATCCAAGCAACAACTGTGACACGGGAGAGAAGCCAGTGGTCACCTTTAAAGAGAACATTAAGCCACGAGAAGTGAGCAGAGACCAAGGAAGAAGCTTCCCTCCCAAAGAGGTGAGAAGGGACTGTAGCAAAGGAGTAACTGTCACTCAGGATGACGGACAGAAGGACAGCAGCAAGAGGAGAGCTGAGACCAGGAGATGCACCTTAGGAAAGTTGCAGGAAACAGGAAAGCAGAGTGTGGCAGTGCAGGTAAGCTGTATTTGAACTAAAGTAGGGAGAGGAAGGCTCACACAAACGGCAAGGGTTCTTTCTCTTGTTGTTCATAAAGACCAGTACATTAGCCATTCTGAAGTTTAAGTGCATTCTTTTACCTCATAGGAAGGTATGTATAGACAGAGCTGTGGTAGATGATAACTTTATCAATCTGAAGGAGTTTCTATGTCAGTGAAGTTCTCTTTAACTAAGTGCTCACATAGGGTTGTTTTTTCCTTTGGAAAGTATAATTACCAATTAATATTAGAGAAGAGTTTTGGGGTTTCATAGCATCTAGTAAGATTAAAAGTATATTGAAGCTATTTAATCTAGTAAGATTAAAAGTATATTGTTTTTATTTTTCTCCCCCTGGAGCGGCTGGGCGTTGTAATAATATTCACCTTTAAACTCAGCACTCAAGAAGCAGATGCATGTGGGTCTTTGAAGTACCAAGCCTGGTCTACATTGTAAGTTCCAGGGTAGCCAGGGCTACAAAGTGACCCAATCTCAAAAACAAACAAGATTCACTTTACAAAGTAAAACATACACTTTTTTTTTCTTTTTTTTTTTTTTTTTTTTTTTTTTTTTTTTTTGAGAAAAATGAAACACCTTTTCTTGACATTATTCCTGTTTGAGCCAGTGGTGTTATACAGTAGTATCCTGGTTCAAAAATTGGTAAAACAAGAACTCAAATCTTATTTGAGAAAAACACTTTCCAACTATTTGAAACACCTTTTATCCTTTCCCAAAAGGAACACTGTTAATTTCATACAGTACAGGAGAACCTTGGCTTTTATTAATACTGTTAATATTTGATGACTCTATAAGAAGCTGTGTGATTTGTTAGCTCATTGTGGGAAATGTAGATGTTTGCCTTGTGGGCCTCTATTGCAGCAGGCTGCTTATCAGCAAGAATACCTTCAGTTTATTTGCCTCATAGAATGTGGGGAGGAGGAGGAGGTGGCAGCAAAATGTGGTTCCCCTCTTTTTTAATTTGTTTGTGTGGTTTGCCAGTACACTCATGTGTACATATATGAAGGTAAGAAGACAGCCTTAGGTGTCATCCTCAGGAAGGCCATCTGCTTCCCTTTGAGACAGGGTCCCTCCTTGGCTTAGAGCTCAGCAGTTAAGCTAGACTAGCTAGCCATTGAGACTTCTTCCTGACCCCTCCTCAACAGCACTGTAAGTACTGCAGGGACTGTAAGTATTGTAGCTGGGTTTGTTTTTTTTTGATTTGGAGATTGAATTCTCATTCTCATGTTTACTAACTCAGCCATCCTCTAAACTACACGTGTGCATAGGAAATGGCCTGAAGAGAAGAGGATGTGAAGGAAAAGCAAAGAAAACAAAAGACAAAACCCCACTAAATTAACTAGACCTGGGTTTGAGGACTAAGTCCAGCATCTTCAGTCTGTCCTCTGTAATGGCCTCCCAGGAAGACCCACGCTGAGAATACAAATCTTCTCTGTCCTCAGTCCTTCTCAAATCCACTGGTAGATAACAAGGGTAAATCTGGCATACAGGTATGCTGTACATTCCTGTAATCCCAGCACTTAGAACACAGGCAGAAGGACTGCTACACATTTGAGGCCTGCCTGGGCTACATATCAGTTTCTAAGCTAGCCAAGACTACATAGTAGAACCTTGTCTCAACAATATAAAACAACAGTTTGCAGACATTTGATTATCATGCCCTTTTTTTGTAACAGTTTTCTTGCCTTTTGCTCAACCTTGAGGACTGCCCATGGCACCTCCTTGTTACCTTGATATTTAGAACTTTGGACCTGTTGCTACTGAAAGTATTCTTGTATTTGTTTAAAGAGCTTTAAGAAGTGCTACTTAGTTAAAATTAAACCGGGAGCCATGGTATGTCACCTGTGAGATAAGTTTTCATTAAATCAGAATTCAGCATGAAGAGTCCTAGCTGAATATCATAGGCCAGTCTTTTAGCCTGTGGGTATGAGATATTTCACTTGTACAACAAATGATTTCTACATTTCTTTTCCTTATTTTTCCGTGTTATAAGAAAGCAAAATAATTGCATTAGTAAACGAAAGCCCTTTTTTCTTTTACTAGTAATTTATTTTGATTTTCTTATATTAACTTAGATTGATGTAGTAAGGTTTTAAATATTTTTCTTAGAGTAAGTGGTGCTTCTTTCTAATACATAGGTACCAGGCCTTTATGGTTAGTTTTGGTTCTGTTGATTGTAGGTAAAATCCCAGACAGAACTAAGAAAGACTCCAGTGTCTGAAGCCAGGAAAACTCCTGTCACTCAAACTGCAAGTCAAACGAATAATTCTCAATTCATCCCCATCCATCACCCTGGAGCCTTCCCTCCTCTTCCCAGCCGGCCAGGTAAATATACATTCTTCTGCCTGATTCCTTTAGTTTGGAGCTTTCCGTTCACTCACTGGATAACTTTGTATTCTTAGGGCTGTGTTACTAAGCTGAACTATAAAGGGAAAAGAAGTTCAGCTTCCCTAATGATTAAGAGACTCTGGTTGAGTCACTTCTATGTAGTTAACACATTAGTGCTGGTCAGTTAATATGAAGATTCCTACATGCTGTCATTAAAACATGAAAGTATCTTTAGGAGAGTGATTACTTAATGTTAGAGGAAAAGAAACCAATAGTCTGTATTTCTTAACGTCATGTTAAAGGACTGCATGGTTGATTGTTGCTTTTATAATACATAAGAAACACCCTCTTCTCAAATTTTACAACTTTTCTTTTGTCAAATTCTTTAGAACTAAAGCTGTGCTCTTCTGTTTTAAAGGGTTCCCGCCCCCAACATATGTTATCCCCCCTCCTGTGGCATTTTCTATGGGCTCAGGTTACACCTTCCCAGCTGGTGTTTCTGTCCCAGGAACCTTTCTTCAGTCTACAGCTCACTCTCCAGCAGGAAACCAGGTGCAAGCTGGGAAACAGTCCCACATTCCTTACAGCCAGCAACGGCCCTCTGGACCAGGGCCAATGAACCAGGGACCTCAGCAGTCACAGCCACCTTCCCAGCCACCCCTCACATCTTTACCAGCTCAGCCAACAGCACAGTCTACAAGCCAATTGCAGGTTCAAGCTCTAGCTCAGCAACAACAATCCCCTACAAAAGGCATACCAGCTTTGGGGAAAAGCCCGCCTCACCACTCTGGATTCCAACAGGTAGGCAACAGATGCTGAGATAAATCCATGGTTGACCCTTCAGTAAATACTACTAAAGTTTGTATTGTTAGGAAGGTTAAATGCCTGCCCTCTTGGTTTATTTGTAAAGCGTGATAATGCTACCTCCTTTGTCCATGCTACTTAATTGCTAGCTAGCTCTATTGAAGATTTTCTGTAAATCTTACTTTCTTAATGTGAGTGCGTACATGTGTGGGTAAGCGTATGTGTATGTGTGTTTCGTGTTTTAATGTGGAAGCTCAAGGACAACTGTAGTGTCATCTTTAAAAATGCCTCCACCTCCTTTCAGACAGAGTAGTAGCCACCAATTAGGCTAGACTACCTGGCCGTAGATCCTCCTGTCTCCACTGAGTTTATAAGCATGTGCCATCATAACCAGCACTTTTGCATTGGTTCTGGGGACAGAACTCAGTCGCTTTACCAGCTTTATCATCTTTTTCACCCCTGCACCATAAGAATAAGGCACCATAAGACAGTAGAATAAAAGTAGAATTGTAATCTTAAGGTGTAAGATGAATGGGATACCAGTAAGACATCATATTCTTACGGTACTTTGAAACAGAAGGGGGAACACAACCTGTCTCATGTACACATTCATTAAACTTCTTAAATAATTGAATTGAAAAAAGATAGCCATTCAAAGTCCTTGTCTTCTCTAAATCTCTGAAGAAGTAAAGAAGCTTCATTTTTGCCTAGAGTATTAACTATCAGTGAGATTGCAGTTCACCTTGTTGACAGGCATTTCTTTTTCAGTATCAACAGGCAGATGCCTCCAAACAGCTGTGGAATCCTCCTCAGGTTCAAAGCCCTCTAGGGAAAATTATGCCTGTGAAACAGCCCTACTACCTTCAGACCCAAGACCCTATAAAACTGTTTGAGCCGTCATTGCAACCTCCTGTAATACAGCAGCAGCCTCTAGAGAAAAAGATGAAGCCTTTCCCCTTGGAGCCATATAACCACAATCCCTCAGATGCCAAGGGCCCAGAGTTCTACTGGGACTCTTCCTACAGCATGGCTGACAACAGAGCAGTAATGGCTCAGCAACCAAATATGGACCGCAGGAACAAACGGTCACCTGGAGTCTTCCGTCCAGAACAGGATCCTGTGCCCAGGATGCCATTTGAGGTATGTGTCCTTTCCCATCACCAGGTTCTGTGAAGATCGGTCTGGGGTTACATAACTTGAGAATATCTCAGATAAACACAGCTTTTTAAGTTAATAACATTAAAAGTAGATACATATTTATGAGAAGTAAACATTATAAAGAGTACTCATGATATGGGATTTGGCCTTTTCAAAATCATGTGCTTAGTTAGAAGAGTTCAGTAGCTGAACTGTACTGGTCTGGCAGAAAAAATTATCTCATGGCATTGTGATAGAGAATTCTGAGAAGAGCTCCTTAGTTGGGTTGAGTCATCTAAATTTAAAAATAGGTCTTGTGGGTATTTAAACAAATTAAGTAGGACAAAATCTTTTATCCTCAAACAGGTGCATAATGGGAAGTGCTGTTGTCTATGTTAATTACTCCCTGGCTGCATTAATAGTCATTAATTTGTCCTGCTCTGTTGGTAGTCTTCCTCTTCTGTGTCTCTGTCTTCCTTCACTGTTGGCCGTGCCACCTTTCATTTGTATTTCAGCCTTTTCCCTCTGTGTGCTCACATCACAATCATGTCTCTACCCTTGGCTTTAGTCATGTTATCTGACTAATCAATAACGCTACTATTCTTACGTGCTTTTGTCCCTAATTGCATCTCACAGTGATCCTTTCTGTCACTAGGACCCCAAGAGCTCCCCTCTGCTTCCACCGGACCTGTTAAAGAGTCTGGCTGCCTTGGAGGAAGAGGAAGAGCTGATCTTTTCTAACCCTCCTGATCTTTACCCAGCTCTGCTGGGTCCTCTCGCCTCTCTTCCTGGACGAAGCCTCTTTGTATGTATTTGACAAAATTCTGCTTCTTGCTCTAACCACAGCTTCTTTTCTGAGGTTTTTATAATACTTGTATAGGTGAGCTCTTCTTTCTGGTGCTTTCCTGTGTATAGGAATATAAAGTATATTTCTGTATTGCCTAAAACTAATCTGATAATGTAGTAGATCACAGCCAGTTAATACTGGCTCTGGTTCCCTCAAATTATGGTCTGCCCATACTCTAGGTGATGCTGACAAATGAGCTTCCTTTTCAGGCAGTATATACACCTAGATTCAAATATCAGATATTATATAGCATATTATTTAAGGATTTAGAATTTTTTTAATTCTCAAACGTATATAAAATATTAAAGGAAATGCATTCTAAGTTTTAGAATTGATTAATTGAATTGTTTGGCTCACTGAACCATAAAAGAGCCCTGGTCTAAATTCAGAGTTGGAATTGTAAAACAAAATGGATAAAAAGGGAGAAACTGTCTAGAAAAAGGGTTAAAGACTATAAATGAGTGGCTATGAGTATAAATGATCAGGGTAATATAGAATAAAATGAAGGAATTGGTTACTAATACCTGTTTGAAAACAATCTTCTAGAACCTAGGCTGCAGAATGTCATTCTTTTATGCTCAGTAATATTTACATCATTGTAACTGAGGGTTTGGGTATAAACATAATGAAGCCCTTCCCACCCCCACCCCACCCACCTACACACACCTTAAAACAACTTTAAAAGATTTTTGAGTTTTTCTTTCTAGCTTTTTCTTTCTTATAAATATAGGGCAATAATCCATTAATCGTAGGGTCAGAAAAAATAGCTGCCATTCCTAGTTTGAGTTTGCCTGGGCAAGCTGGCTGTAAAGGCTTCGCTGTGCACTGGAGCACAGAAACTACATCACCTCAGCTGGTGTAACAGTTAAAAAAATAGCCTTTCTTGTACTTAACATAGTTGACAATATAATGTGTGTGAAAATGCTTTACATGTAGTGTGTTCAGCAAATTATTAAACTACTGTCTATTAACAGCAAGCATTAGATCCAGTTTTCTCTCCCCTGCCCCTACACCTAACTTTTTTAGGGCCATTAGTCCCTCCTGCGTAATACACTGTAGCTGTCTTCATATGCACCAGAAGAGGGCATCAGATCTCATCACGGATGGTTGTGAGCCACCATGTGGTTGCTGGGATCCAAACTCAGGACCTTTGGAAGAGCAGTCAGTGCTCTTACCTGCTGAGCCATCTCACCAGCCTTTGAAAGGCTTTGTTTGTTTGTTTGTTTGTATAGCCCTGACTATCCTGGAACTCACTCTATAGACCAGGCTGGCCTTGAACTCAGAAATCTGCCTGCCTCTGCCTCCCAAGTGCTGGGATTAAAGGCGTGCGCCACCACTTGAAAGACTTCTTCTTTTTTTTTTAAAGATTTATTTATTTATTATATGTAAGTACACTGTAGCTGTCTTCAGACACCCCAAAAGAGGGCATCAGATCTCATTATAGATGGTTGTGAGCCACCATGTGGTTGCTGGGATTTGAACTCAAGACCTTCGGAAGAGGAGTCAGTGCTCTTAACCGCTGAGCCATTTCTCCAGCCCCTTGAAAGGCTTTTTTAAGGTCAATAATATTTTAACATTTTAGAGAGTAAAACCTGCCAGAATAATTCGTCTTTTGTAAGGGAATTCCTGAGGGTCGTCCAAAAAACAATCCTGGCTCCTGTCAGCATCTCTGCATTGGACAAGATAAACCTAGAAAAGAAGGTTCTGATCCACCTGTGACTACTGGCACTTAGCTGGTGTCATGGTATTGACAGAGTGAACTTACCATTAACCATTCCTAAGTCCTCTACCATGGGACACATACCATAGACACATGCTTAAGTATTAATCTTTAACTTGAAAGTAGAAGAAATCACCTTATTTCCTCCCTCTGCCTGGAACTGCAGAAATCCTTATTGGAGAAGCCTTCCGAGCTCATGTCGCATTCATCTTCTTTCCTGTCCCTCACTGGGTTCTCTGTCAATCAGGTAAGCAAGCTTAAGAATTTCCTTTATGTTTTTGTATATTGTAGACTGACTTGTCTCTGGGGTAGACTAGTAACCTGTATATTACAAGTTTGAGCCTTTTAAATTTCTCATCAATACTGAATTTCTTAGAGCTTGGTTGACTTTTTTTTTTTAATGGCCTCAGATAAGATAGTTTACATAGAGCAAAATACGGAGTGAAAAAGAAGATGAAAGTGAAAGAAGTTAAGGACAAACTCGCAGTCTTACTAAGAACTTTATAGGTCTGCTGAGCATCCATGAACATGACTTTCTTAAATCTCTTTTTCTGGGTTGTTAACTTACTCTTTCAGGAAAGATATCCAAACAGCAGTATGTTCAATGAAGTGTATGGAAAAAACCTGACAACCAGCTCCAAGGCAGAACTGAACCCCTCAGTCGCCTCCCAGGAAACATCACTGTACTCCCTTTTTGAAGGGACCCCATGGTCTCCATCACTTCCTGCCAGTTCAGGTATCAACTCTAGTACTTAGATTCTAAAACTTGCCTTTCCTATACAATCATATTGACTAAACATTAGTCAGATTCTATAATTAAAAAGTTTATTATTATTATCATTTTTTTTCTCTTTTTAAAAATGTTTTGGGAACTTTTTATTTTATTTGTATGACCATGTGCCACATGTATGCAGTGCCCATGAGGGCCAGAAAGAGGGTGTCAGATCCTGTGGAATTGGAGTTATAGATGGTTTTGAGTTGCCATGTGGGTGCTGGGAATCAAGCCCAGGTCCTATGGAAGAGTGCCTAAAACTCTTAACTGCAAAGCCATCTTTCCAGCCCCCCTTTATTTCAGTTTTATAAAGTCTTAATTTATAATAATTCTTGGGATCCAAGATGCAGTCAGACGCAACAGTGATCACACAGATTGCTTCATGGCCTTTATTTGGCCTTTTCTCCAAAATCTTATAGTAAGGCTTTCATTCAAATTTTGACTACCACATCTGAAGAAAATGTTAGTTCTTGGTTTGGTGTGGGAAACCCCTATTTATGTTCATACATTGCTATTATTCAACAGATCATTCAACACCAGCCAGCCAGTCTCCTCATTCCTCTAACCCAAGCAGCCTGCCCAGTTCTCCTCCAACACATAACCATAATTCTGCTCCATTCTCTAATTTTGGACCCATCGGGACTCCAGATAACAGGGATAGGCGGCCTGCAGATAGGTGGAAAACTGATAAGCCAGGTGAGATCCACATTTCTTTATCTACCAGGCAAAGGGGAGTGACTGCTCTGTTTTTGTCTGAAGTTTGATATTTGCCACTTAGAAAACATTTTGTATTCTTACGTATTGTTCTCTCTTAGCCATGGGTGGTTTTGGTGTTGATTATCTCTCAGCAACATCATCATCAGAGAGCAGCTGGCATCAGGCTAGCACTCCAAGCGGCACCTGGACAGGCCACGGCCCCTCCATGGAGGATTCCTCTGCTGTCCTCATGGAAAGTCTAAAGGTGAGTGGACTTCATGAGGCTCCTGTTGCAGCAGTGTCTCTGCTTTCATCATGGGAGTGAGAGGCATCTTGAGTGTGTTATCAGGGTGTCTGAAGTGTTAGAGGGTTTAGTTTCATCCTAATGTTAAATTCTGATAAGTTTGAGTTTAGCCTTATTTGACTGCGTATGTAATTTTGCCGGGTGGTGGTCACGCACGCCTTTGATCCCAGCATTTGGGAGGCAGGGGCAGGCAGATTTCTGAGTTCAAGGCCAGCCTGGTCTACAGAATGAGTATCAGGACAGCCAGGGCTATTCAGAGGAACCCTGTCTCCAAAAACAAAAAAGAGTATGTAATTTTAAATGTTTTATTTGCTTAAAACCTTATATTAAACTTACTTTGTCATGCCATACAAGCTTTAGGAAAAGGACTTGACTTTAACGTAGTTTCGGCTAGACATGTTGGTGCATGTAATCCTAGAAGAGTGGTCGGAGTAGGAGGAATGACCCTGGCTTGGGGTTAAAAAAAAACTGTAATTTCACTGTTGACAGTGTTAAAGTTATCTTAGTTAGGAACTAATAACTAGCCTGGAGAGCTTCATGACTTGACATTTAGGATGGATTTTAAGGTCTTTATGGGTGGCTGGGATTTAAAACAAATCCCTGTCAGACAGCCAGATCATTTGCCCTCTGCTGACAAGTTTTGGGGCTATTTTTCAGTCTATCTGGTCCAGTTCCATGATGCATCCTGGACCCTCCGCTCTCGAGCAGTTGTTAATGCAGCAGAAGCAGAAACAGCAGCGGGGACAAGGTGCCATGAACCCTCCACACTGAGGCCACAGTAGCGACCCAGGGAATGAAGGCTCCATAAACCATGGCATGTTGGGTTTGCAGGACTGGCCCACACAACACAGTCCCTGCAGGTGGCAGCCCTCTTGTCTGTTTCTTGCTGTTGAGAGGGTGTAAGTGATCCACCAGCCCGCTGAGTGTGCACGAAATGTTCGCAGTGCAACAAAAAGAAAAAACCACCAGGAACTCTCGTTCCCCCGGGGCTTTCCGGAGGGAGAGAGGAGCTGCTGTTTGTCCCGCTCGGTTACTGATAGCACGCCTCTCACCTTCTCCACCGCGCATGTCCCCAACACGTGGGAAGTGGAAGCTGAGAAGGGAAGGCAGATGGGAGAAGCCAATAAGAACTTCTCAGTCCTTTTTTCCTCTTTGGGGAATAAAATAGGAATCCATTATGAGTGCTTTGCTGACTGAGAATGTAGTTGAAATTATCCTTAAACATCTTTTATTATTACTCTCAGTAGCAAAATATCACACTGAATTCTTCCATACACAGGCGTATTTCTAGTGTGGAGCAAAGACAGTCCCGTTTGCTGCTCCTGTGAGAGGTCGGTGGTGACAGGACAGGGAACTGACCTCTTAAGCCAGTGGGAGTGTTCCATAAGGGAGAATCCAAGGCCTCTTAGAAGGTTCTGGTAGAGGCCTTCCTCCAGCCTGGAAACTCCAGCAGGAAATGCCCTTCACTCTGTAGGTGCTCGAGCCCCCAATCGAGGATGCAGTGTGGGTGGTGCTGCTGGCCTAGACCAGCAGATGGCTGCTGTACGATTTCAAATTAATGTTGTTGATTCCTACACTTTGCAGTAGCATAGCAAGCAGTCTCAGAAGGCAGGCTAGTCCATTCATGGCCTGGAACCCATTTTATAGGAAGATGCTTTCAGTGTGGTTCTTTCTGTTGAGTTGGTTTTTGTGTCCCCATCCTACTTCCCAGCCTCTTGCACCAGTCTCACCCCTTTAGCCATGTGCTGTACTGTAGTCATTGTTTTTTCCCTACCGTGTACAACATCTTGCCAAGAAACAGCAGCATGGGGCCAGCACTTGGGGCCCAAAAGCCGGTCTGAAGAGGAAGGAAGCGGTAATGCGAGCATCGCTGCAGAGGAGCTGGGCTCTGCCCAGTCACAGGCTCCTGGCCTTCACCTCAAGGATGAAGTTGAAGGTCACAGGGACAGATGCACACTGTGCACAGAAGAAAACACAACAGATGCCACTTTGGAGAGGGCAAGAGAAAGGAATAAACTCTTTATTTGATATTTATTAGAGGAAAGAGGACTGAAGATGTTCTGTGTAGGAACAGAAGAATGGACAGCATTTCTGTTAGTCATTTCCTGGAAAAGTAATATTTTAATGGGAAATTATGGAAACAATCTAAGTGTCCAATTGCTGTGCTAGGGTAGGGATTATTTTCTGGGAGGTGTGTGTGTGTGTGTGTGTGTGTGTCTGTCCCCACACATGGCTGTCTACTCTCCCAGAGGGCGAGGGCTGAGTGTGGGAATTAGTGTGGCCCTTAGCTGAAAGACAGCTGTAGAGCAAAGCACATCCAGGAGCCCCAGGTGTTACTGGGGTCTGGGCAGCCCCACAATGAGATGGGGTGAGGTATTGCTCATTGCTCTTCAGAAAGAGTGCTTGAAGCCCCAGGCTTACTCTATTGCTTTTAGTTTGACATGGTATTTGGATTTTTTATTTTTATTTTTTTGGTTTTGTTTTGTTTTGTTTGTGAAAGGCTGAAAGTGAAACCCTTCACTCAATGGCAAAAGAAACTGTCTGTGCTGCTCTGGTCCCTCCCTGTGTCCATCTTTGTCCTCTCCCTGTCCCTTTCCTGCTACCTTCACCCAGTTTGTGTATGTAAGCTCTGCATTCAGACAGCTGCAGCATTCTGATGTTGGAAATGTCACTGATTCTTGCACCTTAGACCAGCCAACAGGTTTACCAGCTCCCTCCCCTCAGTACCCACTTCCCATCTATAGCCCCAGTCTGCATGAGAATTTGGTGTTTGGAATGTTTATGACTCTCGGCGGGGTTCCTCGCCTTGCCATCCTCACTGTGGGGTAATGAAGAAGGGGAGGAGAATCTTCATCAACTGGTTTTGTGTAATAAACTTTTGTGTTTTGTTTTGATTTGATTTGATTTGGGTTTTTTTTCCCTGTCTGTCTGTGCAAGATCTGCAGCTGCTGAAATCAGCTTTGCCTTTAATTAAACCGTGTTCTCTCCAACCAGATCTGTGTATAGAGTATTTATTCTACCTTAAAGGATACAGAAGTATAAATACAGCTTAGAACTTCAACTGCTCACTCAGGAAGAAACAAAGGTGACCACAACTGGGAAGACTTGGGGATGAGTTTTGCTTTTCTTAGCATCCAGTGACTTGTTCTAGAAATGCTAGTTTAAAATGGCTGTCATAGGGACTTCTGTAAAGGCTAGAAGTTCATTTTATCTTCCTGCCTATAAAATTCACCAAATCTGATTTAAGCCAACAGTGATGGCTATTATCCTTGGGGTGGTTTGTTTCTCTTCCTGTTTGTCCAAAGTTTCCAAAGGCAACTTCAACAATGCTGAGTACCAGGGCTCACATTTGATTCCATGTAAGAATCACACTTGGAAAAGAGCAAAACCTTATGTGTGCTGCAAGGAGTGGCAGGGCAGTAAGGTCCCAAGCTGTAGTGCTCAAGGATCCTTGTCCCCAGTTAACCTGAAGGGTCACCAAAATGACATGGGTCCTGTCATGTTAGTCTTGAATAACACGTGTAAAGCCCCAGAATGTCTCTAAAAAGCTGCCTTCAAACACAGCCTTTCTTTTTTGGTTTTTTGAGACAGGGTTTCTCTGGATAGCCCTGGCTGCCCTGGAAAAAGGCATGTGCCACCACTGCCCAGCTCAAACACAGCCTTTCATCGATCCAACTGTTAATGGTTTGTGTTTACTATTGAGCTCTAAATAATAAATGTCCATCTGAAAAGGCATAAAGGGCTATCATTCTAAGAGTTTCATTCTCCGTGGAACTGGATGTTGTACTTAATGGGAACTTGATTCAGCCTGCCTTTTCTTTAATGAAACTTAAGCTTGTTTCTTAGTAAGTTGTCTTGTGTATGCCTTCAGGATTACACGTAAATTTACTTTAAGCTTCTGAAACCCAAGCTAATAAAGGAAAAATGTTTTTTCCACTTAGCTGTTGGGCTTGGACGCTCGGTGTCCTGTTTTCGTAGCAGAAAGATGTGCCCATTGGTGTGCAGCTCTGGGAATTCTAAAGCACATTCACGTAGCCAGCACCTCCCCCCTCCTCCCCCCCAAAAAAAGAAACCTCATTTCCCTAACAGAAAGTTTGTCTCCCTCTTCTCCGTCTGTAAGGAAATCTTCTGAGTTGTCTTATTACCATTTGGCAGGTTCAGTTTTAATAGGGAAATGTTAGCATTCCCAAACTGGCGTATCTGTAATAGGGTACAGCAGAGATAGGAAAGTCTTGCAAAAATTAAAAACACCCTTTTCTTCAGCTTCATAGATTGTAGTTCATCTTAGACTTCTCTGGGAGTGCCTTCCAAATTCTTGGCTGCACATCCTTCAACAAAAGCTTTGGGGAAAATGCCAACTTTCCCTTTACACTCCCCTTCCAGCCATTCTTCATTCACTGAAAAAAGCAAAATAATACAATGATTACTAAAGACAGGAAAGATTGTACCGTCATGAGTGGTCCACAGACCTGTTAGACCCCTGTTCCCATTTGTGGTAGCAAAGTAACTAGACACTAAATTGAGGTTAAAGTGAGCATTAGCACTTACCATTTCGATGGGGTTCTGTTGTAGATGTGATAAATACACAGTAAAATGTAGGATGAATTATCATAAATGAGGCTAAACATGAGTCCTCAGGTCAGATTTTTTAAGAAGCAATTTTATCTGAGCTTTGCTGGAATTCATTTTGACAACATGAAAGGGCATGTTGGTTAGTGCCGTAAGATTCATCGAGGCCTTACAGGCACTGTTAACTAAATACACATTCAAGCCTCACAGTAACTCAGTTATAGCTGTTGTCTCCATTTTAACTAAGGACAGGGATATACAGAGAGTTTAATTGTTCATCGAATTGGACCAAATAAGTTCATTATATTATCTAGACAGACCACAGAGGCATTTGGAAGTTTTCTTGGAGTATTAGAACCTTCTTGCCTAGGTCCTGCCTTCAGAAGTTATGTAGTTGGGCAGGGCATAGTGGTACACACCTTTAATCTTAGCACTTGGAAAACAGAAGCAGGCAGGCTTCTTGAGTTCCAGGTCAGCCAGAGCTGCATAATGAGACCTTGTCTTAAAAAATAAAAACAACCTGGGCAGTGGTGGCGCACGCCTTTAGTCCCAGCACTTGGGAGGCAGAGGCAGGTGGATTTCTGAGTTCGGAGGCCAGCCTGGTCTACAGAGTGAGTTCCAGGACAGCCAGAGTTATACAGAGAAACCCTGTCTCGAAAACAGAAAACAAAGTCTATAGTGTGGGAGTGCGAGTAGGCTTTGTTTTCCCCAGCTTCTCTCTGGAGACTGAAGTGCAAACCACTACCTTCATCCTTCCTATTCATAGATGGGTATGGATTGGAAGCATCTTGTTTGCCTGGATTTTAAGAATGTATCTTAACCAATGCCAATCTGCAGAGAATCCCAGCAAGTCACAAATACATTAAAGTTACTTTATAAATGAAACAAACCATCCATGACTGTTGGGAGCAGTTGGACTCATTCCCAGCTCCACATATGCTGAATTCTGTCTCCCATTGATATCTTGAGTTCCACCATAGAGGGCTACTTCCCAGCTTAAACCTGAGACTTCCATGAGTCTTAGGATGGTGTCTGAAAGATTTTTCTTGTGTGGCACAAAGTGGTGCTGAGTTCTTAAGCCCAGGCCTTACTGATTTTCCAGTTTCCTTTGAAAGAAAACTTTTTTCTTTATATACTCTCTCCATGTAAGCTTCAAATCTCTTGTTGAAATCACTATTCCAATCAGCTGTACGATACTTTGCATTCTCCAGTTCTTCGAGACAGGGTTTCTCTGTATAGCCATGGCTGTCCTGGAGCTCACTTTGTAGACCAGGCTGGCCTCGAACACAGAAATCCACCTGCCTCTGCCTCCCAAGTGCTGGGATTAAAGGCGTGTGCCACCACTGCCACTGCCTGGCGATACTTTGCATTCCTGATGCTCAGCATCCATGAACAGATAGAGAAAATAAGACTCACCTGAATTACAGCAGTGCTCCCTGGTTAGAGCAGCATCACCTGGGAACTGCTGAGAAGTGCAGATGACCTAGACTCTGGAAGATGGGCCAAGACACTTAACCCTTCAGAGGATGCTTAGGCATGATGAACTTTGAGAATCACTGAAGAGAGTGTGTGTGTGTGCACGTGTGCATATGTTACATGAGCCTCTGCACATACAAGGGTCAGTTGAGTGTCCTACTCTATCTCTGGTTCCTTTAAAATGGATTCTCATTAAATCTGGAGCTGAGGTCCAGCAAGCCCCACCAAGCCGCCTGTCTCTGCTCCCATAGCACTGGAGTTAGTTAATAAACGGCGACACCACCACTGTTGCCCTCCCGGCCCGTGTCACTGGGTAATCAATTCCTAGGTTCCTCCTAATCAGGTAAGTCACTGACAATGGCTGCCTCTACAGCAGAATGGGCCTCCCCTTCTCTCTGGAAAGTACTTGATGGTTTCTAGCAGAGGCAGAACAATTCCAGCCAGTTCCATTCTGGAACAGTCAGTATGTTGTCATTTTGTGCTTAGTAAAGTAACGGACAGGAGAAAGCCACGCATTTGCTTTTGCTTCCTCTTACCAAAAGCTATGAAGTCAGTTGAAACTATTGGCTGAGTTGTTTTCTTTTGTCTGCCCTTGACTTTGGTTTTGCTGATGCATGCATGAGTCTGGTTCTGTGGCCTTGGGGTAGCACTTACCATGCGATAGTACCAGGATTACATCTCCTTCCACAAACTCCAGGTCTTCTGGCTGGGCAGCCTCATAACTGAAGATTGCTACCACCTGGGTCCCCTCCATAGGCTGAGGCTCTGTTGTCTGCCTACTGGCATCAGAGTTTTCCCTCTCCTTGGGTTCATCTACAAGACCTTGATCACCCTGAAATGGTAAGGGGCCTGTCAAATATTGAAAACCACTAACAGAGGCAGTTGATGCTCAATACTTACAGGCCTAACACATTCTATGAATACTGAATAGTTGGGTAAATGAAACCAAAATGTGCAGAACCCTGTGTAGCCCTAAATTGCTTTACATAATAAACCTTATAACAGTCCTAGGGTAGAGTAGGCATTGTTCTTTTCAGATTGGAAAATAATTTGAGCTACAAATACATGGCAGTCTGTGGTGTGAATTCAGCTAGTTTTTATCATATTGGGGTGGGGGAGCAGATCAGGACAACTCTCACAAGTCATTTCTCTGCTACTATGTGGGTTCCAGGTTCAAGTCAGGCCAGACAGCAAATGGTTTCTGCTGGTTCCTCTACTGCCCTTTACTAAGCGTCGCATTGAATTCACCCCTTTTCCCCAGCACAAATACTAAGGATCTATCTCAAGCCTACTAAGAGCTTTCCTAAGAGCTAGCTCTAGGGAGTTCTGATACTCTCTAAAGCCTATGAATGATGACTTTTAAAAATATTTTGAGACAGAGTCTTAGGTAGCTCAGGGTTGCCTGGAAATCATATTCTTGCTTTAGCCTCTAAGTTACAAGATTACCAATATGTGGCACCATGCCTAGCTGTCTGTCTTCTTTAAGGGTGGTCCAGTGATGTGGAAAGAGCCCCACTGAGTCTGCACCGGTTTGATTTGACTTGACCTAGTTTGGTTTTTGCTTTCTATTTTATGTGTTTATTTGCATGTATGTCTGTACACCATGTGCATGCCTGGTGCTGCCATATGGGTGCCAGGAATCAAACCTAGGTCCTCTGGAAGAGCAACCAGTCGATTTAACTGCTGAGCCATCTCTATAGCCTAGCCCTAGGTTCCTAGGTTTTTAATATCTGCTCCCATTTACGAGTTGTGGGTTCCTGAGTAGCAGTGGAGCGTCTTAACTTGTTTCCACACCTGATGTTGAAACTAAAGAATGAAATGAGGGGGCGTGTCATCGTGACAGTTGGCCCACTGAATCCTACTCTGTAGCAGGTCTGTTCAGGGAACATGGAAGTACTGTAATCTGGCTGCTGATACAGGTTGCTGCAATAAGTGGACACCCAGCAAATGACAATTTGCCTTGCTTTTCCTAATTAGTGGATGAGAACAACGTAACAGCCTCTATGGGCAACAGTAGCAGAGAATATTAGCAGTGATGAGCCTGGATGGAGTTGTAAAGACTTATTTTAGGAGTGTTGGGGGGAGATAAGTACATAGAGATAGATAAAGATTAGCCTCATTGAAGGAATAATTCACAAGAAGATTTTAAGTGAAAGCATTCATATTTAGAGTAGAATCCCTTCTAGGCAAATGTTCCCCGACAGAGGAAATTGAAGTTACCCATACAGCATATGCCATTTAACAATCAAAGGAATGGGAAACCCCTGTCTAAAATCCACTTTCTAAGCTGACAGCAAATGGAGTCACCTTAAGGGGACAGAATGAGAAGTGGCAACTTCTCTCTGGAAACTAAG
This sequence comes from Mastomys coucha, assembly GCF_008632895.1. Taxonomy (NCBI): domain Eukaryota; kingdom Metazoa; phylum Chordata; class Mammalia; order Rodentia; family Muridae; genus Mastomys; species Mastomys coucha. The sequence continues at coordinate 49,908,795 of NW_022196891.1, read as the reverse complement.
GGACAAAGTTCAACTGTTTGCTCACCATTGTCACTGCCATTGTCCCTCCTAACCTCTAACTTTTCTCCTGACTCCTATGGATCTCACTTTAAAGTTGGGTGAGCCTTGTCTAGACTTCACAGCCAATAAGACAGCTTGGCCTTGTCACTATAGCACAGTGATAGAGCCAGGCACTCCACCCCTGAGCAGCTCTGGTGTCTAGGTCAGGCCACGTGACCTTTTTCTCCCTTATTTCCTGAGTTGCTCGACATGTAATATACCTACATGGATAGGAGCACTGGGGACTTCTAAGAATCCCTTCACAGAATGCACTTGACTCAGGGTCCTGACCACGAGCAGTTCTCAGTAGATGCCAACTCTCAGGCCGAGGCTAATACTCCTTTGAGAAATAAGTGTTCACTGTTCCTATCCTCCTCAAATGTTCCTCATAGGAACCTAAGGTGAAGAGCAGCTTAGCTTTAGCTTCAGTCTTGTCCTTGTAACAAGTGGTGGACACGATCCTTGACCCAGTCAATTTAGTGGAGGCAGCTTGAGGCCTGCTGTGCACTTCTGGGCCCCACTCATCCGAAGCCTTCTATAACTGCTATCCGATGCCTGCTATAACTGTTTGAGCCTGTAAGCCACAGTGTCCCCAACACTGAGCCAACCTGTGACATGAAGATGTTGGAAATGGCCTTAGGTGCTTCCTCCACTCACCACTGTATGCTCACACCAAAGAGTCAGGCAGTAGTTTTTCACTTGGCCCCAGGCATCCTTCATGCTTTCTTTAGACAGGAGCAGAAGCTCGGAGCTGTCCCGTCGCTGGTAGCTGATAGGGATGATGGGTAAGGACCAAGGCAGAAAGCGTCAATACAGAAAACATCCCATAGCCAGTCCTCTGCATCAGACAAGACCCACCCCCACCCCACCCCACCCCTGCTGCACCCCCAAATACTGGCTTCATGGGGTATACCTCAGTTTTGTGTGTTCTGGCAAGAGACCCAGCTTCTTAGACACCATGTCCCGAACCTGGATGTAGGGGAGGCCAAGCTGAGTCTCCATGACCACCGTGTATTTGTAATGCACCTTGAGCATGTAAGGCATGGGTACACAGAGCTTCACTTCCTAAGGAGGAAGGAAGAACACCTTAGTGGCTGAGGCTGCTGGCAGCATCCTGGACCATCAAAGCCTTCCAGTGCCCCAGGGAAAAGGGGTGTTTAATAAACAACTAGTTTTTACCAGTTAATAATAAATTTAATAAGTAAAAAAAATTCAATAAACAACTGTGTATTCATAGATAAATAAACAGCCGGTTTCTGCATTCCCCAAGAGGCCTTCAGAAGGCTCCAGTCCAACACAGTGAGACAAAAGTTTCTACCGAGTGGTGTGCTCAGCTAGGGCTAGAATGACTGGTTTACAGATGGAGTGCCAGGTAGCAACTGGTTCAACCCTTTCTATGATATTCCAGAACCTAAGAGATATCCCACGCTAGACAAGCCACGCTCGCCCATCTTCTTCATCCCACGCTAGACAGGCCATACTCGCCCATCTTCTTCACTTACAAACGGAAGGAAGAACTTACCTTGGGCTCTTTTTGCTTGTGACCTAAATGGAAAAGGAAATGATAAATAAACACAGTGACACCTCACACCCACAATGCCCATCTCCCTACTCTTTAACATCTGGGGTAGATCTGGAGGAGCATAGAGAGCACAAATATGTGACCAAAGATGGTATCTGCTCCCAGGGAGCTGCAGGTAGGTAACTATGGTGCCACAAAGGCCTGTTAAGCCAGGAGGATCCGAGACAGACAGACAGACAGACAGAAGACAGGCATGCGATGATCCCAGGCCCCAGGCAGAAGCACCAAGTGATCACTATTTCATGGTCCTGTTGTTTTGTGTATGTTTGTGGTCTAAAATGCACAATGTGTGTGTATATAAGAGAAGTCTGGGGCTGTTTACTACTGATGATGTAAGAACCTCTGTGCAGCTGATTATTAGAATCCCTTGGGAACTTCTGCTAACATCAATCAAAGGCCTAGGAACCTGGTACTCCAACCTCTCCAGTGTATGTCCCTTCGTGAACCTCCAGACAGAAAAAGGAAAAAGAAAAAAACTATGAGGGACACTGGAAGGGGCCACTGAGGCATTTATATGTGGCATAGGTGATGTCTGTTAATGGTAGGTGTTCTGAAGGAGACATACACTCTGCAGGCAGAAGTCATGCTTGTTCACAGGGGACCTATATCTAGGTAGGCTCAATCATTGATCTCTAACTTATATTTAAGTGGCTCTCAGGGGAGTAGGGGTAGAGAACAAACCAAGTACATGAAGTAAAATATAAGTAACTGTGTTGTTTGAATTTAAAATGTTTGCCTTACTATGTGCATGTGATGCAAGGGCACATGCCCTGACATGCGCAGAGGCCATAGGACGACTCCTTTGTGGTGTTGATTCTCCAGTTCCTGCTTTATGTAGGTTCTGATGATTGCACTCAGGCCACAAGGATTGTGCAGTAACTGCCTTGGACTATGGAGCCACCTGGCTGGCCCATAGTTGCTGAATTTAAGTGAAAAGTGTTATAATAGTATTCTGTAGGTTTGCAACTTTCCAAATAAGTATGCAGGGGAGGGCCACCAAAGCAGTTTGTTGACCAGGTGGTCGCGCACAGGATGACTCTGTCATCTATATGAGAATCTGCTGAAAAAAGAGTCATCATTTCCAACCCCAGATTATGAGAAATAATCTTCCTTCTGGGAAGGTCTCCCGTCCACATCTTCCAGTGGTCATCTGCTCAAGCCCTGGGGCTTTGCTCCGCAGAGACAGACACGTGCAGCTCAGTGCTTTGACAAGAGCTGAGGTGAGAAAATGCACTTGCTGCAGACTTTCTCCTCCCACCTGCTTAAGGTAGTTAACAAAGGATCATCTGGTGACTGCTCTGATGGCCACTGACCACCCCTTCACCTGCACTCATTTCTAAGCAGGGGAGGACAGGGCACTGGCACCATGTTTCAGTGGGATGATAGATGGTGCAGGCAAGACTGGGCTCTGGAAAAATGTAATGATAAAGCAAGGTGCATGCTGGGTAAAGTAAGGTGCATGCTGGGTAAAAGAAGGTGCATGCTGGGTAAAGCAAGGGGCATGCTATGCAAAGAAAGCAGAATTTCCTTAGTGGCTCTGAAAACAGCTGTCTGTTTCATGAAGCTCTTTCCCCAGGGCCACCAACCTGGTGACAGCTGGAGTCTTCCTGGGGGACTAGAATTAGGAGGTGGTGGGATATCGGATTCCAGAGAGGTATCTTCCTGGAGGAAACAGAGGTCAGACAAAAGCATGAGAGGGCTTCCTTGGAAAAAAGCTGAATGTGAATGGCTTCCTAAAAGTGGAACAATATGACACAGGGAGATGACTAAGAAAAGGGGGGCTAATTCTCAGCAACAGTAAGAACCCTAACGCCCACATACATGCAAAGCCCTTTGCTGTCTTTTCGGCCATATTGAAAACCCACCAGTGTAGGGTGACATTGGTATGCTTCTGTCTCTGCTGCAGAGTGTACTGAAAAAGGGAAAACTCCATTTCTCATTGGCAGGCCATTTTAAACTTCAAAGCACCTCAATTTTATGACTTAGCAGGGATGAGCACATGCACGTGAAAAGAAACTATAGGTTGTCATCAGAGTGCCATGTAACTAAGGATGACAAACTTCTGATCCTCCTGACTCCACATCTCACGTGTTAGGAGCATATGGCATCACGTCTGACTTGATCAGTGCTGAAGGTTGAGCCCAGGGCTTTATGCATGCTACTCAAATTACCAATGGAGCTACATCCTCAACCCTTATTTTCCTTTTCAATGGCATTATACCAACCAAACATGTTGACTGTTCTCCCTGGTGAAGAGAAGCACTTGAGAATACCTAGCCCTAACTGTTAGGCTTTGCTGCTTAGTCTCCCTGACCAGGAGGACTCACAGAGGTGGACCAGTCCAGTAGAGTAACTGTTGCTTCCACTCAATTCCACTTCTGCCATGCACACTTTGCGTGATGGCGGTATTTGAGGCGAAAACTTCAAGGAAAGTCAGTCTCCCGCCTCTGCATTGTCGCC
>NW_022196891.1:49897240-49904217 GCF_008632895.1 Mastomys coucha | reverse complement strand
CAGTTCAGAGGAGATAGCTGCTGCTTTAGACCCAGTATGTTTTAGATAGCCTCAAATGTACCTCAACTGTTGAGCTGCCAGACTTTTTATTTCTCTTTTACAATGATTGTAAAAGCCTCATGTAATATTTAAAGAAATACACTCAGATTTTACACCACCCGTGTGTAGTCTGTTTGTCAAAGCCGAATCCCGTGCCCACCTGGCCAGAATCCCGTGTCCCGCGGAACAGGGACCCCGCGAGAAATCCCGGTCCGTGACACACTTCCACACAGGCTTAGTTCTGGGCATCTGATAGCAGTTCAGACAGCCCAGAACTACCTGAGTCTGTCTTCTGTGACAGAGAGTCCATCCCTTTCACATCCCTTTCAACTCTAGAGAGTTGTGTGAAGGGTGAGAGAAACAGGTTAGCCCTCTGCACAATAGTACCTGGGGCTGTGACTGAGGGTGAATCCGAAGCTCAACCGGCTCCAGGTAGTTGCAAGGGACAAGTCCCTTCTGCAGCGTCACATTCCAGAATCCAGAAGGGAAAACAAAGATTCATTAGTACCCAGAACACAGAACAGCCTGTAGCCATGGGTAGGGATAGGACATAGATGGTGACCCTTGGGAGTTCTGCAAATAATGCAGCAGATACTGTCCTGTCCCTATGCCCTTAGTACCTCCCTCTGACCCCTCCCCTCCCATACCTGTCCATTGAACATGACTGTGGCCCAGTTATCACTGCCCTTCTTCAAGACAAAGACGATGTTCCCAGGCATGACCTGTAGCTCTTCGGGCGTCTCTGGCACAAAGCCAAACAACACACGGTGTGCCTCACCTTCCAGAGCCCTGATGGGTACACAGAAGACTGAGCCGACCATTCATTCAGCTTGGACCATATCCCCTTAATGGAAAAGCACCTGAGGCCAGAGACTTAGCTTGGTGCTCATTCTAACTCCACATCTTACTGCCTACAAGACCAGTGCCAGTGCTGCCTAGGACCCCAAGAAGACAAGGCGAGAGACTACGTGAGTGTGTTCTGTAACACATAGGAGAACCCCTTGTCCTCAGGGAATGCGATCCAGGAACCCAAGAGATGGGTGAAGCCTTGTGTGTCCTATGCTTCTCCTACACCAACATACACAAATGTGTTGATGCTCACTTTAGAGCTGAACACACCACACGGCATGCTGGGAACTCCTGTAGCCTGTGGTGTGCCAGCAGGTCCAGAGTAAGTTCCTTGCCCTTAGCACTTAATGAATAGAAGAATGCTCTGTGTAACACACACACACATACACACACACACCCATTACTCATTTATTTTGTCTTTGTTTCTTGAGACAGGCTGGCCTGTGCTTTCAGCAATCCTCCTGCCTCTGTGTCTCAAAGGTGGGGATTGGAAATGCGAGGCTCTCTACCTTGTTCATTATTACTCTATGAAGTCAACTTTCACGTTTGAACACAAAAGACAACTTTATAGCTTTGGCATAAACAAATGTGGCTCTCAGTACTGCACTTGTGCTTTGGACCTATTGTTAAGGAACACAGAGGGTACAAATACCATGACACTGTGCCAGTCCTTCCCAAAAGATAATATTTTTGCTTTATTTTATTGAACTTGCTTCATTTCTATTTTTCTTTTCTTTTCTTTTTTTAAAGATTTTATTTAATTTAAGTATATGAGAACACTGTAATGTCGTCAGACACACCAGAAGAGGGCATCAGATCCCATTACAGATGGTTGTAAGCCGCCATGTGGTTGCTGGGAATTGAACTCAGGACCTCTGGAAGAGCAGACAGTGCTCTTAACCACTGAGCCATCTCTCCAGCCCCCATTTCTATTTTTCAAACTTTAGTTTTCATTTCTGGGGAGCATATGTGCGTCCGTGCACACGTGGAGGTTAGAGGACAATTCTGTGCAGTCATTTCTCTCCTTCCACCTATATGTGAGTTTGAGGATACAGCTCAGGTCACCAGGCTTGCACAGCTGGCTCCTCTACCCTCTCAGCATCTCATGACCACTGTTTTGGTTTGGTTTAGTTTTGCTTTAATTAACACACACACAGTATTAGGTTTCATGCTGGCATTTTTCAAATAAAATCTGACTTTGTTGATTTTTCCTCCTTCTCTCTCAAACCCCACTCACCCCACCCCAGGACCTTTTACACACACATACACACACACACACACACACACACACACACACACACACAGAACCATCCTCTCCTGTGTTCATGTCACTGGTATCCCATTACCCTCTCCCTCCCTTTCTTTAACCTTCCTTTTGTACTCTCTTGGCCTGACAGCCGAGAGACAGCTATCAGTCCTGTGTGGACAGATAGCTACTGAGTGGCCATCCAGCAAGTGGCACACAGCAAGGATATATATCCCTGGGGGAATGAATCCCAAGCGGGTGGGATTGCCTCACGCTGCTCAGAATGGAAAGCAATTTAAAACTTCTTGTAGTTGTTTCTTTGCTTGTTTCTCAGACAAGGAGGGAGATTATTTGGCTCTAGCTGGCCTCTAACCACCCCCATATACCTGAGGCTGGCCTCAATCCTTATCCTCCTTTCTCCCTAAGGAAGATCTTGCCTTCAATAGACAAGAAGTATGGGCAGGGGAGTAACAAAGGCAGAAGGCAATGAACACCAGGGGAGAGACCGCCTCGGACAGCCTTGTGGGAAGTGGATGGAGAGCCAGCAGAGAGCTAGACAATGAAAGGCACAGCTACTCCTCCACATCTGGAGAGTCTCATCCATGCTGCCTCAGTGTGCGAGGGAGGCTACCTTGGAAACTGACCATGGGATGTAATTAATGTTCGTTTGTGCTTAGCCCTGTCCTTGCTTACAAAGTCCCTTCCTGATGATGTAGGGAATATAGCCTCTCCAACCTCGAGAACTTAGGAATGAGCTCCTTCAAGCCCTTCACTTCAGCATCGCTTGTAGCACCCTGCCCCCCGACACACACAGTTTTCCTGACCCCCTTTATTAGAGGGGGAAAAAGGCTTGCTTTGTTCCTTAGAAGGATTTTTTTAGCTGAGGTTAGCCCCCTTTGCTTCTCAGTTTACTGAGTGAATTCCTTTTCTTGAGCCTTTCCCCTTCTTCAGAAAATGCTTGTCAATGGTGAGGGACAGCACCCACACAGGAAGGAGACTTTGTGATAGTTTCTGGAATCTAGAGAGCTTCTGAGGGGCCTATAGTCAGTACAAGACTGACTTTTCACCTCTGACCTGGGCTTTCACATCAGTGACCTCCTGTTCTAAGGTGGCCACGCCCACTGGGACACCAGATTGCTGCAGCATGATAATCCCATCCCAACTCCATCATTTGGTTCTAACCTTATACAGGAGAAACCTACCATCCTTTACATCTTTACTGCCATCAAGTCAGACGTAGAGTGTGGGCATTCTGCATGCTGACCTAAATCTTACTTACCTGAAGATCTCTGGGGTCTTGGGTCTGGGCGGAGGCTCTGCTGACTTTGGAACATTCAGGAAAAATGAAGAAAGTGAGGATGACCAGAGAAAGAATGGGGGGTGGGTGGGAGAACAGACTGTTAATGGTAATTTGGAACATTCTCCAGATCCAAAAACAAAGACTTCTTCTCTGGTTGGTCTCCAGGGCAAAGGCAGGATTCAGGAAACCTGCCACCCACCTGGGCTGGGCCTCACCAGTGCAGCTGCTGCCTGACCCAGAGCTGGTGTCTGGAGAAGGTTTTGTTGACCTCGAGCCTCAACTCGACTTTTTCCAAAAGCTCTGGTCTACAATTAATGTTTGCCACAATATGTGACCTTTCTGGATATTTAAAATCAACTCAGCATCCACTGGGCAGACAAGAACCTCCCTTTAATGTATATTCCCTGTTCTGCACTGAATCACATGGAGTCCATCATCTGGGACATTCCTTCCTTGTCCTCCAGCTGGGCTGATACTCCCAGGATGACAGCCAGCCTCTCTCCAACTTTAATGATCTAGATGCTGGCCCTTTCTGCCCCTGTGCTCATCCTGTCCCCACAGCCAGCACAGGTCACAGGCAGCAATCATCTTGCCCCAGATTTGGGGTGAGGATCAGTGCTGCCCCTGAGAGCTGCCCCTGACAGTAGGGGGTCATCCTGCAGATGGCAGGAAGGTGCTGAGGTCTACGGCCCTTTCTTTTGCTCCTGTTGATCACTCTTCTTACCTGCCACCCTGTTATGCAACCAAGCTTGAGATGTCCTTAAAATCTGCCTCACTGGCTTCCTGTTACAAGCTTTGTCTCTGTCTCTGAACTGACTGTCAAATGCCATCGGGACCATCTCTCTGAGCCCAGCTTGGGCTGGCAGCCTGCCTTGTGTTCCCAAAGGAATCTCTTGTACAGGAGCAAATGGAAAGAGCCAAGAGAGTCAAAGCCCCTAGGCTCCAAGCCCTGGCATTCCATCCCCCGCAACACACACACCTGAAACCATGGAGAGGCTTCATTACAACTTCCTGAGTGCAGTAGATACTCAAGGTCTCATGAGGTGGTCAACAGATCTCTTAGGACTTATAAAGATTGGATTGGGATTTGGAAGAGTCAGTGAACCAGCAGCAGAGAACAGGAGACAGAGAAGACAGGGCGGGCTCCCAACCAGTCATGTAAACTGGGACTGACAGTAGGGGGTCAGACGCTCAGCTATGCTGAGAGGTGGCTGAAGGGTGTGATCAGTTTGTCAGCCCACTTCCTCTTACTGGGGGCTATTTCCTAGAGATACCCAGCCTCACCTGTGGCTGCAGAGGGGCGAAGCCAGAAAAGTTGTCCTGGTGAACCACAGATGCTACAACCTGAAACAGACAAGAGAGGGTGACCGTGCTGCTGCCAGGTTGTTTGCCAACCACTGTGTCTTTCTGAAAGACCACCTCCTTCCTCAAACCACAGAGCCACTGTCACTTGTGTAGGTTCCAGAGGGAGATGGGAGGTGAGGTACCTCTTACCTTCTCTTTTAGTAAAAAAAAAAAAAAAGGAAAGGAAAGGAAAAAAAGGGAGAAAAGCTGCAGGCATTCATATAACATCAAATTAATAACCATTTTAAGTGAAAATTCTGTGTTATTTCATACCCACAATACTTTGCGATGTTATCTGGTGCCAAAACATTTTAATCACCCCCCCCAAAAAAGAAAATGTTGGAGCTACTAAGAAGATTACAGTCTTCTCTGCTAGCCTGGCAACACATGTTTATAAAGATTTTATATAAATAGAATTGTATAGTGTGTGCCTTTCTCCTCATTTTTCATGGTGTGTGTGTGTGTGTGTGTGTGTGTGCGCGTGTTATTCCTAGGGGCACATCTGTGTGTGTCTGAACATGCAAGTAGAGGTTGCAGGTTAATCTAAGGATTATCCTCATTTTCTCTTCCACCTGATTCAGTAGAGCAGGGTCTCTTGGTCAAACTCTGAGCTAAATGCTGTGGATAGTCTTCACTGTCTCCACCTTCTGACACTGGAGTCGCCATGGCTACCTGTGCAGGTTCTAGGGATCTGGAATCCAGTCCTCATGTTTACACAGACAGCACTTTGACAACTGAGCTATCTCCCCAGCCCTCAGCCATGGCTTTTGTGTTTCTTCTAGATGACATGTATCTCCATCTTTGTGGTACTTATCCTTCTTGTCGGTGCATAGTCTGCTGTATGGACATAACACACTGCATATATCCATTCATGGACTGATGACTCTTTGGGGGGTATTTCTATTAGTCTCTATGATCCTGACAGGTCCAGCTACCCAGACTGGGCAATTCACATGTCCAAACTGTCAAAGTCAAATGCAGATCGGATAAGGTAATACTACCTCACTTCAAGTCATGTCTGAAAGAATTTAAGAACTGTGTTCAGAAGAAATGCAGCTAAAGAAGGATTCTGGGCATAGGGCTGAGAAAATGGAAGGGGTTCCCCAGAATTCTGAGCAGTATATTGCAAGAGCATTGAGCCAAGGTCATCTCCTGATGCCCTCTCCCATAACACTCTCTCAACTCGCAGTGAGCATCCCCACCCCCACTATGTTGTTTTTCCTTTGCCTTTGTCCCAAGATTCAGCATCCTAGGAAGAAACTCAGGAGATAGTGAGGGTCAGGATGATGGAAGGAACTGGAAGGTCCTGGAGAGAATAAACTGGATGTGTTTGTTCTTAACTGTCGGCAAGATCTTCACTGCCATCCCTGAATGCCACAGGGTTGGGGGGGGAGAAGGGGAGAAGAAGGGGGCATGTCTTCTTGAAGCCCTTCCCCCAGGCCCCATGCAATCTAGGGCGGGGAGAAGGAGAAAGATGGACAGACCACTTACTGTAGCCTTGCCCAGATAGTCCTTTCTGGCCAGCTGAGCCACCTGCCTCTCATTTGGACGGAACAGCCTACCCACAGGGATCACCACGGGCTCGAACAGCTTCTGCTTCTGTAATAGAATGATCAGTCACATGTCACTCAGCAATATCGGGTTCATTCTGAGCAATACACTGTTAGGTGAGCTCCTCCTGCGAGCATCATCCTAGAGTGTGCCTGGACAACCTTGATGGTTCAGCCGTTGTGGAATATGTGATTGGTGGGCTAAAAATATTTGTATCTCTCAGAACTGTATCTCTGAGAGTGTCTGAGAATGGGAGTGATAAAATCATTCCTGCTTTCCTCATCAAATGGATCACTGGAAAACATCTCAAGAGAAGAGCTCTTTCCAACCATAGCAGCTTGTTATTTGAGAGGGCTAAGTGGGAGGGGTTGGGGTTATTTATTACTAATTCAATGCATTTTGATTGTAGTCAGCTAAATCCTCCTCTTAACTCCTACCAGATCCACCCTCACCTCCTTAATCTTCATAATGTTGTGTCCTTTGTTTATTTGTTTGAAACAGGGTCTTACTGTGTAGTCTTAGCTGGTTTGGAACTCACGTTGTAGACCAGGCTGACCTGGAATTCACAGAGATCTTTCTGTCACTGCCTCTGCAGTTCTGGGACTAAAGGTATATGCCACCCACCATATCCAGCCTTTTTTTTTTTTT
>NW_022196891.1:49878083-49897021 GCF_008632895.1 Mastomys coucha | reverse complement strand
TTTTTTTTTTTTTTTTTGAATAACCTCTTAGCTCCAGTTTGGGTTGTTTATATTCTGCTGCATGTGGCTAGTGACTGGAATATGGTTGACCTATCAAGAGCCACACCCCTTTAAAAAGACTAGCTCTCCTTCCCCTAGAAACTACCAACTGTCCATAGCTCTTCAATTAGGGATGGGACTCATGAACCTCTTTCTGCTCCATGCTAGAAGGTTGACTGGCTTGGTCCTCTACAGGCAACCACAGATGCTGTGAATTTTAAGTGCAGTGGTCCTTTCATGTCTAAAAGATACTATATTTTTCTGGTCCTCCATGACCTCTGGCTCTTACAATCATTTTGTCTCCCTCATCTGTGATGACCCTGAGTCTTGGGGATAGGATGTGACACATGTTCCATTTGCATCCGAGCACTACTCAGCCATTGATTCTCTGCCATTGGACAAATTGTGGGTTTTTGTGTTAACCACCATCCACTGCCCCACTGCACAAAGAAACTTGTCTGATGAGGACAGAGGCTCTGGCAAACTATAGGTACAGAGATACAAGTTTAGAGGGCAGTGTGGTACTGTGCCCTTGTAGGTAGGTGATAGTAGTAGGGTCACTCTGAGGCCTGTGAGCTCCCCAACAAGGAGTCTGTGGTCAGTTTTGCAGTACAGGCATGTGTTTCCTCCTATGCAGCAAGCCTTAAATGCAACCATGAAGCAGTTGGTTACCCCAGAGCATTACGCACCCCTATTGCACCCCTGAACAGATCTGACAACACTGATTGTCACTTCAGTTCACCAGGCTCACAGCTGAGCAAGACTTTTCTCCCAGCTGCCTGCATAGAATGTTCTAGTACAATCAGAGCTAGCCAGCATGGAGAAAGCTTCTTGATCAGTGCCAACTTGATTTCTCTGTGGCTTGTGACCAGTGTGTGTGTGCTGTCTTAAGCAATGAGGTCTGGTTGGAGCTTCCCTACACAGAGGATGATGCTCATCCCAGAAGCTCAGGGGTGGGATACTTCCCCTGAACCATCAGACAGGAGTGTCCAGGAGACCCCTCCCCCCAAAATACGGACTATTTTCAATGATCTTGGTCGCCCACTGGACACAGCTGGCTTTAACATCACCTTATGCTGGTATTATTTGCCCAACATGACTCTTTTCTACTCTGTGTGGTATCTTGAATTTCTGTCCCAGCATAGAGGGCACACTACAAGGATGGCTCAAGAGCTCTGACAGGGCTCTCTCAGGAACAAGTATAGTTCATGTACATAGGCATACAAAAACTTGAGCCCTCTTCTGGGTGTTTAAATACAGCTTTTTTAAAACTAACTTTTGGCGGCTGGAAGGTGACTCAGAAGTTAAGAGCGCTTTCTGCTCTTCCAGAGACCAGAGTTTGGTTCATAGCACCCACATCGGACAGCTCCCAACTGCCTGTAACTCCAGCTCCAGAGGATATGTCACCCTTCTGGATGCTATGGCCACCTACCCACACATGTACATTCTAACACATAGTCACATAATTTAAAATAAAATATCTCCAAATAAAGAAAAAACACTTTTGCTTCCAAATGTAGTCAAACTGTCTATGAGTAATCATCTTCAGAATTCCTTGGCTGAACTAGAACATTTTTGTGGGAGCCATGTTGAACCTGACACTGTACGGGACAGCTAGGACTCAGGACAAGTGAACACAGCCATTGTCTTCAAGGTGCTTGGAGGCAGCGCATCCCCCAAGAAACCGCAGATATTGCTCAGAGATCTACTACAAGAGATGGAATGGCTGTACCATTCCATTCTCTAGGGTGTGGCTTCTTAGCTCAAATACAGGATGGAAGCTGTTGAAAGAGCATTTGTTGGCCAGAACATTCCCCGTCGTGGTGTCCTGGGAAAACCACCCACCTCCATACTCACCCAGATGCTCTCCATGGCCTTGTCAATCTTGGAGTGCCTGGGCTCAGACTTCATGTTTGTCGCCAATGCTAACTGCTCTTCTGCTTTTTTCCATTCCTCTTTCTTGGCATGCATGAGAGCAATATTATACAACACCTAGAAGAGCAGAGGCCACACAAAACTTGAATCTGCTCCAAAACCAGGCTCCAGGGAAGGAGTCACATGTACACCCAGAGAATGCTGTCAGGTGACATAGTTCCCGCCCCAGGATTAAGGAGATAGCCAGCAATTATTCTAGCTACTGAGTTATGCCAGACATAAGCAGTGTTAAAACACTTCATCATACCTAAAGTCAGTATCAAGTGCATCCTTCGACAACCCAGTAGGTCAGGAGAGGACAAGAGCTAGTGTGTTGTTCTAATATAAAAAAGAAGAGCTTTCCTGGGGCCCCCTGGGGAGGCAGAGACAAAGCTGGGGAGGAAAATGAAAGTGTGTGATCTCTAATTCCCGCTCTTGCCATTGACCCTGGGCTGAGCCCTAGCCCAGTGGGGTGGGAAAGGTTCCAGATGCATTGTTCTGAGCCAACGGACCCTGGCTGGGATGCCATGAACAGCCTGACGGTAACATAGCAGCATGCATGAGACAACTCCATGGTCAAAGGCTAAAGAAGGCGTGTCTTAGGATCTCTCTTCCTGCACAAACATCATGACCAAGAAGCAAGTTGGGGAGGGAAGGGTTTATTGAGCTTACTTCCACATTGCTGTTCATCATTAAGGAAGTCAAGACTGGAACTCAAGCAGGTCAGGAAGCAGGAGCTGATGCAGAGGCCATGGAGGGATGTTTCTTACTGGCTTGCTTCTCCTGGCTTGCTCAGCCTGCTCTCTTATAGAATCCAAGACCTCCAGCCCAGGGATGGCACCATCCACAAGGGGCCCTACCCCCTTGATCACTAATTGAGAAAATACCCCACAGCTGGATCTCATGGAGGTATTTCCCCAACTGAAGCTCCTTTCTCTGTGATAACTCCAGCCTGTGTCAAGTTGACACACAAAACCAGCCAGTACACGGCAGAAAGAGAGTTAGCATACGTAGAGCCCAGGGAAACACTTTAGCAACAGTGGGGAAGGGAATGGCAGAACTTCCCAGGCCTTGAGTTGAATTGTGGGTTCCTCAGTGTCTGCTTTATTATAATGCTGCACAATTTACACAATAACCAACTAAGCTTTTATACATTTTAATAAGATAAAAGAACGTTAGGCAGTTCTGCAGAGCTATTCTGTAGCAAGAATTGAAGGCCTCTTGCCAACAAACAATTCTGCCATGCTAGACACACCTGGGTGATGGGGACTGGCATTTCCATGGAGGTAATAGCTGGTGCTGGTGCTGATGCTGGGAGCAAGGATCAAAGCTCTAGCTGCCCTATCACACGCAGTTCTAAGGACTAATGAGCTGGTACCTTCTGCTTAGGTCATCATTGGCTTAGAATGGTTGAAATAAGGATTTTTTTCACATGTATTTATTGCGTGTGTGAATCATGGCCCATGTGCAGAGGTCAGAAGACAACTTGTAGGAGTCAGTCCTTTCCTTCTACCATGTGGGTCCAAGGGTTTGAACTAAGGTCATTGACCTTAGCCACAAACAACGGCAACCCACTGAACCATCTCCCCATGCCCAAGGACTCAGGGGTTCAGACTCAAGAGTTTTTTTGGTTTTTTGTTTGTTTGTTTTTATCTTAACTATAGTACAAAAGAGTAATACATCCAGTGGAAAGAGGACTTCAGAGTTTTAATTTTGATCTTTTTCCAACCCTATTGACACATCACAACACCCTCTTGCAGTTTGGTTAGTGTCGTAGAGCCTTGCCTCCTACTCTGCATGTCACCACAAGGAAAGCAAGTGATCCACTGTAGGAGGTGAGAAGGTTGGTGTGGCATGTGGGGGTGGGAGGGGTCTCTGCCATTACCTCGAGTGATCCACTGTAGGAGAAGCTTGGTGTGGCATGTGGGGGTGGGAGGGGTCTCTGCCTGCCATTACCTCGAGTGATCCACTGTAGGAGGTGAGAAGCTTGGTGTGGCATGTGGGGGTGGGAGGGGTCTCTGCCATTACCTCGACAAGCAGAATAAAACTTCGTGGGAGACAAGAAGGTAGTTTAGTTCAGCACGACCACGTAGCCAGTTGGTTCAAACTTTGGGAGTCTGAGTAGTTTATTTTAAGCATATTTAAGCACAGCACAGTTTGGCAAAAACTCAGTCCTATGTGCACAATAAAGCACAAAGTAAGCTAAGTAAAGATCGGAGGTGACTATGTAGGAACTCGCTAAAGGACATGTGACATCTTCCATAAAGATGCACTTGGGAGGCAGGGGCAGTGAATTTCTGAGTTCAAGGCTAGCCTGGTCTACAGGGTGAGTTCCAGGACCAAGGCTACACAGAAAAAAAAATCTGTCACAAAACAAAGAAACAAAAGATGGGCCAGGCGGTAGTGGCACTCACCTTTAATCCCAGCACTTGGGAGGCAGAGGCAAGAGGATTTCTGAGTTCGAGGCCAGCCTGGTCTACAGAGTGAGTTGACAGCCAGGGCTGAACAGAGAAACTCTGTCTCGAAAAACCAAAAAGCAAACAAACAAACAATCAAAAAACAAAAGATGGGTTCTAAAGATTGGCTTAGAGAAACAAGCTTATGGTAGGGTCTGGAGAAATCAAGTGTGGTCTGGGTTACACAGCACAAAGGTCACCAGGCTAATAACCACATCTGTTCCAGCCTTCTGTATTGATAAGGGTTATACATCCTTTCCTTTGAAGGAACAACATCGTGTGTTTAACATTCTGGGTTTCCCTAGTGCTTGTCTGTGTGCACAAGGGCCTTCGTGCGTGGTGCAACACACTGGTGAGCTGTGTCAGAAAACAATGATGCGGGGCTGAAGAGATGGCTCAGCAGTTAAGAGAACTGACTGCTCTTGTGAAGGCCCTGAGTTCAAATCCCAGCAACCATGGTGGCTCACAACCACCTATAATGAGATCTGATGCCTTCTTCTGGTGCATCTGAAGACAGCTACAGTGTACTTAATTGTAATAATAAATAAATCTTTGGGCCAGAGCGAGCAGGGACTGAGTGAGCAGGGCCAAGGGAGGCCGACCTGAGCGAGCAGAGGTCCTAAAAAAGTCAATTTCCGGGGCCGGAGAGATGGCTCAGTGGTTAAGAACACTGACTGCTCTTCCAAAGGTCCTAAGTTCAATTCCCAGCAACCACATAGTGGCTCACAACCATCTGTATTGGGATCTGATGCCCTCTTCTGGTACATCTGAACACAGCTACAGTGTACTCATATACATAAAATTAATAAATAAAATATTTTTAAAAAATTATTTAAAAAGTCAATTCCCAACAACCAGATGAAAACTCACAACTATCTGTACAGCTACAGTGTGTACTCATATACATAAAATAAATAAATAAGTCTTTAAAAAAGAAAGAAAGAAAACAATGATGCACATGGGGTAGGTGTGTTAAACACGTTTTTTGACTTAAAATAACTTTCTCCTTAACCCGGACTGGTGATGAGGCTCAATTATCAGGGTGTTTCTATAGCATGTGCAAAGCCCTGGGTTCCATCCCCAGCACTATGCAACCCCTACTGCTGGGGCATGCCTGTGATCTAAGTACTCTTGAGGGGAAGGCAGGAAGACTTGGCTACACACCAAGTTTAAGGCTAGCCTGGACTACAAGAGTCCCTTTCAGAAGGAAGGAGAGAAGGAGGAAAAGGAG
This sequence comes from Mastomys coucha, assembly GCF_008632895.1. NCBI lineage: Eukaryota > Metazoa > Chordata > Mammalia > Rodentia > Muridae > Mastomys > Mastomys coucha. The sequence goes on along the minus strand of NW_022196891.1, from coordinate 49,891,381 downwards.
AGAGAGGGAGAGGGAGGGAGGGACTGAGGGAGGGAGGGAAAGAGAGAGGGGGGAGGGGGGAAATAGAGAAGGAGAGAGATGGGTTTTTAAAATATGGACAAAACCTGTCATTCTAAGTTGAGAAGCATGTGGCACAAACTTGGCTGCACATTACTATTTACAATGTGTGACAAGAAAGAAACCACAGCAAGCTTTAAACTTTTCTTATTTTTTTCTCAGTGCCTTCTCTTTTTTTTTTGTTTTGTTTTTTTTGTTGTTGTTTGTTTGTTTGTTTGTTTTGTTTGTTTGTTTTTCAAGACAGGGTTTCTCTATGTAGCCCTGGCTGTCCTGGAACTCATTCTGTAGACCAGGCTGGGCTCGAATTCAGAAATCCGCCTGCCTCTGCCTCCCAAGTGCTGGGATTAAAGGTGTGCGCCACCACCGCCTGGCTCAGTTGCCTTTTCTTATGGCCTTTCCCCATAACCAGTTTTTTTTACTAGAAGGACCATTCCTCCACAGAATGGCTTAAGTAGGGAAATGACTAGTTTCCTGGTCCCTGGGTCATTTTGACCCTAACAACAGGGAAGACTCCCTCCTGTGAAGGAGTTGCTTGGTACCACAAGGCCCACTTCCTTTTCTAGCAAAGCCTGCTCACCCCTCTTCATACCTCATTCACCCCTCTTCATACCTCATAAGTGACAAGTAGTCCTCTGCAGGGTGAATGGCAATGTTTGGGGACCATTTTGATCACGGCAAGGTGAGGTAGGATGGTCCTGGCATCTAGTCGGGAGAGGCCAGAGATAGAGCCAAAAAAATCCCAGCAGGCACAGGGCAGACCCTATCACCAAGTGTTTGCTCCAACTTATGGAGAGCAATGATCCCTGTCCCCGAGGAAACTGCCTCTCACCAGCCCATTCTCAAAGCAAAGGTCCATCTTCCCTTGGGAGCCGTGTGCCTGCTACAGAGCAGGATGGGCCACATGGCCCAGCGACTCGGGCAGAGAGACAATCTGTTTTTACTTGCGTCTCCAAGCAACCCTGGGAACGCTTCACATCTGTTCCTGGAGAAACTAAAGCAAAAGAAGGCAAAGTTTGTTCAGGAACGCTTCTAAATAAAGGTCAGTGACATTTCCGGATGGGGGGGTTGTTTTTAAAGCTGGTGGGGTATATTTGGAAGTTTGATAGAGAAGGTTATTTGTGGAAGAAAAGTTCCTAAACTCACAAGTCAAAGCCAGCCATGCCTGTCCTTTTTAGTAATACAGGGAAGACGTTGTCCTTGTTTGGAGAACTTCACCTCACTGTGTACTTGGTGCTTCTCTTCAACAGACCTGTAGCAGATGGCCCAGTCTCTCCTCTAGTGTTAACCAAGTACCCAGATGGGTTACCACAGGTTCCTCACAGACAGAGAACCCATGATTTTGAACGTGGCAGAGTAATACTGAGCAAATAGCTTGTCAGCTTGAATTACCAAGTAAAATATGCAAATTGCTGTGAATACGCTCCGGGGCCAGCACACACTCCTGTCTGGTCTCCCTTCAAAGACAACCAGGTTATCTTTGCATTGGCTTTTGAGTCAGAAACTAAAAAACAAGTCCCCTCTCAGGTATCTAATGACTTTATAAGGAGCCTGAAACCATCGAATGTCCCTCCCCTCTTCTCTCCTTTCTTCCCCCACCCCTCTCCCGTTCTTTCCTCCCTTTGTCAATGCTGGGGTCAGGTCCTGGGCCTCACACATGCAGAGGTGAAACACTTTTTCACCTCTAAGCTACACACATCTCAGTGTTTTCTTAACAGACAGCCTGAGTCTCGGAGGCACAGAGATCACGTGACTTCTGCAAGCTGCTGCCAGAACAAATAGACCACTGGGCTTCCAAACCGTCCTCCCCAGGCCATTGGTGCTTCCTTACCTCACAGGCAAACAGCTTGAACTGCAGCCCCAGGATCTTGTAGTCTATCAGCTGATTCCCTCGAAGCTGCGTCAAGGCCTCTCTAAGGTCCTTGATAGCAAGGTCGTATCTGCAGGACAGGGGGAGAAGAAAGCTGGTCCCACGCAGGTCATGGAGAAAGAAACACAGAACCCTCATCTCAATGTTTCTCCATTCCCCACCCATCCCACTAAAAGAACCGCTCCTGTTCTATTTGATGTCTTCTTCCTTCTCACCAGCCTGGAGCTCAAAGACTCTACAGACTAGGTATGACTTTTGCATGCAGGGGCTAACCTGCACAGCCTGTGTGGACCTTCGGCCTATGACAGCAATGAAGATTATTCTTCTCTATGTGTTGTAGATATAGTTGCCACCTTTTTGATGACCTGACAGCCTTTGCTATCATCTGTTGAGTCCAGCTTAGCTTTAAGCACAGCTCTCGGCCTCCCTGGAGAGCTCCAAGCGGGACCACCCTGCTTCTGTCTAGAAGAGTCTCAGGACAGACTCCAAAGCTGTCCTCACCACCCTCAAGGACAGATCTGCCTGGCCACACTGCCAGGGGTTCCTTGTTACAGCTGTAGCTGTGGGCATCCTCCTTCTGCCCACAGCCTTTGCTATCATCTGTTGAGTCCAGCTTAGCTTTTGATTTTGTGGCCTCTTGCCTCCTCCACACATTCTGGCAAAGAGGGAGAAGTGACTCTCCCACATATCTCTGGCTATCCTGCAAAGAATGAGAAGGCAGGCTTCCCGGACCCCGGTCTGTAAGCACAGGCTGTGTGTGGCTGGCTGTTCCCCCAAAGCAAGCAGAGGGCAGGTGGAGGCTCAGGTGTCCTGTTCTCTGAGCAGATGCAATTCCCACTGTGTTCCACAGCCTGTTTGGGAGCAGGGAACAGCTCAGAGGGAACGCTTTTAGTGTCATCAGCACTAACATCAGTACAATCGTGCCTGGCTCCCTGCTGAGTTGGCAGAGCAGGTGGTTTTCAGCTGTGGCAATGCCCTGAGTCTACCTGGCACTGTAGGGACTCAGCAAAGTTCTCTGTGTAATGTCTCATCGAGATGTCTACAGTGTTTAAAAAAAAAAAAAAGGGACAAGTTACCAGAGTGCTTGTTTTGTGTGAAGACGCTGGTGGGTGGGGTAGACCTGCTGAAGTCCATTTGTCGGTGTTGTTATTTTGAAATAGAGTCTGATGTATCCAAGGCTGGTGTTAAACTCAATATGTAACCTGAGATGACCTTGAACTTCTGCTTCTACTTTTTTTTGGATTTTCGAGACAGGGTTTCTCTGTATAGCCCTAGCTGTCCTGGAGCTCACTCTGTAGACCAGGCTGGCCTCGAACTCAGAAATCCACCTGCCTCTGCTTCCCAAGTGCTGGGATTAAAGGCGTGCGAATGCCGGGCTCTGTTTCTACCTCTTGAATGCTGGAATATATTCAGTGTATGCTGGGGAATCAAGTGACCTAAGGCTTCTTGAAAGCTAGGCAAGCACTACCAACTGAGCTACACTCCCAGTCCTGATATCCATTTTTAAAACTTGCCTTTTCAGGAATCATTTGCCTGGCAGCCCCCTCCCCCTCGTCACGGGCACTCCCTTCCCCTCTTGCCCGCAGCGTCCACGGCAAAGAGCTCAGCTTTAACATACAGCTTTGGATCCCATGGCACAGGTCTGAGTAGCACCAGTTCTGAAAGAGGTCCAGCTCTGCTGGTCCCCTTCCAAGTGCCCTCCTGTGCCATCTGGAGGCTTCCTAAGACATCTGCCGAGAAACAGCCACACCCCCAGAGCAGGCCGTTCTTTTGCTCCAGAGGACTTTCCCCTGATACAGACGCCGCCACAAGGACTCCTTAGGAACTGCTGAAGCTAGCTGCTGCTTGCCTTCTGCTACCAAGTACACACCCAATCTAGAGTCCCAGAGCTCATACCCTGGACTAAGAGAGTCTCAGTGAGACGGAGGAGTGGAAAGAGTCAACACCCCCAGCATGCTGCCCCTGCAATCCCAACAGGGGGACAGAACCAATCCTCTCAGCCTAGCAGGAAGAAGGTCTTGCCTCCTCCCCTTTGTAGGCCAGCTCCTCCTTATTCTGAAAGGTCCCACCCTGCTTCTATTTCCACAGCCTGAAGACCCTGGAGGCTCATCTTGTGAATGATAACTTACAGTGACCCCCGCCCCCTTCTTTGGGATGACAAAGGTGGGGACGGGGAAGTTTGATGAGAGGGAGAGAGTCACCCTGAGTTACCATCTGCTGCTTGGGAAACAAACACCTCTGACTTTGTTCTGTTAGAATTTAAGCCAGGTAAGTGAGTGGTCCAGGGGACAGCCCTATCTTGGTAAGAATGACCCTGTTAAGACAAGCCCAATGCAGTGGGAATGAACGCCTAACCCACTCAGCACCAACTCACCTCTCTAGGTTGCTGTGCACTTCCAGTCTGTTCACGGCACTAGCCCAACTTTACTTTGCACTATAGTCACAGGCCCTGATGACTTAGTTCCCCCTTTTAAATCTACATCTTCCAGGAAGTAGACATTTGTCTACTTCATTTAGTATTCATGTAATTAATTCAAAACATATGGGTGTGGTAGTTTGAATGGAATCGGCTCCCACAGGCTCATAGGAAGTGTCACTATTAGGAGATATAGGCTTGCTAGAGGAAATGTGTCACTGTGTGGTTGGGAGCTTGAGGTCTCATATGCTCAAGACATGGCCCAGTGGCTCAGTCACCTCCTGCTTCCTTCAGATCAAGATGTAGAACTCTCAACTCATTCTCCAGCATCATGTCTACTTGGACTCTGCCATGCTTCCCACCATGACAATAATAGACTAAACCTCTGAGACTGTAAGTCAACCCCGATTAAATGTTGCCTTGAGGGCTAGAGTGGTGGCTCAGTGGTTAAGAGTACTGGCTGCTCTTCCAGAGTTCTTGAGTTCAACTCCCAGCAACCACATGATGGCTCACAACCATCTGGGATCTGATGTCTTCTTCCTATGTGTCTGAAGACAGCTACAATGTACTCATATAAAATAAAAAGTGTTGCTTTGGTCATAGTGTCTCTTCACAACAGTGAAACTCTATGTAAGACAGTGGGTCTGTAAAGACTAAAATTCCAAAAGAGCCAGGCATAGTGTATGCCTGTACGCCTCAGGCTTGGAAGATAAAGGCAAGAGGACCAAGAAATCAAGATCAGACTCAGCTACAGAAAAGATGTTGAGAACAAGCAAATGACTTAATGAAAAGAAAAGGAAAGCAAAGAAAAGAAAGGAGTTGCTGGGAAGGTGGCTCAGTTGTAAAGAAGGTGGCTCAGTTGTAAAGCGTTTCCTCCTCAAGCATGAAGACCTGTATTCAGATCTCAAGGACTCACATAACAAAGGCCAAGCACAGTGGCTGGAGAGATGGCTTAGTGACTGGTGTCTGCTCTCTGAAGACTGGGGTTGGGTTCCAAGCCCTCACATGGTGGCTCATAACCATCCATAACTTCAGTTCCACGGGATCTGATACAAGTGCTGGACTCCATGGGCTGCACATGATACACATGCATACCTGCAGGCATACACTTGCACACATGGAGGACTCGGTGCAGATGGGCTTTGACTTTTGCCTTTCTCCTCTTGATTACTTTCTCTCTTAGATTACATTCCTAACTCTAGCCCCAAGTTCTAGTTCCTTATTTGGCCACTTTCTCCTCCTGAGGCTGACTACCAAGGTCCAGCTATCAAAGGCTCCCTTTTGGCTAATTAACAAGCCCAATCAAAACAAACCAAGCCATCTGAACTCTGAGGTTTCCCTTTTACCTTTATAAAGTGACATTTGCCTATGGGCCACATCCATCTCCTCTCTATCCAGAGGCAGTCCTTTGTCCCTCTGGGGCAAACATCCCTTCCCCTCCCCCTTGTTCCTTTTTTTCTTGTCCCTTTTTCCTCTGTCTCCTCCTGTCTTTGCTTTTTTTCCCTGCCCTTTGTCTCTCTGGGGCAAATAAATCTCCTTTGTGTTGAGAACTTGGTCTTGGTGTGTCCTGGGTTGACTCTGGTCCTTTCGCACATAAAATAATCTTACAAGAAAAAAAAAAAAGCCAAACATGATAGTATGTACCTATAAGCTCAGATCTGGGGATGCAGAGACAAACAGATCCTGGGGACTACTGGCCAGCCAAATGAACAAAGTGACCAACTCTGTTTTCTGTGAGTGAGCTCTGGCCCCAACGGCCACTTTGGAAGGCTTTGATCTGAACCTGTAAAGTGGAGTGCTCAGCTGTTGCTAAGCAACTGCTAGTGCTCATGGACCTTCAAAGGTTATCTGTAGATGCAGTCAGTTACCTGAGTGAAAGTAAAACGCAAGTCTTACTGGAAGAAAAGCCACAGACATGGTGTAATGGTTTGTATATGCTGAGCCCAGGGCTCGCTGGGCAGTGGTAGTGCACGCCTTTAATCCCAGCACTTGGGAGGCAGAGACAGGTGGATTTCTGAGTTCGAGGCCAGCCTGGTCTACAGAGTGAGTTCCATGATGGCCAGGGCTACACAGAGAAACCCTGTCTTGAAAAACCAAAAAAAAAAAAAAAAAAAAGAAGATGTGGGTGGCTCTCTGTTAGAGTAGGTGTGGCCTTGTCGGAGTAGGTGTGTCACTGTGGGCATGGGCTGAATACGCTAGTCCTAGCTCTCTGGAGGCGAGTCTTCCACTAGCAACCTTCAGATGAAGATGTAGAACTCTCAGCTCCTCCTGCACCATGCCTGCTTGGATGCTGCCATGCTCCCTAATGGACTAAACCCCTGAACCTGTAAGCCAACCCTAATTAAATGTTATCCTTATAAGACTTGCTCTGGTCATGGTATCTGTTCACAGCAGTAAAACCCTAACTAAAACACATGGAGACTGTCTGGGGAGAGAGAGCCTGGGTTTGGGGAAAGGTGGAGATGTCTGCTTCTACAGACAATGTGGCTGTTCACCTCACAACATTCTCTTCTCATCTCTGCTTCCTGAATCCAGGATCTTCTTCAGAGGTGTAGAAAGTCTACAGAGGCCAGCTACACCCCACCCCACCCCACCCCAGTCTGTTCAATCTCAAAAGACAAACTCCAAGGTCTTCCTTTTAATCATTTCCTATAACCTATGACAAAGAGAGACAAAAGGAAAAGAGAACAGACTTCCAGAAGGAATTTCTACGTGAAAATATTGGGGAGTTCCAGAACCTGGAAGGCTAAGATTTTGAATAACTTAGGAGAAAAAAAAGGGGGGGCGAGGAACCCTTAGACATGGTAGTTTATGTCTGTAGTTCCAGCACTTGAGAATTGGAGGTAGGAGGATTAGGAATTCAAGATTATCTTTTTTTTGTTTTGTTTTTTTGAGACAGGGTTTCTCTGTATAGCCTCGGCTGTCCTGGAACTCATTCTGTAGACCAGGCTGGCCTCAAACTCAGAAATCTGCCTGCTTCTGCCTCCCAAGTGCTGGAATTAAAGGCGTGTGCCACCACCGCCCAGCAGGAATTCAAGGTTATCTTCAACTAACAGCCTTTACTACATAAAAATCTGTCTCAAAAGCAGAGAAGGAGATATTGAGGAGAAGGAAGGAAGGAAGGAAGGAAGGTGGAGGATCCAGAAATAAGATGCAGAACCCAATCTGAATGATAATGGTTAAATCTGAGAAAAATAATCTGCCAAATTTGATATTTAGGTCTGCAACTCTCTAATCAGGAAATAATAGCAAATCTGGCATTCTCACCCTTAACTGTCTCGCCAAGAGATCCCTGGGAAGTGTTTCCTCTGACACACACCTGGTCTCAGCAGGGTTACACTTGGAAGCCCATTTGTGATCCTTTTTACTTCTTCTTTTTTTAGAGGTTTATTTGTTTATTATATATACAGCATACTACCTGGAGACCAGAAGAGGACACCAGATCTCATTACAGATGGCTTCGAGCCATGTGGTTGCTGGGAACTGAACTCAGGACCTCTGGAAGAACTGACAGTGCTCTTACCCTCTAAGGCATCTCTCCAGCCCCCATTTGTGATCCTTAAGGTGCTCTACCCTCTATCAAAGCACTCAGCTCCATCTGTAAGCAGCCAGCTACGCATGTATGACAGAGTCTACTCAGAATATGCCTGCCCATTGCCTTGTCAGAGTGACCACCTCTGAAATCCACTTCTGGTTCTTGTCACTGGTGCTGCCCTGGTTTAGACCATCATTGTTCATGAAGACTACTGTGTTCACATCCAAATTGATTTCCCAAGCACCAGTCTTCTTTGTTCATAGTCTAGAGTGACTTACTCCCTTTAAGATCTGCTTGAGAACTTCCAGGAATTCACTGTCCATTTCCCTCCCCCTTCAGGGCATCCTCTGCTCCCCAGTGTCCCTCCATGCCCTGCATCCCAGCCATGCCACGCTTACCCAGTTTCACTGTTGGAAAATTCTCCCTTCTACTCAGCCATTCCCCTGGAATGTGTGCACATACTTGGACACTTTCCTGAGTCAGTTTGCTGTCTGACTTTGCCTAAAATATCTGAAATTCACATTTCGAATATTATCCCTTTGATATATATTTGTGTGTGTGTGTGTGTGTGTGTGTGTGTGTGTGTGTGTGTATGTGTTGTTCTTTGAGCATTTGAGAGTAGAATAGAGGGTTGAAATTAACATTCATTTTGGATTTTTGTTTGTTTGTTTTATCTTGTCTTTTTACTTAAAACAGTAAATAGCCCAAAATGTGCACGAGGCAATGGAGGGAAAGGGACTTCATTATCATCCCAACATCCAGAAACAACTAGAATGGTACACTGGCTAATGCCCTTCCAGTCTGTACAACAAATGGGTTTTGTACTAATATAGTATTTGGAAACCATCCTTTAAATTTTGACATTAACTGTAAACTCTATATCTATCATCTATCTGTCATCTATCACATCTATCTATCTATTATCTGTTACCTATCATCTACCTACCTATCTATCTATCTATCTACCTACCTACCTACCTACCTACCTATACACACACATATAATTTGTCTGTTTTAACGTATACATATGCTGCTAACAGCTTGTATTCTTATTTTTGTGACAGGGTCATCCTCCCAGCCCCCACCCTATAGTTTAAACTGGTTTTTGCAAACACGTTCAGCACGGATGAAGCCAGGATTGATTTGATTTCATGATGAGCCTTGTCTTGGGACTGTTCAGTCCTGCACAGGGAGGCACAGTGAGCGTCCTCATTAGGGACATTGGCGAGAGGGCCAAGTAGCCAAACAAAACTTACAACTGTGCCCTGATGACTTACCATGAAGTCAGGCTTGCCTCTCCTCCCCAGAAAAGCCTCTTGCATTCAACTTCTTGCATAATTGCCCAGAAAAAGCAAGCCAGCCTTCCTACCCTCAGAAGCTGGAGGGTACTTATTGAATACCAAGTCTACAGAACAAAGACCGATGAGGCCGCTACCACACTCCCACAGTGTGAGTGGCCCTGGACCACTTACTTCTCCATGCTGTAGTAGAGCATTCCTCGCTGGAAGTAGGCCACTGCTGAGTGTTTGTCTCTGTTGATGCTTTTGGTGAAGGCCTGCAGGAGGAAGAGTCCATCCATGGCCACAGTGCCGGGCACAGAGGAAGTGTCAGAGTATTGCCACGGAGAGGCGTGTCATAATGATTCAGCAATTCAAGGTGACAAAATAGTCCGTGGGGGTGAGGGGGTACAGAGATCTTGGATCAAAATGCCCCCGGGGAAGGGTGTTATTTCCTCTTTGCGTAGCCTGTGGTAAATTACCTAATCTGGCTGAACCTCCTTGTTTTCCTCTGTAAAATAAGTGGTGGGGACAGACAGATGGCTCAGCAGATAAGAATGCTCACTGCTCTTCCAGAGGACCTACATACAATTCCCAGCACCCACATAGTGGCTCACAACCATCTGAAATTCTAGTTCTCTGGTAGCCTCCTCTGGCCTCCTTGAGAGTCAGGTACGCATATGGTGTCAAAACATACATGCCATCAAAACACCCGATTGCATTAAAAAAATAATAAAAAAATAAAATGATAGTGATATAGTCAGAATGTATATTGTATTTGTTTGATATAAATTTATTCTGTAGTCATTTATATCACTAAAATAATAACAAATAAGAATACATATATAGTATTATTCATATTGAATTAAACATGAAGATAAGGACAGAGGGGATGAGAGGCCTGGCAACAGAAAAATGGAAAGAAAGATCTTTTTTTGTTTTGTTTTATTTTGTTTTTCTAGACAGGGTTTCTCTGTGTAGCGCTGGCTGTCCTGGAACTCACTCTGTAGACCAGGCTGGCCTCGAACTCAAGAAATCCACCTGCCTCTGCCTCTCAAGTGCTGGGATTAAAGGCGTGTGCCACCACTGCCTGGCAGAAAGAAAGATCTTGACCAGTAAGGGTAGAAGCCAGTGATCTGAGGGTGCGCAGTGGCCTTTGGTCCACACCAGGGTATGAGCACCTAGGGCCTTGGACAGAGCTTTGTCCAGGGGAGCTGCCTCCCGTTTGTCTCCACAGCTCTGAGGATGCAGCCTCTCCCTCCAGGGGAGGTGCCTCCCATTTGTCTCCACAGCTCTAAGGATGCAGCCCCACCCTCACCACACTCCTGAAGGGTGGAGGAGGCTGGACGGACCATACTCTGCGCCATCTGCTTGCTGACTGGAGAGTCACTCTCTTCCTGTCAGGATGTGGACAGTGTTTGTTCACCTGCTGGTCAAAGGATGACCAGTGTGAACTGGTTCTTTGGAGGTGGTGGAGGCTGGGGAGATGGTTCAGTAGGTAAAATGCTGGCCTCACAAGCTAGACAGCCTACAGAGTCCAGGTTTTAAAACAAAACAAAACAAAACAGGTGTGGGGTCACATCCTTCTAATCTCAGTGCTGGGGAGACAGAGACAGGCTCTCTAGCCAGCAGAGCCTAATGGGCAAGTTCTGGGCCAATGAGTGACCCTACCTATAAAACAACAACAACAAAAACAGCAACAACAACAACAACAACAAAAACCAGGTGGCCAGCTCCTAAGGAGCTGTGAGGTATAGTACAGCAGATAAAGGCACCTGCTGTGCAGTGCCAGAGATGTGGGGTTGATTGCTGGAGCCCAGGTAAAAATGGAAAGAGGGAACTCCACAAAGTTGGCAAAGTTGTCCTTTGATTGACACGTGTGTGCCATGTCATACGTAGCCACCCCCACCCACATCATACACACACACACACACACAATCAATCAATCAATCAATCAATCAATCAATCAATCAATCAAGAGGCCTGGTGGTCATGTTGAACACCTTTGATTCCAGCACTTGGGAAGCAGAGGCAGGCAGATCTCTGTGAGTTCAAAACCAGCCTGATCTATAGATTGTGTTCTAGGATAACCAGGGATCCACAGAGAAAAATCAAAATAAAGTAAAGAGAATTGATCATGTGCAAGCCCGAACCAGAGAAAAAGTATTTTAAAAAGATGCTGAAATGCCCTACCCCATACCTTTGGTGAACTTCATGACTTAATTACAGTGTGAGTTCCCTCAGCTAGCCTCAGAATCCTTAGAGAAGTACCCTGCCTTGTTGATCAGAGTTGTTCTTTGAGCAGGCCAACCTGATAGGATGTTGCATAAGTTCCTGGAAGCCATAAGAGGCAATTTACAACTGGATACAAGGGTAAGACAGAGAAAGCGTATCCAGGAGGCATTGGAAAACAAAACACAACTGGCCAGGCGTGGTGGCGCAGGTCTTTAATTCCAGCACTTGGGAGGCAGAAGCAGATTTCTGAGTTAGAGGCCAGCTTGGTCTACAGAGTGAGTTCCAGGACAGCCAGGGCTACACAGAGAAACCCTGTCTCGAAAAAAACTAAAACAAACAAACAAAAAAACAAACACAGCTGAAGAAGTCTTCACAAAGGGTTAAAAGATGATCTTGGTTAATAGAGAGATCTGGTAAAGAGCAGAATCCCATCCATGGGTGGCTTGGAAAATCTGCCCCAGGAGCTTTCAAAACTGCCTGCCAGGCCAGGGGCAGTTAGCTGGGGCCTCTGAGGTATAGATCTGGAGGGCTTTTGTTCCTTTCAGACTTTGGGAGGCGAGGTTTCCAAAGGGCAGAAAGGCTGTAATTACAGGGGCTCCTCAACTCACCTGCTCTGCCGCCTGCATGTTTTCCAGGATGGTGTGCATGCAGCCTATGTTGAAGCAAATCCTCGAGTGGGGTTCCTGCACCTCGCTGAAGGCCTCCAGAGCACCCTTCCAATCCTTCTTGTCGGCTGCGAGCACCCCTTCATTCCAGAGTCTGATAGTCTCAGCTAGGGACATGGCTAAGTGCTTATCAGGAGGCCTGCTGGTAGATAGTTCAAGGTGTCTCTCCTCAGAGCTGCGGGGGGCTCCAGGCTTCAAGGTCCCAGCCGAGTGCGCAGAATGGGGTCTAACCTCCCTTTGGGCGACTTCAGAGCGTCAGGAAGTTTCCCCACCGTTCAGGAACTGACGCATACGCTAGCATGAGAGAAAAAAGGAAAGAGAGAAGAGGGCTGGAGGAGGCCGGTGGGAAAGGGGAAGTACATCAGAGGCAGCCTGCCGAGAGGGCCAGGCAGTTCCTCTAAAAGCTTCTGCTGAGTCCTGGGCACCTCCTACTTGTCTCTGCCTCCCACACTCTCTGTGTCAGCTTCAGGTCAGGGGGACCTCAGCAGGTCTGGGCCCGGCCCTGTACTTGACTCTTTTTCATCCTTGGAAGACTTGCTTGCTCTGGTCCTCTCAGGCTCTGGGTCTCAGGCTGTTGACACGCTTGTTTGTGGTCTATGGATGTAACCCAGGCTTGTCTGAACTCCCAATGCTCTGTTCTCAGACTTTCAATTTCTGGAGTTATAGACGCTCAGCCACTATACTAGATGTTTTGTTTTTAAATCTGTGGGTGGGGAGGAAACATGCCACATATTTCTGAGACAGGATAGGGTATCTTGAGTGTCTATTCAGGTCTGAGATAACTTTAAGGGAATTCACAAGGGACCAGTTTCTTGTAAATTAGGAGGCAGACATGAGAGCAATTACTATCTCTCTGTGAGAAGCTTGAAGACATGCTCTTTGTGTTGATGACTAATGAGTTCATAGTCTGCAAATACAGATTTAGGATTCCTTTACTTACTGCCCTGTTAAAGTCAAAGTTAATTAAAAGACAGACAAACAGACAGACAATAACAACAACAAAATTTTTCTGAGGAAAAGTGAGGTAGTGTGTCTAAATAATGAAATTACTGAAGTCTGGACTTCCTGATAGGCAACATACAGTTGATGAGGGCCAAGTACATGAGTGTTTCTAAGTCTTGTTTTGAGGCACATGGAAGAACTCAACACAGGGTTTGTGAGGTAAGAGGACTGAGAGGGAGGAGGAGGAGGGGAAGAAGAAAAAGAAGGAGGAGGAGGAGACAAAGAAGAAGAAGAAGAAGGAGAA
>NW_022196891.1:49847012-49878073 GCF_008632895.1 Mastomys coucha | reverse complement strand
GAAGAAGAAGAAGAAGAAGAAGAAGAAGAAGAGAAGAAGAAAAGAAGAAGAGGAGGAGGAAAAGGAAAAGGAAGAGGAGGAAGAAAGGTATAATTGCATAGCCTCGACCCTGACTTTGGCAGGCTTTCCTATTTCACTTCTTTGCCTGGTAATCTCACTTTTCCAGGCTCATCCATCCAGTCTCCTTCCTATGACCCTACTGTTGGATAGCCCACTCCACACTCTACACTATGGAGGGAATGTTGTCCCTTTGTCTTACCTCCTCCTAAATAATGACCATATTTCCTCTCTATCTGCTTAGCTCTTAGGTCCCTTGAAATTTGAGACACTGCCTTTTATTCTCAGATCCTTGGCTCGACTCTTAAGAAATGATTGAAGAAGTTAGAGTGTAGCCTGGTGTCAGAGGCCTGCCACCCTGGCTATTTAAGAGGCTGAAATTATTCAATGAGACAAAAAGATCCCAAATTCAGGAACTGCCTTGGGCAATCTAGCAAGATTCTGTCTCAGTATAAAAAAACAAAACAAAACAAAACAAAAAACCGGAGTAGTTCAGAGGTAGAGCTCTTATTGAGCATGCATGCTGGGAAATGACCCACAGGAAATAGTCACATCTGTGGCTTTGCCCAATTGAGGAACAAAACTTGACCAGTACTGTGATTATTCTCAGGGAAATCAAGTAGACTTGTAGCCAAACTAGGCTTTATATAAGCAATGTTGTGATCTTCCTCCTCTTCCTCCTCCTTCTTAGCAGCAGCAGCAGCAGCAGCAGCAGCATCCTAGCCTGACATTTTAGACTCCCGAGTGATCTCCTTAGCTTCTCATTTTCTACGTTGTGCAGGTTTCTACTGGCTGGCTCCTGCTCCCAACTACAGTCTCTGATCTGTGCATGAGACTTACCTAGCCCAGTCTTCAAGGCAAGCTTACTTGTCTTCTCCCAGTTACTCTGAAGTTGGGCCTGCATGCTGCAGCCCACGGCCTTGTCTTCTTTCCTAAGTCCAGCTGTTGCCTCCCATAAGACAGTCATTCTCCACCCATGGAGTTACATATGCTCTTGTGTCTTTACCCCAGGAGAGACCTCAAACCTCCAGGCAGAGTTGGGTGTGGGGATAACCTGTTCTTCTGTCCTTAGGGTATCAGCAATCAAGTTGGGGTCAGTTCTGTCCACTTTCTCCAGTCCCTGTCACCACATCAGTTCCAGGTTAACATACTCTCCTGACCGTCCCCCACTAACTCTCTTCTCTCTGCAGCTTTTGGACTGTCTCTAAAACCCAATCCAAACAGGTCATGCCACATTTGTGAAGCACTTTCCAGACTTCTCGTGGGGCAGGCAGGTATTGTGGTAAATATTAACTGAGGGTTTCTACCCCACCTGGGAACATTTGGTTCCCAGACAAAAGACACAAACCTTATACTGTACTTATAATGAGCTTTAAAGCACTAGAACTGGGCAAATATCTATACCCTCTAAGCTATTTTGCCTGTTTCCCTATCAGTAACCCCAAGTTATATATAACTGGCCATGTTCCTCGTGGACTGCTCTTACTCCGATTGGCCAGCCTTCACGGCCATGTTTTAATAATTCACCTACTCTGTAGTGTCTTCTCCTCTCTCCACCTTCTCTCCTCTCTCTCACAGTTCTGTCTCAGACCCCAAGCCTAGAAACTGAAACTCTACCTACCTCTCTTCTGTCCAGCTATAAGCTGTAAGAATCTTTATTGATCAATTAGGAATGACTTGGGGAGGAGGGCAAGGTTACATAGCATCACTTGGCGCATGTGAGGATCCTCTGGTCCCTGAGGCAACCAGGGCCAGTAGTGAGCACTGTAATACATAGTAACAGACCACTCTTCAGTAGGGCCGGTAGTGAGCACTGTAATACATAGTAACAGACCACTCCTCAATAGGGCTGGTAGTGAGCACTGTAATACATAGTAACAGACCACTCCTCAATAGACAGGTTCACCCGTTTGTCCTGCACTCACCCCAAGATCCCTATCCCTCCCTGTGTCCCAGCTGCAAGGGCCACTCCCTCTGCTCCAGGCTCTGGCCCAGCCCTGCTGTTTCTTATTTATCTTTCACTTCCCCAACTGGCCTCCATGACTCATATAGCACACAGTTTCCTCTGATAGCCTGTGGGTCAATTCGTAATTATGTCCCCAGAGCAGAGACAGTCTGTTAAGTCAATATCCCCCCCATTAGCCAACAGCCTTTTGGTCACTCCTCTTCCCCAAGCATCCTTATGTCAGAACCCAAGTTCTGTTCAAGTATCTGTCTCCTGAGTCAGCGTGAGGTTTAAGTCACATCACATCTCCCACAATGCCCTGAGTGAGGGTTTGTCAAAGGCCATCTCTGACAGTATGTCCCCAATCCAAGTTGGGGATGTAGGGTTGGTAACACTGTAAAGCTGGTCCTTGAGTACACACACACAGAGAGTGGATGAAGCAAGGATCCAACAAGCCCCAACAACTTTACATACACACATATATACATATATATATATATATACACATTTGGTGGATGGAACAAAGCTCCAACAACTTTATTTTTCCTCCTACAACTTATATATTCCAACAAAAATTTTCAAGCAGAACAAAAAGTACAATATACGCTGAAAATCAAATTTTTACTAAGAACCCACATACATTTGTAACTAAGCAATTTGTTATAGACTAACAAAGTGTAATCGGGCAAGGTAATTTTCTCAGCCAGGTTCTCTTACTAACAGGTTGCAATTTGCAGCCACAAAGAAAGGGTCAATTATTTTATTATTTATCTTAAAAAGAAATCTTATAAAACTCTTAAAAGAATCACAAATCTAAACTTTTATATAAAAAAAATCAGTCATTTCTACTTTAAGTCCTTAGGGTGCCCACCCACTCAACAACAGTTTTTATTAAATCATATCAGGAAGCTCAGGGCAAAAAATGGGTACAAGAAATTAATTATCATCTGATTAAGTCAACCCAGCTTTGGCAAGAAATGCTTGTTAGCTAATGATAGTCTGGCTGCCATTATTCTTGTTCTCTGACCTTAAAAATAAATACACCCTTCACTTAATAATCAAAAATGTACCTTTCCAAGTTGTTCCCCAAGATTTTCTACATCAGAATCACTAACAAAACATCTTAACAACTTCACTAATAATCTACATCTCCAAACTCTTTCTAAGGGTGGTTGATGTTACTATCTACCCGTCTAAGTTCTTTCTGAGGGTGGTAGTAGAATCATTAATCTGCTCCAGCAGCAAAGCTTGAAAATGATCAATCACTTTTATTGTAAGTGCCAATGATACTGCCCAGTGAGGGGCTCGAAACCCCCTTAGAGTTTTCATATAGCTCAAGTTTAGGAGGGACATGGTGACCTGGAGGAGGGCAACAAGCAGAGCTAAACTCCATAATAGCATGAATTCCTTAAGACATGTGGTCCTCAGAGCTCTGCCCCGCTGAGACACACTAGCTGTGCTAACTGGTGGGCCATACTCCATGAGTTCTGAAACTATTTGCTGTTTCTTTCCGCAGCCCGGCAAGTGTCTTGATTGGTTCAGGCACAAATGTTGTGTCATCTTTTTGCTGTTTTGTTTTGCTTTGTTTTGTTTTTTTTTGTTTTTTGTTTGTTTGCCAGAAGCCATCTAGGAAAGTCTATGGCAAACAAGTGAGTTTTCTGGAGATGGCCCACCATGTTGCATGGCTATGATGGGTATGCTCTGAGAGGCAAGGTCCTCAGAGACTTCATCCCAGGATTGCTTCTTGCTGCTGGTATGCCTTTCCTGTCACTATTGCTCAGCCTAATGATTCCTGGACATTGACCCACCTTATTGGGAAGCTCTCCTGCAGAATCAATATGAAGATTATTTTCATGTAGTAATGCTGTGTAGATGAATTGATGGTTTCATAATTCCCAATAATGATTTTATTCTCCTAAATTAGTACAAGTAATTACAAACCCCCTATAGAATAAGAGCTGTAAATAGAATTTTGTAAACCTTCATGTTTCATGAGCTGATTGCTCTAGAAAAAGAAAACAGGCTTGGAACAAATTTACATTCAAGGAAAACATTCCTTCTAGGTTAGGAATGAGGTCACAATCTGGTAACTAAAGGTCATAAACTGGATATGGGCAATTTATTGTGTGTGCAAGGACAGAAAATAAATGCTGAGCTAGTTTATCTATACAAGACTTAAAATAATAAGACACAAGGCAGATGATTTGTCTCTTGACAAAACCATGCTAACTTGGGACATAAAAACTATTGCTTTAGGTGGATTTTTGAGTTCGAGGCTTTAAATAGCCACCAGTAGCTATGAATATCATATAAGGGATGGATAATTACAGGATAATTTGTCTTAGCTAGGTGGGTAGTTTATATCAATATCAATTGTCTCTGAGTAAACTGTGTGGACATTTTGTGGGGTGAGAATTTACTGATATAAATCTGACTTATAAATTACAAGCCTCTAGAATTTTGATTTTACTGGGTTACTGGGGTTTGGGACTACTGACCACTGGGGGTGGATGGCTGGGAATGTGAGCAGAATTTGTCCTGAGAGAACTGAGAGATGGGTAGTCACCACATGGGGATGGGCACAGGAGAGACCACAGGTAGAGAGTGGCTGGGTATAGCCCGAGATGGTGCTTCATTGCCACAGGCTAGGTTGCTTCGGGGACCCTTTGTTCCGCGGGGTGATAAAAGTTCTGGCCTGGTAGGCAAAGAATTCGGCGAGTGACAAACAGAAATGACACAAGGAAGTATGGTAACTGAATGCAATTCATGCAAAGTAAAAATCAAGCTTATATAGTATACCGAAAACAGGGCAAACTACAGAAGTCACATAGGCAGGAGATGGCACATCAAGGTCAGTGAGAATAAGCAGCCAGGTGCAAGGCCATGGGTTTGCTTGATGTGCACCACAAAAGGCTGTGGGAGCTTTGAAGCATGGGGCTGGTGTGGTAACAACCTGCCAGTGGGAACTTAGCCAACTGGGTGGAAAGATTTTGGAGCTCTGTATCAGAGAGTCTCCATGAGAGGAGAACAAGCCGGCCATTGCCTGCCATTGCCTGGCCGGCCAGCTTGTAGGTGCCCTGCCAGCAGTAGATAAAATTTTCTATGAAGCTCTGGCTAGTCTAGGATTTGCAGTGATCCTCCTACCTCTGCCTCCCAAGTGCCAGGATTACAGATATAAGCTACCAGTCTTGGATTTTTACAACTACAAGAGATATTGTTTATCCCTATGTTGGTGTCCCATCTAACCTTTTTTTTTTTTTTTTTGGTTTTTCGAGACAAGGTTTCTCTGGCTGTCCTGGAACTCACTCTGTAGCCCAGGCTGGCCTTGAACTCAGAAACCCACCTGCCTCTGCTTCCCAAGTGCTAGGATTAAAGGCATGTGCCACCACTGCCTGGCCCATCTAAACTTTATGCTTCAGGAGTACAGAATTCATGTCTGGTTTCATCTGGTATTCCACTGTATCTTTCATGTCTATCATTTGATTATTAAATTTTATGTTAAATATTGATGCCAGGCATAGCTCCTTTAAAGTCATGACTGTTGTTTTATTTGGTTGGCATACTACCCTAGTCACAATGAGTGTGTAAGCTATGCTTATTCTTTCAAAGAACCCTCATATTAAGCACGCAAGAGCCTGGGGTCACTTTCAACTCTGTATACTTAAAACAGTGCCATGCATCTTCCTAGGCATACTTGGTAAAAATCTGATGATTAACTGAATGAGTAATTAATTGAGTAAACAGTTGGGACCTTAAAAGTGGATACTCACCATACATTCTCCTGAAGACTTTACTATTATCCATCCTCCCACCCTACCCCACCCCACGGGTACTGAAAACCTAACGCAGAGCCTCTCACATGCTGGGCAAGTACTTTACAATTGAGCTCCATCTCCAGCCCCTTCCCCAGCTTTTAAAAAGTGATTTTAAGACAAGGTCTCACTAAGTTTCCAAGACTGTCCTTGAACTTGCTTTGCAGCCTAGGTCTGGCTTGATCTTGTCACCCTGCTGCCACCTCCTTAGTAGCTAGAATTCCAGGCCTATAATCCAGAGTACACCCCCGCGCCCCCCTATCTGTCCTTGGAGAGTCAGTTCTGACTCACATCCTACATGAAGCCCTCCCTGACCCCGAGAAGGCCACAGAGGTCTATTTCTCTTCCTCTGCATATCCCTTCATTCTATAGCCCCAGCACCTGAGCACAAGGGCTCTGGTGTCTAATCTTTGCTTCATCTGCCCACCCAGCTATAAGTGCTAGAGGCAAAGAGCATCCATCTGCTTTCCTTTTTTCCCCCAGGAAACCTAGCACCTAGCATCCTGTATCAGAGGCTGAGTAAATAAGGCAGATCTAAAACATTTTAATAAAATGGCGTATCTGGCTCGAGTAAAGTCCCACACATCTTAGTAACACTGTCCTTTGAGGTACCTTCATCCTTCTCGGTTCTGTGTCTTTTCAGAATGCTGAACCACTGCACACTATCCCATCACAGTGCTGGGGGTGCTCTTTCAGATAACTTTACTGTATTTTCTTCTGGAAGGTGCATGGTTTTGCAGAGATCACATATGCAGTTTCTTCAGCATGCTGTTGCAATCACTTTTCTTGCTGTGATAAAACACCCTGACAAAAACATCGTAATCAAGGAAGGGTTTATTTGGGCTCACCAGTCCCCAGGGTGCAGTCCATCATGCTGGATGAGTCACGGTGTCCAGAGCCTGAGGTAGCTGGACACATGGCACCCACTGTCAAGAAGCAGGGAGCCAGCTCATACTAACATAGCCTTCTTCTCTTTATACAGAGCAGGACCCAAGCCCTGGTCACTTTCCATAGCATATGCTCTACCTCAGTTAACCTAATGAGGACGATCCTTCAGAGGTGTGACCTGAGGCTCATCTCAGTCCTGTCAAGTTCACAGCACGAAGTTTGTAATGAGTTAGAAACATACTCTGAATGAAGAGAGAGAGAGAGAGAGAGAGAGAGAGAGAGAGAGAGAGAGAGAGAGAGAGAGAAATATGACTGTTCCTAGGTATGGTGCAGGAGACAGTTTATTATAGCTGCGTGGGACAACATAGCCAGAGGCAGGGACCTCTGGGAGAGTGCAGTGTAGGCAAGAACAGACTGAGCTGTACTATGTGGGTAGGGGTAGGGGGAGGAAAAAGGGAGTAAGGGGAGCCAGGTGCAGCAGACAGGAGGCCCAAAGGCACAAAGAGAGTGGGTAACAGAAATGATTGGATTACGTAGGGAAGAGCAGCCCTTGAGGCTGGATAGTTCAGGATAGGAGGCAGGGTATGCTTGCCAGGAGGGCTCTGTGACAGGTAGAGATGAGGGATTACAGGGAGAGGCTGGTAGCCAGGTCTGCTTTGATATGTTAAATAGCCACCTTAGCTATTTGGGTCCCAAGTTTGAAACCCAACAGATTCCACATTTAGTAAGATAGAAATCTCTAAGATCCTCTGTTGATTCCTCTGAAGTAGCAACTGAAAGTGTGTGGCCATTCTACATGTGTCTGCCAATGAACGACAGTGAGTAAAGCTTCCAAGTATGTTCTCTCCCCTTTTCTGGGACCTGTTGTCTAGACCACAGCAAGAGCATGACCCATAGACACATTTGGACCTAAGCATCCCCAGCCTGTTGGAATACATTGGACACACAACAAGGCCAGACCTATGAAGTTCTAACTCTCAAGAATCAGAATTTAGGGTCAGGAGAAGGAAGCTGTAGTCCTGCCATGTTCTGCCCTCCCTGAGGTCATGGAAACCAGTCTAGATAGAGAACAAAGCAGGGGCCAGAGGTGGCAGAGGGAGGAGACTGAGAAGCACCTAAGTTCAACCTTTTCCAGGTCTCTTCTGACTTTCTGTCCACGCCTATGCTCTTACAATGTATTTAGTATGCCAGTAAGCTTGATTTTTTGTTTTGGATTTTCAATACAGAGTTTCTCTTTGTAGGCCTGTCTCTCCTGGGACTTGATCAGTAGGCCAGACTGGTCATCTGAGAGGCCAAACCTACTCCATCTTGGGACTGGCCTCCATCTGAAAGCCTGAAAACTTGACCTGAAGCAGAACCCAAGCTGCACCCCACTGCTTGTCCTTGGCCAGAATTATTCTCTAGCTACTTCCTATCAACAGTTAATCAAAGATTAGTCTGATTGTTTCAGATGTATTTTCATACCGTTCATGATTGAATACAGCCTTGTTTCAGAGCACGCCACGCCCACTCATTTACTCCAGTAAAATCCGCAATATTGGGGGTTAAAGCCTGATTAAGGATAAGATCAGTTATGACTTCAAAGGGAGTCTGTGCCTCCTGGATATTCAGACGGTCATTGGCATCTCCTAACTCAGACGTGTTCCAGATTAGTCTTTCCAATTGTCAACACTCCCTCTTATTTAGGCATAAAAGGTACCCCAAGAAATGATTTGTTAATGTGTGTGTGCAGCACCTATCCAGAAGAGGTGGCTGCTTTAGACCCAGTGTGTTTTAGACGGCCCCAGATATACCTCAACTGCCGAGCTGCTAGATTTCTCATTTCTCTTTGCAATGACTGTAAAAGCCTCATGTCATTTTTAAGAAATATATTCAGATTCAGCACACTCTTGTGCCAAGTCTGTCTGTCTTTCTCCGACTTGTTGCCCACCTGACCAGAACTCTCATCCCTTGGAAAATGGGGTCCCTGCAATGAATCCGGTCTGTGGCAAGAGCATCCACCTGCCAGCTTATAGTCATTCTATTAGATGCTTGCCAGACTGGACACCTACTCCCTTGCCCCATCACTTGCTCCCACTTTCCTATAAAAACTTGTCTTGCTGAGGGTTCGAGGATGCTCTGACTTCTCTTCTTGTCCTGCTGGGTCAGGGTTGGGATGGAGGAGAGCTCAAGCCTGAGCTTGTAATAAAGAGACCTTAATGCTATGACATCAGAGATGGCTCCTTGGTGGTCTTTTGGGGTTCATGGTTCCTGGAACAGCATATCTAACTCAGAGATCTGCCTACCTCTGCCTCCTGACTGCTGGGATTAAAGGCATGCACCACCCAGCAAATAAATAACCATTTCTTCCTTCCTTTTCCTTTTTTCTCCTCAGGACAGGGTTTTTCTATATAGCCCTGGGTGTCCTGAAACTCATTCTGTAGATCAGGCTGGCCTCAAATGTTAATCCTCCCAAGGGGAGAATAGAACCATTAGCACAATTTTGAGCCAAATTTAAAGCAAGCATTATTAAATACTGGTCTGATATAGAGTATAGCCAGGCCCATTTCTGTGTTTTCAGAAAATAGCAAAGAGGCTTAAAAAGGCAACACCATAAGGCCATTGTATTTTGATCAGATCAGGGGCAAGCAACTATCCTGACCCATTTTCTGCCTTGTACGTCCCACCCACATGTGATCAAGCATATTTGGTGTAGTCGGGTCAACTGAACTTGTTAGGGAAGTGAAAACATGTGACTTGTTATCTTTCATAAACAACAGCCTCTATCATTTTGGGAAGTAGCTGTCCTTGGCAAGGGTTACAGGACCAAGGCATTTTTGTTTCATGGATCTTTTAGGCACAGTAATTAAAGTTTAAAACATAACTTTGCCTTTTACCTGAACTCTCAGAGATCTGCCTGTCTCTGCCTCTGGTGCTGGGATTAAAGGTGTGGGCCTATGGAAAGCTCCAGCAAACATGTTCCAGTTAGTTCTGTTGTATGCCTTTCCCAGAAAAAAAGCAAACAAACAAACAAAAAAATCCAACAACAAAAACCACAAAACCCCACAACAGCCAGGAAAATAGATGGGAGTTCTTGCTATGAGAGTCTAAACTAATCAATTGCTAAAGGGAGATGAGAATCTCAGAAACAACACAGTCCTGGGGACGATGAAGTTGGGAGGTAATGGAAAGTGTTGGGAACTCCAAGAAGGCCAGATGCCCAAATAACGGTTGATACATCGCTTCTCACCACAGAATAACCAGATCAAAGTATGTGAAAGGCAAGGCAAAACCCAGGGAGGGCTGTGCTTTCAAAAACATTAGGAAAGACACAATATAAGGCCTTAGCACCAGAAGAAGTGTGTGTGTGTGTGTGTCATAGGGATTCCAGGATGTTGCAAGTAGTTCAGGGAGTTGAAGATGCAGAGAGAGTGTGGGAGGCAAGAAAGCTACTTTAGGTCCCAGAGAGATGACTCAGTGGGTAAAGACACCTGCTATCAAACCTGATAACCTGAGTTTGGTCTTCCAAAACAGTGTGGACGGAAACAACTGCCTCTCTCAGGTCCTCTACCTCCACACTTGTAGCATGGTACATGTGTTCCATGCCTTCTGTACATTCACAAACACACACCTTCTCGGATGCAAATTAATACATATTTTTAAAAAGTTATAAAAAACCGGGCGGTGGTGGCGCACGCCTTTAATCCCAGCACTTGGGAGGCAGAGGCAGGCGGATTTTTGAGTTCGAAGCCAGCCTGGTCTACAGAGTGAGTTCCAGGACAGCCAGGGCTATATAGAGAGACCCTGTCTCGAAAAACAAAACAAAACAAAACAAAAAGTTATAAAAAGATAGCAAGCTGCTCTGAAGACATAACAGTTACCAAGCCCAGACCCCTTGAATTCTGGGAACTAACCATACCTGCAAGGGTGACCCTTAAAAACTTTGTCGGTGGGCTGGCGAGATGGCTCAGAGGGTAAGAGCACTTACTACTCTTCTGAAGGCCCTGTGTTCAGATCCCAGCAACCACATGGTGGCTCACCCATATGGTGGTTACCCATAATGAGATCTGACATACTCTTTTGGTGCTGTCTGAAGACAGCTACAGTGTATTATGTCAGAATGAGCGGGGCAGAAGCGAGCTGGGCTGGAGCAAGCCGGGCTGGAGCGAGCGGGGCATCCTGAGTTCAATTCCCAGCACAATTCCAGACTGCGCAGCCACATGATGGCTCATGGCCATCTGTACAGCTACAGCATACTCATACACATAAAATAAATAAATAAATCTTTAAAAAAAAAAAATCCAGACTTTGTCAGTAATGGGAGTACTGATTCTCAGCTGATTAAATGGGCCAATTCAAGCCGGATTAGAGTACTAAAGGCAGGTTTAGAGGAAATCAGTTCTTGGGCATGCCCACTGTTCCCAAGGACCAAGGCCAGGGAAGTTGCTATGGGGAAGGACACAGACAGGAGAGGGAAGAGAAAGAGCTCATGGTACATGGAGAGAGAAAAATGCAGAGAAGGGGGAGAGATCGATAGAACTCAAAATATGTAGGGAAGAGCTTCTAGGGAGGGGAAGCCCAACCCCTGGGCTGGAAATTGAACATAGAGGGCAGGGTGTGCTGGCCAAGCCCTGTAAGAGGTAGGAACCTGAAGGCTAGGTCCTCTTTGGTATGTTAAATAGACATCATAGCCTCTTGGGTTCTGAATCCCAACAAGCACTATGAAGACTGCACAGGAAGCTAGGATGCTGTAGTAGTGGGCGAGTAATAGTTGGACAAGTGAGATTCTACTTGTCTAAAGCTCTTCCTTGTAGAAACACCAACAATGTATCATTTGACTGCTGAGAGAGGGGAAGGCATAGTCTATCGGGATTGTTTTTTCTTACTGTACACTAGTTGTGGAAAATAAGTGGTTCCAGCCAGGCACAGGCCTTTAAAAAGCCTTCAATCCCAGCACTTGGGAGAAAGAAGCAGGTAGATTTCTGAGTTCTGGGAGGCGGGGTGGGGGGGGGGAAAGGGGGGAGGAAGAGAGAGGGAACAGGCCCAAATCCAGGAAGCAGATGGCTCCCAGAACAAGTAAGCCAAGTGCTAGCCTGTCTGAGCATCAAATCATGTGTGTGCACAGAGAGCCGCCTCAGGCTGTGTCAAGAGCAATTCAGCAATTCAGGATTCGGTGCCTGCTGACTCAGCCTTGCATGCAAAGGTCCAGAAGTCTGCCTTTGGGCTAGCTCGGGAGACTGGTACTATGTTCCAACTTCCACTGCCTCTGCTGCCAGCAGCTACTCTTCTCTGTCATCCAAGGCTCCCAGCCTGACCTGGCTGGCATCCCTTTCCCTGGAACCTGAGCACAGAGTCTAGTATCTGGAAAGTCCCTATTTAGTCCTCTTCCTCATGCAGACATAGATGTAGTCTTCATGGAGACAGCACCCTTCCCGCTGAGGCGTGGCTTCTTCTCTGGGCTTCACACAGAGGTCATCATCAGTAAGTGATTTGCAGAATATGCTTCCATTTCCTTCTCAGAGTTAGTATTGAATCTCTTGTCGGAGGAGCTTGTCAGAGTTTGAGGGTGCATACATGCAAAGACCATCACCCCGTTCCTGGGACTATGAGAGCGACATGTCCCCCAGTAGAGACATAAATGATTGTCAGTTTGCAAGATGATTTTAGTTTGTGGCTAACTATTCCTTCCATAATACTTGTAGTATTATTTTAATTCATTTAATTTTGGACAAAGTCAATATTTACATAGCTCAGAAAATAAAGATGGAAGATTTTCCTCTTCTCCTTGCCAAATGTTTCCTGAACATGGGAAATCGTTTTGTTAACCTACTGGCACTCTTCCAGTGGCTAGGTTATGTAAGCATGTGCCGTAGAGTTTGCCATCTCCTGACCTTTCGCACATACACATTTGAAACACCATTCTGTACCTTGGTCTTTTCTTTTGGCACTCCTGCCTCACCAGAAGACTCCTGCCTCACCAGAAGACAGTATCCTCACTTCTTGTGTATGAGCCTTGTTGCTTTCCTTTGTCAATCTAGTGCAAAGGTGACAGACAGGTGGGTTTTAATTGCACAGCCTCATACTAATGCGGCAACAAACATAGATATGCCATTCAGCATCTGTGCACATGATTATTCCACAAAAACTGAATATCTGGGTCCAAGACTGGCCTGTAGACAAGCCTGAGGTCCATTTTCTTAATTAGTGATTGATGTGGGAAGGCCCAGCCCACTGTGGATAGGGCCATGCCTTTGCTGGTGGTCCTGGATGCTATAAGTAAGCGAGCAAGCCATGTTGAGTAAGCCAAAAAGCAGCACTCCTCCACGGCCTCTGCATCAGTTTCTTCCTCAGGTTCCTCCCTGTTCGGAGTTTCTGCCCTGACTTCCCTTAGCAATGGAATGTGGGTTGAGAGTTGTAAGTGGAAGCAAACCCTTTCTTCCCCAAGTTGTTTACGATCATGATGTTTTATCACAGCTGTAAAAACCTCACAAAGACACTAAGCAAACAGCACCATCGGAGGTCTGAGAATTTGGTTAAAATAAAAAAGCAGTGTATGGAGATTCCCCTAAAGCTATATTTCCCCACAGTGTGTGAGTAAAGAGAGTCAGGTTCAAAGGCATGGCCAGGGACTTGGGGTTTTCTCCCAATGCCTGTGGGGCTTGCAGTACCTTGTAGCCCTGTTTTTCTAGATATCGATGCTCAAGTCTAGAAAATGCAGTGTACTTGATTGACTGTGGCTCTTCTAATTCAGATATTCACAGTAAACTGGGCGGGAGGCAGGGAGGGGGAGAAGTCAGAATCTATGCTTACCTTTATCTTTAACTGTGAATATAGTCATATAGATTGAACTGGACTGGCACTTATTGTGACAGGGCCAGGCAACATAAGGCCTTTAAAAACTCCATGTTGTGGACACTCAGGACCCTATACCTTGGTCCTTGAACACTTGGGTGTGATCCCAGCCAGCTGGAAGAAAGACTTTGATTGGCTATAAAATGTGTCTGGGTGGTCATCCTGGTGGGTTCCCTGTAACCTATAATAAGTGTGTGGCCTGTGCAGTCAGCCACACAGAGAGAGCTGCATGTTTAGTAGGCCCCAGCCTTCCTTTGCCTTTGCCATCTTGCTATAATTAGTGATTCTGAACACGGAGCTGCAGTTTGAATCTGTAGGAAGCCTTTCCTTCCACCTTACCTCACAGGCCATCTCCTGCAGCTCCTAGAGGTTGCTGAGTGGAATCCAACCCTATAGTCTGCCCACCCAAACAGCCTGGAATGTGGTTCCTTCTTGATCCCAAGGCTGACACCATCTATCCTATCAGAGCTTCCTTCTCCCCAGAGGACACTCCAGTCACCCCAGAGTAGAGAGACTTTTGGAAACTTGTTTCTCATTCCCTGGGGTTTCCCAGGGAGCCCTAATTGGCTAGATCCTGGGTCTGAAGGCCCTGAGCTCTGTAGAAGCTTTTGACACATTTGACCCTTTCACCTTGAATTTCACCCAAGAAAGCATTGAGTTGGGAGCCAGAGATGCTGGATTCAACTCCTAAGTTTGTCATGTGCCACCTAAGGAAACTTTCAGTGGCTCCTTCTATTCCTGGGTCTTAATCTCACCGTTTGCTAAATGGTTATAAGAAGAATTTCTAACCTGCTGCTTCCTTGCCAGACTGGAATAATGCCCTTATGATGGAAAAACTGAACAAACGATCTTTTGTCAGGGAGCGCTGATGCTCTGTCCTGACATTCCCTTCCTCCTACCCCATGCTGGTTTGAGCAAAGGGCTCCCAGTGTGCTGGTCACCACCCCCTCAGCTGGCCCCAGGAACTCTCAATTGCACCTCTGTCCAAGCTACAAGCCTCATTTCTCAGAGGTACACTGGACCACAACAGTCAGCTGTGTAACCATTTCCTCTTTGGCGTTCTTAGAAAACAATACTTAGCAGAACAGTTACACGGGACAGTCCGATGAAAGCCATGGATGACGGAGGATACTCCATTTAGGATCCTTACAAGCTGCCCTTTTTTAAAAAACAAAACTCTGGACACAAAACTCTAGAGTTTGTACTTTGGGATCATTTTTTCCTACATCCCTCTTGGCTTTGGATTGTATGCTTGGAGAGAAAACATCTCCTTCTTCCAGTGTGGCTGTCTTGATCTCCATTTACATCCCATACACATTCACTGTCTTGATCTCCATTTACATTCCATACACACTCACTGGGACATAAAACCCTGGAAGGAAGATGAAGGGGATGAAAAACATATTTAAAATTTTAATATTTATTTGGTGTGGAGGCAAAGGAGGCACACAGAGAAGTCAGAGGATGGTTTATGGGAGCACAGGGGTTCTGGGAGTTAAACTCGGGTCTTCAGATTTGGTAGCTCCCCTATCTGCTGAGCTATACTACCAGCCTGGAGTGAGGTGTTTGAAGTCTTGTCACTAGCAGGGCAAAGATTCATATTAAAAAGCCACTGTAGAGGACTGGGAGTTAGCTCAACTATTAAGAGCATTTGCACTTGCAGAAGACCTGGGTTCCTTTCCCAGTGCCCACACAGTGATTCACAAACATCTGTATCTTCGGGTCCTGGGAAACCAACACTTTGTCAGTCTATGCATGTGGTGCACATATACACATGCAGGTAAAATACTCATACACGTAAAATGATGTAAGTAAATCTTGAAAAGGAAGCTGTTGTAGCGTCTTGGTTAAGGATAACGATGCTGGAATAGTACGAGAAGAGAAGCTGAGTGTGGATAAGCATCGAGGAGGGAGGGGGATGCCGACCCCCAACTGCCCAGCAGTGCTAATCCATGTAACTTTGTGCTTTTACATGCTAAAGTCATGCTTCTGGCTCTCCCAGAGCATGGATCTGAGATAAGCTGCCATGACCATTATTATTATTGTTGTTGCTGCTGTTGGTATTTTGTCTGTGAGAAAATGCCACTGGGGCCTGAGAAGAATTAGAGCAACCCAGTCATGTCAGGACCATAGCTATTCAGAACGGGAGGAGAGAAGATCAAAGGCTTGGGTGAGGTTACTGGCTGGGCAATGAACTGGGGGATGGGAGGGGAGAGGCAGCAGGTTGGAATGCATTCAGGAGGTAGTGAGAGCTCAGGAGACAAAAGATGGACTGCTTTCCCAGTGAACTTTGAGATAGAAAGCGGTGTTCCCCATATTTTGGGGAGTTTGACGCTCCAACCGGTGGGACTGGTACATCACCCCTGACCCCGTGTCTCCTTCACTGTGGACCTCAGGCAGGTTCAAGAGTCTGAAACATTGGCCTGTCTGTGGTCATTCCTCTCCACGTTATCTGCTCCTTCCTGTGTCAGCCCCAGCTGCCTTCCTCTTACAAAGAATGGCGCAGCTACTTGAGGCGGAGCACAGCTTCTATCTTGGAGATCAGTATGCAAGCCCAGGAGAACTGCAGGGTGAGTGTCAAGATTGGGGGAGTCCTGGAAATTCTTTTGAGAGGTGATGTGGTATGCACTTCAGGCCCAGGGCACAATGTTTAGATGTGGGACTCTCCTCAGAGGCAGTGAGGACAGATGTGAAGAAGGGCTCCTGGGGTAGATGTGCAGAGGAGGGAGGGGCCAGTTAGGACAGAGATTTAGAATCCCTTTCTTGCAGCAGGACGCTGGTGCAAACTCTCACAATACCAGTTCCTCTCTTAGTGTACTTTGTGGGCATCATTTCATTGTTTCTAACAACAACAACAACAACAAAATGCTGATAACAGAAGACATCGAGTCTTGGGTTCTGTAACTTGTTCAAGGTTTATTGACCTCATATATGACCAGGATGACAGTAGGTCTGTCATCTTCCAAAGCTGGTGCTCTGTGAAAGCAAGTGCTGAGAAGACCACTCCCAAAGCGCTGCACCCAATCACAATATGCTGTTGTCCTTCATAGAGTTCAGTTTGTCAAAGGCAATTCAACTGTAAACCCATTTTATTTCCCCTAATAAAAAACAAACAGTGCCACCTGGAGGGATGGCTTAGCAGTTAAGGCACTTGGTGTTCTTGCAGACCTGTCTCATTTCCAGCACCAGTGAAGTAGCTCAGACATGGTCTGTAGCTTCAGTTCCAGGGGATCTACTGCTCTCTTTTGGTCTCCTTGGGCACTGCATGTGTGGGATATGCATAGCTACACACAGGCTGACAAAACAAAACGTTCATGCACATACAATTGGAGAAAGCCTTAAAAACAGAACAAAACAATAAGCACTGAGCTAGGAGAACACAGTGTTTAAAGTGCTTTTCACAGAAGGAAGAGGACATGAGCTCAAATCCTCAGAAGCCATGTCAAAAGCTGGATGTGGTAGCACTTGTCTGTGATCCCAGGAGAATCCTTGGAAGCTTATAGGCCAGCTAGGCTGACACACAAAGCCATAAGCAAGAGACTCTGTCTCAAATAAGGTGGAAGGTTAGGATCCACATTCTAGGTTATCCTCTGACTTCCAGACCCCTTCTCCTCTCTCTTTGTCTCTCTCTGTCTCTCACTGTCTCTCTCTGTCTCTCTCTGTCTCTCTCTGTCTCTCTCTGTCTCTCGCTGTCTCTGCTCTGTCTCTCTCTCTCACACACACCGATTAAAACACTACCACCAAACAACGAACAACCAAGCTACCAAACAACACATAACAACAAAAACAAAAACGTGAAGCCTTCTCTCATGAAAAATGATACTGTATCTAGGGAAGGGAATAAATGTGGCTTGTAGAGATGTTGGTAACTTCTGACCCATGACCTAATGGCTTAAGTTCTTCCGCTGGCACTGAACAAGAACTGCTGCTTCTTCAGTACAGCTGGAAGTCAACAGGACCCCTGTAGAGAAGGCTGCTCCTGAGGTCAGGAACTCCGCTGGGGTGGGTATGGGGTGGGTACGAGGGGAGAGGTAGGAAGGTAGGGGGGTGATGACACATACCTGATCCCCAAGATAACCTCCTACTTCATTCACAGCCTTCTGATGGTTTAGTTTAGATAAACTAGAAGTGTTTCTTAAGCCCAGGATCTCAAGCAGTGTTCTCCAAATGTAAATTAATGTAAGAAGAAGCAAAAATAGCCAGATTGTGGGGAAAAAAGGCCTGGAATCATTTGGAGTGTGGATTCTTTGTTTCCTGATTAAGCTGACTCCCATGGTCTTACACTGTTTGTTGTTTTTGTTTTATTTATTTATTAATTTTAATGTGCATTGGTGTTTTGTCTGCATTTCTTTCTTTTTTTTTTAAAGATTTATTTATTTATTATATGTAAGCACACTGTAGTTGTCATCAGATGCACCAGAAGAGGGAGTCAAATCTCATTACGGGTGGTTGTGAGCCACCATGTAGTTGCTGGGATCCGAACTCAGGACCTTCGGAAGAGCAGTCAGTGCTCTTACCCGCTGAGCCATCTGGCCAGCCCCCTGCATTTATTTCTGTGTGAGGGTGCCAGATCCCCTGGAACTCTCTGGCCAACTGTTATCAGAATAGTTTCAAACTGATTTACTAGACATCGGAATTTTTATATGGTCTAATTATTTACTCAAAGACATAGATGTGAAAATTTTAGGCAACATTATAGTCCATTTTCACAATAGGCCTGTCACTGAGCCCAGGTGCCTTCTCCAGGCCCATAAGGTCTCAGAGTTCTTCCTTAGTTTGGGCTGGGGCACTGTGGCAGACACATAGGTAGTGGGACAGCTTATCCTTGTTGGTGAGATTAGGGTTGTTCCTCCTCCCTCCCCTGATTATCCTGAAATCTACAAACAGAGCTCCGCAGAGGTCAGAGGTCATTAGCCGAAGCTGCTTGGAGCAAACTGTTCTCAGATTCTCTCCGCTCCAGCAGAAAGCAGGTGACTCTCTGATCCCTTCTGGACACATCTGTCCCATCTGCTGCTGTCCACTGTCCTCAGACAAGTGCTCACTCTGGCTTCTGATTTTTTGTACAAAAGCCTGGGTGCCAGTAGTTGGAGAGCCAAGAACACAGCAGGATCTGGATCCCTGGAGTCCAGGAATGGTCCTGCACTAGTCACCAACAGGAAATGCCATTTTTACAGAGGGTCCTGTTTGTCCCCAAGGTTAATAGTTCTGAGGAATGGAATGAATCTTGTGTAACTGGCCATAAAGCAGCTTTAGCAAACAGAGACTTTGAACCTGCTTCCAGACAAATGACTAACAAAACTGCTCTTCACTGTGGTTTTGGTTTTGGTTTGTTTTTACATCTAATGCTCATGCTTTGATTTGTGTAACTTGAGATCCAGCTTTCCCTTCCACCCAGGCAGAACATCACAGTGAGGTGCCTCTAAATTAACTGTCTTCTAAAGCACACAGGAGCCATGTTCTGACCAAGCCTGTCTGTCTTTCTGTTGTTTTAACTGGGGAACCGAAACCTAAGGTGGATGCCCTCCCACTCCCACCTCCCCGCCCCACCCCCTTTTTGCTACAGCCTTAAGCATAGTCAGTTTACAAGCTCCAGTGGTCTCAGGAGCAAAGGTTAGAGAATGATCCTAGCTCTGGGGAAACTTACAAATGACATGACTTGCTAGGGTGAATGATGCCCTGCTGTGCCACCCACCCAGTGTCCCATGTGACTTGAAATGATCAGGTAAAGCCATCTAGGTCCAGGTTTGTGTTGGATCCCACTTCCAGAAGCTATGAATGGCTTAGGCTTCATTTTTTAAAGATTTTGCAGAAATCTACTCAGAGTATTTCTGCTTTCTGGCCAAATTCCAGCGGGGCCGATGTGGTGATGCGCCCGCCACCTTCAGTGAACCAAAAGGATGATCTCTTTCTACTGTCTCTCAGCCCATCAGCAGCTATCCAAGTTTCCTGTGCCCCTTGGAAGGTGGGAAACTGGACAGTGCCCAGGAATCAGAACCTCATGATGCTCGATTAGGTAGTATTGAGAACCTCTGCAGTCTTACCTGAATGGTGCCTGTGATTGTGCTTGCTTTAGATGCTGCAGCCTTATCTGATTGGAGCCTATGACCACTCTTGCTTTAGATGCTCTTTCTCAACCCCTCTTGAGCATTCACACTGGGTTTCTACACTTGAGCTGGTTGCCCCACACTTCCTCTGCCCAGCAAAGGATCTTAGGTTCACTGGCTGTTTGTAAACTTTAGTGGGTGGAGAACAAACTGCAGCTTGATAGATGACCACTCAGTTCATGGAACTGAACATGAATGCCCTACTAAGTAGATATAGAAAGGGTGAAAGGCTCCAGTAGGCCCTAGCATGGCAAATGTGGCTCTGACAGGCCTCGCCCTTTCCCCATTCCTTCTGCCGGGCAGGTTCTCTGGCGGCAGAACCAGATGAGAGGGAGAGAACCCAGTCCAGCCGAGCCTCGTTCCAATCTCCTGTCTCCTGAGAATAACCACCCTGAGCCGGGAGTCTGTCAAAGCAGGAACTCGTTTTAATGTATAGATCTTCTCTTTATAAAGGGCTGACAGAGGAGGCAGAGTTTTCTGTTGAAGTGAGATGACAGAGGGGGAGGGGAAAGTTGAGGAAGGGTATGGGGTGACTAAGGGAGTATGTCAGCAGGAGCTAGGCAAAGGCAGGCTTAAGCAGGTTGTGCTGAATCACTCCAGTATGAAAGTGACTGAGACAGTTTACAAAACTTGAGCCAGGCTCAAGTTTGTCCTCAAGGCCCAAACCAGGGCCAAATAGGGCTCAACACCTTCTTCCTTGCTAAACTGTTAGATTGCATTCCTAAGGCTAGCCCCCAAAGTCCATTCCCTTATTTGTCTACTTCTTCCTCCAGAGGATGACTATCATGGTCAAACTATCAAAGTATTGAAATCCAACAGTCAAAATTTTCCCCTTGTCTCACTTAATTAACATGCCCAATCAAAACAAACCAACACATCCTAAGAGGGTTTTCCCTTTGGGTCAATGGCAGTTTATAATGGGAAAACCTCTATCCGCAGGGAATTTTTGCCCCTTAGGGCAAATAGTCCTCCCCTCCCCCCACTTCTTGTTCTCTTCCTCTTCTCCCTCATCCTGTCTCTTGCTTTGTCTCATATTCTCAGCCCTCCGTCCCTCTGGGGCGAATCTCTTTGTGCTGAGAACTTGGTGTGCCTGGTGCCTGGTCCTTTCAGTGAGATGAAAGGGTAGCTGGGGTTTGGGACAAGAAAATGTCACTACTTCTGGGGAAGAAGACTGGGGGCCGAGGTGTCTGGGGTGGGTCCAGGTTTGGGGGAAACCTTTATTCACAGCCCCCCCCCCCCTGTTGTTTGAGCCATTGCAGCCACCAGGCAGTATCTATTAAGCAACTGGACTGCCGTCCTTGATCCTCCCATTCCTGATTGGCCCATGTGTCTGATTCAGGGATGCAGAAGACAGCGGTGGAACAGACCTGTGCCATTGAGTTTCCTAATTTAGTCTGGCCAGCCTGAGCACGGGGTCCTGTGAGGCTTCCACTCTTGACTCAGGTATAGGGCAACCCTGCCATAGACAACATGGTTACCCATCTCCTGAGAGCCGGAGCTGTGGCACAACTGCTCACTTTTCCTTCCACTTCTTTTACCCATTAGGACACAGCTTTGATTTTTTGGGCACGAGCATACATCTTTACAATGAAGGTGACATAAAACAAAAGGGCATGCTTCAGAGGACTGTGCTCTGTGTGTGTGTGTGTGTGTGTGTGTGTGTGTGTGTGTGTGTGTGTGTATGTGTGTGTATAACACCCCAATCCTTGGTCAGTGGCACTTCAAGATGTCCCTGAGTGAGACACCAAGATGCAGATCGATGCAAAAACAAGAGGTTTATTTTCCATTAAGTCAGGTGTGTGGTGGGGTGTCAACCCTTTAACAATCCCTCAAAGGTGAGTTACTAAGAAGGTGACTCCGAATGGCAATTGCAAGCACTTTTTATCCTTTTTAGGGGCACAGGTTACATCAGCAAGGTTACAGTTCCAACTTATTGGCTAAGCATATTGACCTTTAAATCTATTGGCTAGCAAGCATGGCATGAATTTGAACTCTACCTGGGACTTTCCGGAGGGTCAGGTGACTATCAGTCAATACATTCTGAGAATTTTTTACTCTAGAATGTTCCTGTGGGTGGAGAATGGAACTTGGCCTAGCCTTGACTCCAGGCTGGAGGGGGAAGCTGTGAGGAAGGTGTGGGACTGGAAAACCCCTTAGGGTCCCTCATGTTCATGGTATACAGACAGTTTGCAAATAATGCAGAAATGTCAAAAACAAAAATCCCTATTTTTCCAAACTCTTTCTTTTTAGTTCTCTCTCCTGGAGGCACAAAATGTTTCTTTAATCAATCTAGGAATCTTCAGACCTTTCTGTCTAAAACTCAGTTTTCTATGTTCTAAAGATGACCTTTTTTTTCCCCCAGAGTCTGTCATTTTCCTATTTGAAGCTTGTGGGCTTAGATTTTTTTTTTAAACCTACTTTTAATAAGGGTTCTTAAATGCTTTAACCTCCCTTCTAGCCCACCACCCACCAGAGGTAGTGGAAAGGAAAGGTTAATAGGACAAAGGAGGATGTGGACCTGTTCTTTGGAGCGAATCCAATCTGTGTTGTCAGGATATCAGCAGTTCAATTCATGAGAATCAGTAGCTCTATCCAAAAGAAATCTTGAAGCTCCACCAATCAGCACGAGTTCACAGAAATGTCAAGAAGCTTCGGGGATATCATCAGAACTTCTTTGGCATTTCCCCGTATGAAGTCACAACAAAAGATGACCAGCAAGGAATGGTAAGTCGAACCAATACCACACAGTGTCATCCACTGTCTGTTGGGTTATATTTATACCCTTTCCAAACATCACATGTTCTCTCAAGCATCTACTCTATCAAAATATCATATGCCCCTTTTCCAGGCTGCTTCCAGAAAACACCATGTGCCTGTTCTCAGCAAAACATCCTCGCATGTGTTCACTTCAGCAAAAACATTCTCTAATTAGACAGTTTCCAGAAAAACATCAAGTGATATAACTGAGTCTCCAAAGAAACCAGAAACTTCCACTTCAGAAGCTGATTACTCTCGAACAGAGATGGTGTTTAGGGCACTCCTGTGAGCCCTGCTCAGAAGCACACACACACACACACACACACACACACACACACACACACACACACACACACACACACACGTGCACACACATGCACATGTATACACGTACACGCACACACTTGTGCACACACATATACACATACATACACTCATTCTTACTCATTATCATGTGCTTGTGTGTGTGTGTGTGTATGTCACCGAGCACATTGAGGTCAGAACAACTTTTGGAAGTCAATTCTCTCTTTCCACCTTGTCGAGGCAGTCTCTTGTTTCTGGTATTGCACTGTGTACCCCAGGATAGCTGGCACACAAGGTGTTTGTGCTTTCCACCTTTGCTGTAGCAGTGTTGGGATTACAGATGCCTGCCACTGCACCCAGGTTTTTAAGGGGGTTCTGAGGATGGGGGTAAGGAGGTAAGGCCCAACTTCTGTCTAGATTCTTAGGTGGGGGCAGGCCAGGCAGAGCAGGAGTGAGGCTGGAAGAGGAGTTAACGCTGGAGAATGAGGAAGCGTGCTGCACCGGTACATTCCATCCTGTCTCACTGTGATGATTTGAATGAGGACTGCCTCCCCCTATTCTCCCCCACAATGTATTTGAACTCTCAGGCTCCACTTGATGGCATTGAATGCATAGGTTATGGAACTTTTAGGACACTGAGCCTTGCTGGAGGAAGTATGTCACTGGGGGCTGACTTTAAGAGTTTCTATTCTTGCCTGCTTCCAGTTCACACTCTCTGCTTCCTGTGCGTGGTTGAGACGATAGCTCACTTTTGTTTCTGCTGCCATGCCTTCCCTGTTATTAATGGATAGCTAGCCTTTAGAAAGGTGAGCTGAAATAACAACACAGTAACAGAAAGGTATACATTAATTGTTATATAATGACTCTGGCTTGGGAATTTACTCTTTTTTTTTTTTTTTTTTTTTTTTTTTTTTTTTTTTTTTTTTTTGAGACAGGGTTTCTCTGTATAGCTCTCTGGCTGTCCTGGAACTCACTCTGTAGACCAGGCTGGCCTCGAACTCAGAAATCCACCTGCCTCTGCCTCCCAAGGGCTGGGATTAAAGGCGTGCGCCACCACTGCCTGGCTGGCTTGGGGATTTAAAAATCCACATTTAGAGTCTTTGTTAACTGACTCTACCATGATAGTTCTCTGGGAAAAATGACAACAGCT
Organism: Mastomys coucha; assembly: GCF_008632895.1. Lineage (NCBI taxonomy): Eukaryota > Metazoa > Chordata > Mammalia > Rodentia > Muridae > Mastomys > Mastomys coucha. Next base: position 49,854,226 of record NW_022196891.1, on the reverse strand, counting down.
TTCTACTTCTCTGCAGGAATATGAAGAACAGTTGCAAAATACAAACAGCACATACTCATTTTTATTACGTTATTTATTTGTGTGTGTGTGTTCCTCATGTAGAGATTGGAGGACTAGATTATAGAATTTTATCTCTCTTTTTACCATGTGGATAGGTTCTGGGGATGGAATTCAGCTCATCAAGTGACCAAGCCTGCTCAGTCAGTCAACAGGTTCTCCAGGGCAGGAGCGAGGATTACAAAGAAAAAGACAATTAGACAACACTGTAGCATGACCCCAGCCAGTTCTGAGACTGAGGCTGGTTTATTTTTTTCCCAATCTGCTTTTATACCATTTTAATTACATGCAAGTAATAAGGTCAGTTCTAGGTTAAGGAATAAGCAAGACAATAAAGTCCCATGATCACTGTTTCTACGGGCTTATCAGGATGACCAAGATATCTGAGTCTACTTTCCAGTCCCAACCCAAAGTCATATTCTAGCCTGAAGCCCACTTCTTTGTTCTAGACTAAAATCAGATTCCTGCCTTGTCCTGGCCCAATGTCAAATTCTGCCCAATGGCCCCCAAAGCTCTCCGCAATCAAGCTTAGTGGCAAGTACTTTTGCCCACTGAATTTTCTCAATGATTTTTTTACATTGCAAATTAAAAATGTAACTTTTGGGGCTGAGAGATGGCTCAGTGGTTAAGAGTGCTTGCTGTGTAAGAATTGGAACCTTAATTCAAATCCCTAAAACCCACATGAAAAGCCAGGTACTTCTTTAACCCCAGTGCTTGAGAGTGGGTGCAGAGACAGGATTAAGGGGATAAGGTGGTGAATGATAGAGGGACAGCCAATGTCCGCCCTCTGGTTTCTGCACATGGGGTCCAGAGTATGTACTTTTTGCACAACCATGTGAGCATATTCCACACATGTATACCTTACACACACACACACACACACACACACACACACACACACACACACACAAGTCAATCTTTTTTACTGGTTTGTTTGTTTATTTTGGGGTAGGATCTCTCTATGTAGACCTAGACCAAGTTGGTCTCCAACTCCTGATTTCCTGCCTCCTGAGTGCTGGGATAGTTATTCATTTATTGAACCAGTGTCTCATGTAACACATGATGGACTTGAACTTGCTATACAGCTAAGAATGACTTTGAATTTCTGACCTTCTTGCATCCACTTCCCAAGTCTTGGTATTACCAGCATGTGACATCATGGCCAACTTAACACATATATTTTATTGTTATGATGTTCCCGTTTTCTACTACTCCATCAAAAATACCCCTGACTATTAGCAGTGGGTGTGCCATGCTGAGCTCTGGACCAACGGCAGCAGCTACTTGCTACAGTGTGGAACTCGGGGCAGAAGGCCAGCATGTCGTTGTTCCCCTGGGGCCCTGAAGAAAGGTATGCTTGGGCTGAGTAGGTGGATGCTTTGTGAGGATCCTATGTCTTATTGTTCTGCCCTTCCTCCTCTTTCTGTCCCATCCTTCCTGCCATCTTCATGTCCTCTCTCCCCCATCTCTGGAAGTATAACTCACACATACTAAGACACACCTATTGCAGTACTGTTCAGTATGTATCCTCCCTTATCACCACCAGAGCTGTTCTAACAGGAGGTCCTGAGGGCAATTTAGTACCTGGGAGAGTTTCGTCTGTTCATGTAAGAGTTTACTTTTTAGTACCAGCTGTTTTTAGGAGTTTCTGTTTGAACTACTTTTCGTCTGCCCATCCATGTTCAGACTTTAGGGCTAGGCTCCACCACCACTGGTACTGTCCCAGCTACAGGCTCTGCCTGACGCACTCTATCCACACAGAAAGGAAATCTATCACCAATCCATGTAGCAGATGGGAGGCCCATTGAGTCAGCATTCACAGGCGTGCCCTTCCCCAGGTAAGGAGCTGATCTTCATGGATTCATCTCAGTGTTGTTCTGCTGTGGTGTGGACTCACACTACCCGAGTGAGGCCTAGGAACCCTTGCTGCCTGATCTTAGACTAGCAGCACACGAAGCAGAGCCATGAGTCCAGACCTGAGGCTTTTGTTCACAGCCATGATCTTTATGGCTTATTTCATTCTTTTAAGACAGGATCTCATGTTACCTAGGCTTGGCTTTAAAATGTGATGCAGCCAAGGGTCCCTCCCTTTTTCCTTCCCTCCTTTTCTCTCTCCTCTCTTTCCCTCCCTCCTTCCCTCTCTCTCTTCATTCCTCTCTTTCTCCCTCTCCCAATTGCTGGAATTACAGGCATGTGTTACCATGCTTGGCTACTGTTGTTTTGTTTTATAAAATTGTATATGTGCCAGGTGTACTGGTGTATACCTCTAATCCCAGCACTTAGGAGGCAGAGGCAAGTGGATCTCTGTGAGTTTGAGGCCAGACTGGTCTACATAGTGAGTTCCAGAACAACCAGAGCTACATAGTGAGACCCTGTCTTTAAAAACCAACAAATATATAAATAAATAAATAAAAATTTATATGTATGTACATATGTACATATGTACGTATGTATATGTTTACCTCTTTGTATATATGTGATGTGTAGATGTCTGTGTTTGAATGTAGGCTCACATAAGCCATGATGAATTTGTGGAGGTCAGAAGAAAGTCCTTAGAAGTTCAATGGATCAAACTCAAGTTGGCAGGCAAAACCAAAAAGCACCTCTAACCCCTGAGCCCTCACTGGCCTTTTGGTTGTTTTGAGATCTGATCCTTATCATCTCTGGAAGTTGGCAAGAGCTTCCTGGAGACATGTGAGGTCCTGTGAGATATACTTGTGACATGCACTGCATCAGCAGGCCACTTCCAGAAGCCTGTTCTACTGAAATATGCCAATGCACAAATACATTCCAGCAAATGTGAAAGGTGAGATTGGAAAAGGATCCAAATGGTAACTGGCAAATAAGATGTGATATATGGTACACACACACTCACACATGCATGCATGCACACTCATGCACATGCACGCACATGTGGTAGAAAAACAGAAAGGGATAGATTGATAGATGCTGATATGCAAAGATGGCCAAGCTATTGTGTAACTAAAGTGAAAACCTAAAGAATTTTTGAAAAACATTTTGTTCGATTTTATATAGCCTTGGCTGTCCTAGAACTCAATATGTTGAACAGATTGGCTTCAAACTTACATAGATCTACCTGCTTCAGCCTCCTGAGTGCTGGATTAAAGGCATGTGTTACCAAATCTGGCTTCAGTAACTTTTGTAAATAACAACATCAACAAACAACAACAAGAACAACAACAAGAACAACAACAGAATTCTAGCATAGGTATCAGGAAGGGGTTGGGGAAAAAAGTTCCTCTAGGCAAAGCATCCTTTCCTGAGGCCTCTCTACTCTCCCTGGAAGGCTAACCTCCCAACTTCAACCTGAGGTGGTGACAATCCTGAGGTGCCCCTCACATACAATGAATGTAATGAATGAGTTACTGTGCTTCAGGGTTCAGCCACATGCACGCACATGCATGCACACAGGAGGTCAGTTTGTTTCCCTATTGCCTATCCATTAACACACACACACACAATACCACACACACACACATGAGAGAGAGAGTGAGAAAGACAGACAGACACATGAGACACACACACATGAGACACACACACACAGACAGACAGACAGGACAGGTACACATACACACAAGAGAGAGACAGAGAGACAGAAATAGTGACAGAGAGACAGACACACACACATACACACACGAGAGATGGACAGACAGAGACAGACATACACATATACACACACACATAAGACAGAGAGGGAGAGAGAGAGACAGAAACAGAGATACAGAGAGAGAGACAGACAGACAGACACACACACACACACACAACACAGAGGCAGACAGACAGATAGACACACAGACACACAGATACACACAGAGAGACAGAGACCTAGAGGCTTAAGACGTGATTTTCAGTCAGAGGTCTGGCATAGCTAAACTGGGTCCCCAGGCTAAATGATCCTCAAGGCCACAGAGTGGTCTGACTAGTACAAATGTGTATGAAAGTTCAAAATGAAATTTACTTTATTTTATTCATTTCATTCAGATAATAAATAAATGGTGGAGTGAGGGGTGGCTCATTAGCTGGATCTAGCATTGTAGCATCATCTAGTGGAGGTTGTGTAGATTTCATGGCTAAGAGAAGTTGGGTTGGGGAACAAGAAGAGCACAAGGAGGGATTGGAATGGAGACAGATAAATGCTTAGACATAGGGAATCTCTTTCTATTTACCAGTTCGCTGGCAGTATGTATTAAGATCCCTTAAAATAGTTGGATCTAGGGTGCCATTAAGTGGCTATTTTGAATTCCCATCTAGTTGATATTTAATCCAGATCTTATTGCAGAGATATATTAATTTTTATGCCTTTCAAGTCAGGCGTTAAAGATTTGAGATTTTCCAGGAAACATCCCAGTGGGGTGCCTGGAGGTATGGTGGAAGACATTCTGACACCCATTGGCGGGTAGTTGGACTATTCATACCAGCGTCCTGAGAACAGACCAAAAACCAAGAAGAATCAGCTATGCTGGTGGTTCAAGTTGTCACAAGAACCCCCTAGGGGCTATCCAGCAGACCCTGGGTCTGCTGTGGAAAGCAACCCACCCTGGATCCAAGGATTTTTTGGCTGCACGAGCCCGGAAAAATTGGGGAACAAGAGTTGCTTTAGAGGGAAGGGCAACCAATGGCAGAAGTCCTAAGACATATGTCAACTGGGAGGCATGACTGTAAACCCCATAATTCCCAGAGGAAGGCTGGCCAGGCCGTATCTGGGAAGCTGGAGGTCCTCCCCTTGACTGATCCTACCAATTAATATGCTGGTGTCTGTGTGAGAATTATAGCAGACTGGTAAATGGAAAACGCGAAACTGAATGGGTAAGTGTGGGCCTGAGCAGAGGCTAGCCCCACCTGATAGACCAGGCGGGGCTCGGCTCACATGGTAGAAGTTTGTATGTCCTGCATGGGGTGGCTCCCGCTTGGCTGCAACTTGATGGTGGTGTCTTTAGCAAGCAGTGGCAGCTTCCGTGGTAAAAGCCTTCGATTATCGTAGCCACCAGCTGAGGGGGCTGCGAACTTGTGTACTCACGGCAGCCGCGGTTGCTGGTGCTGCGACCAATCCACGTGGTTGTGATCTCTGCTGGTCCCTTCTGCAGGACAGTACAGCAGCTGCTGACAGAACCCCAAATTCCTGGGTTTTGGCACCAAATGATATGTTAGAACGGCAGGTCGTGTCAGGACATACCACACACTAGGCCCAGACAGTTCCACGTGTAAGAGGTTTAATTGAGAGGGAGAGAGGAGGCAGTAGCAGGAAGAGAGGAGGGAGAGAGAGAGAGAGAGAGATGTGGAGGAATGTTCCCGTGTATATATATATGGGTTCTGACGTAGTGGACACAGGTAAAGGTGGGAGGTAAGCCCAATGGATTCTGGGAATATGGCAGCTGTTGCCCTGGCAACAGATTTCTGAGACCACCCATGCATTGCCACAGGCTTTGGATGCCCTGATGCTAACAGCAGCTCCTACAACCATTCTGTATTTGTGGCCCCAAGGATCCCTTAGCTAATCCCAGAGGATTCAGCTAAGCTGGGCCAAACCTCTGATTGCTGGGAACTAGAGAAAAAAAAAGTTATCCTAAACCTCTCTTAAAACTTAAATTACCCCCCCTCCTTCCCTTCCTCTGTTCCTCCCTCCCACTTCCCTCAACTCCATGTGTGTGTGTTATTGGGTAGGTGATGAGTGGGAAAACTTGCATGTGGCTGAGCTCCGAGGCATAATGATTTAATCATTAAAATTAATGCTTTCTGTATGGGAGGGCCACCTCAGGATTTTCATTGCCTGAGGTTAAAGTTGGGAACTAAGCCTTCCAGGAAGGTAGTGAGGAGTCATGGACTAACGCAGTACCTTCCTACCTTCCTTATATACACGTCTCATATATAAGGGGTGTTAATATGGAGGTGCTGAACAGAGATATTGGTGGTAGCCAACTTCCAAGATGGTCCCAAGCATTCCGGTTTCCCAGATTCACATTCCTGTGTAATCCTCTTCCATAAGGAATGAGAGAGAGCTGACCAAGACGACCAATGAGAACTGTGGACTTGATGGCACGTGACTTCTAATGTTGGGTCACAATGGCACTGCATCTCCTGCCTTGTGCTGCTGGAAGCCAGCAGTCACCTTGTGAGGACAATCAGGCAGCCCTGTGGAGGGGCCCACTCTTGCCACATGTGAGGGAGTCCCTGTGGGAGAGCTGTCCAGCTTCCAACAAGACTTCTGGGTATGGCCCACACTACTACCCATCTACAAGCTCATGAGAAACTCATCCTTAGGAAGCCACTACCCAATTCCTGACCCACAAAACTGTCAGAGGAAGCTATTATTGTTGTAAGCTACTGGGTTTTGGAGTTATCTGTTACATGGTGGTAGGTAACATTATTTTTATTTTCAATACTCATTTACACAGCATACTTGCTATGTAGTCACTACTAGATTTGGTAACCTTGCCTGGTAAAAGATAATTAACTTTCATTGAGTGGTAGGCATGGGTGAGCTACAGTGAGCAAAAATACAGCGCCCATTTTCATGAAGCAGTACAGGGTATCAATGACCAAATAATCATACAAACGGTTGTAGATTGTAATAATGTCAACACTACACAAGGGCTATTGCTATTCAGAGCTACAAGGGACACACATTCATATCGGATGGGGATGGAAATATTTTTCCTAAGGAGGTATCTGGAATAAGGACTTAGGCATGTGAACAGGTCGTGAGAAGGAAGAGCTGGAGTGGAGGGGAAGCCATTGGGCCGAGGTCAGAGGGGAAGCCATTGGGGCTGAGGTCAGAGATTAAGGATGAGCAATAAGGTTGGGACAGAGCCATGACATGTTAACCTAAGTCACAGCAATGAGCTTGTAGTTTATTTTAATAGCAGTGAGAAAGCCTTTGAGGCATTTATGTGGAGGAATGGGTAGCATTAAAACTTGACGTTTAAGAATTTTCAGACAGCCGGGTGGTGGTGGCTCACGCCTTTAATCTCAGCACTTGGGAGGTAGAGGCAGTTGGATTTCTGAGTTCGAGGCCAGCTTGGTCTACAGAGTGAGTTCCAGGACAGCCAGAGCTATACAGAGAAACCCTGTCTCGAAAAAGAAAAAACAAACAAACAGACAAACAAACAAACCTGTTAACAGTGTGAATTCCAGGACAG
>NW_022196891.1:49842964-49847002 GCF_008632895.1 Mastomys coucha | reverse complement strand
CTGTGGAGATGGCTCAGTTGTAAAGCACTTGATATGCAAGCATGGGAGTATCAGAGGACACAACATCTGTCCCAACACCACTGGGAGTAACTGGGACCAGTGGGATCCAGGGATGCAGGAACCCCATCTGACCAGTGGCACGAGTTCCTTCCAGGCTGGGACGGAGCCCTGAGTAGACCTTGGGTGCCAGTCCCACAACACCCAGAAGAAGCTCCACTCCCAGGTGCTCTAACCAACCCAGGATCCCAGGATCCCAGGGGCTTGGTCACACCAGAATCTCAGGTTCCCTGAGGCAGCTTTACTCCCAGGAGCTCTGAATCACAGGATCCCAGAATCCCAGAATCACAGAGACAGCTGGACTCTGAGGAGTCCTGACACAACCAGGATCACAGGAATGACAGGCTCCAGTCAGATATAGCAAGGGCAGGTAGCAATAGAGATAACCAGAACCAGATGGCAGGAGGCAAGCATAAGAACATAAGCAATGCCGGGCAGTGGTGGTGCATGCCTTTAATCCCAGCACTTGGGAGGCAGAGGCAGGTGGATTTCTGAGTTCAAGGCCAGCCTGGTCTACAGAGTGAGTTCCAGGACAGCCAGGGCTACACAGAGAAACCCTGTCTCAAACAAAAAACAAAAACAAAAAAACAAAAAACAAACAAACAAACAAACAAAAACGAAAAAAAGAACATAAACAACAGAAACCGAGGTTACTTGGCATCATTGAAACCCAATTTTTCTTTTTTTTTCTTTTCTTTTTTTTTTTTTTTTACAGTTTTCCTTACTTTATTAAACCATACTAATATTCTTTCAAGGACAAACATTCAGCCAAGGACGCTGCAGTGGGAGGATCTCATTTTTACAAGAGAGACGTCACAAGGTGCTCTCTTCAGTGATGCTTCTTATCATCACTCTGGGGATCCAGGAAATATTCAGCCTCTAAAGCTACCACGAATGCAGCAAACCCCCATTTGAATCCTTTTAATATTACGCTCGTGAAGGTGATGTTGCCTGCAAAGCCGCCCATGTATCTCCAAGCCTCATTGCGAGCCCATGGGTCCCTCAGCCCTCGGGCAGCAAGCTTCTTCTGCACGGTTTCTAATGGTGTCCCTTCAATTTTCCACTGTCTGTAATCTGGAAGTTCCATTTTACCATGACCATGTCCGTGCCCGTGTCCATGTCTGTGTCCAGCAGCCATGTCTGACAGCAATCTGACCTCCCAGGACACTCAATATTCAACCTTCCAGCCGGAGCCAACGAGAAACGGACGTTGAAACCCAATTTTTCTAACAGAGCAAGTCCTAGATACACCATCACACCGGAAAAACAAGATTCAGATCTAAAAATCACTTCTCATGATGATGATAGAAGACTTTAAGGACATAAATAACTCCCTTAAAGAAATATAGGAGAGGGGCTGGAGAGATGGCTCAGTGGTTAAGAGCACTGACTGCTCTTCAGAAAGTCCTAAGTTCAAATACCAGCAACCACATGGAGACTCACAACCATTCATAATGAGATCTGATGCCCTCTTCTGGTGCATTTGAAGACAGCTACAGTGTACTTAGAATAATAAATAAGTCTTCTATTAAAAAAAAAAAAGAAATCACAAAGGGAGGCAGCCTTGTAGTTAGAAAACCTAGGAAAGAGATCAGGAGTCATAGATGCAAACATCACCAACAGAATATGAGAGATAGAACAGAGAATCTCAGGTGGAGAAGATACCATAGAAAACATTGACACAACAGTCAAAGAAAATGCAAAAAGCAAAAAGCTCCTAACCCCAAACATCCAGGAAATCCCAGACACAATGAGAAGACCAAACCTAAGGATAATAGGTATAGAAGAGAGCAAAGATTCTCAACTTCTTCAACAAAATTATAGAAGAAAACTTCCCTAACCTAAAGGAAGAGATGCCCATGAACATACAAGAAGCCTACAGAACTTGAAATAGACTGGACCAGAAAAGAAATTCCTCCCATCAGCCGGGTGGTGGTGCAGGCCTTTAATCCTAGCACTTGGGAGGCAGAGACAGGAGGATTTCCAACCTGGTCTACAGAGTGAGTTCCAGGACAGCCAGGGCTGCACAGAGAAACCTTGTCTCAAAAAAACAAAAAAACAAACAAACAAAAAAAAAGTTGGGAGTCTTAGATGTACTTAGCCTTTTTTTTTTTTAAATTACTATTTTGCTTATATGTAGCAAATGTGTTTTTTTTTAAAGATTTATTTCATTTATTTTATGTGGATTAGAACACTGTAGTTGTACAGATGGAGCCATCATGTGTGTGACTGCTGGGAATTGGACTCAGGACCTCTGTCAGCCCCCTAGCTCTGGGCCCGCTCCAGCGTAATGCCGCAACAGAAGAGGGTGTCAGATCTCATTATAGGTGGTTGTGAGCCACCATGTGGTTGCTGAGAATTGAACTCAGGACCTTTGGGAGAGCAGTTGGTGTCCTTACCCATTGAGCCATCTCGACAGCCCGGCACTTAGACCTTAAAATGAGCAGAGTGCATAGAAACAAACACGTATCCAGGACTAACTGGCTATTCTTGGTCTTTTGTTGTTCCATATCAACTTGAGGATTTTCTTTCTACTTATGTGAAGAATGAGATGAGGATGTTGATTGTGATCTCCTTGAATCAGTAAATTGTTTTGGTAGATAGGTCTTTTTTTCACAATGTTAATTGTACCAAGCTATGCACTTGGGAGGTCTTCAAATTCTATTATGTTTCTTAATCTCTTTCTTCACACATTTAAAGTTTTCCTGCAGGTGTTTTTTACCTCTTTTTAAATTTATATTCTCTATATTTTATTTTACTTGAGAAACTGGGAAGAGGAGCGTGTCCATGATCCCTTTCTCAGCGTGCTTGTTACTCATATGGATTGAGACTGGTAAATTTTCTAAGTCAATTATATATCATAACACTTTGTTGAAATTATTGATAATTTTTACAATTTTTCTAGTCAAATTTTGTAAAGATTGGGTATAAGATAAGATAATCTTCAATTGAAAAGAATTTGACTTAATATTTTCCCGTTTGTATCTCTTCTCTTGCCTTATTGCTCCAGCTAATGCTTCAATCACATTATGGATGGGCAGTAGGGAGAGTGGGCAGGCCTCTCCCATTCCTGATTTTAATGGGACTTATTAATGGTTTTACTCATTTAGGATGACATTGGCCTTGAGTTTGTCATACATAACCTTTGTTATGTTGGGATGTGTTTCCTACTGTCCTACTTGTTCTAGGGCTTGTATTAAGAAGGCATGTAGAATCTTATCAAAGACTTTTTTTCTTTTTCTTTTTTTTGCTTCCATTGAGATAATCATATGATTCTTATATTTTTTTGTCCATATATTTGGTTTATTACATTTATTTCTTACATATATTAAAAAAATAAAATCAATGAAAAGAAAAAGTTTGAACCCTAGGGTTCCTACCCAAAGAATAAAACTGCAAAAAATAAATAAATACATAAATAAAATAAACCAATATGGAAGCATGGGGACCTGAGCAGGTATCTCACAAGCCCATGCAAAGAATAAAGATGGGGGCGGCAATGTACATCTGGAACCCTAGTGCTCCTAACATGAGCTGGGAGGCAGAGATGGGAAAATCTCTGGGAGTTTGCAGAGGGGCTAGCTGGGAGTAGCTACCAGCAAACAATAAAGTCGGTAGGAATACCTATACTTGAGGTTATTCTCTAAGTGCCACATGTCCACCATGGCATGGATTCACCTGTATTCACACACATGAATGCATATGCATGCATACACATACACACATGCATATCACAACACACGTCATAGCACACACACACACACCAACAACCTAGAGTGTAGAGAGAGGGGAGAGGTGTCTCAAGACCCTCAGTTATCTCAGTATTTTTGATCCTGTGAGCATTAAACAACAGGCATGCAATTCCCAAGCACAACAGCTCTCTAGTTAGCGTCCCTTAAAATGAGTGAGTTCTAGTGGTGGCGCATGCCTTTAATCCCATCACTTGGGAGGCAGAGGCAGGTGGATTTCTGAGTTTGAGGC
>NW_022196891.1:49728578-49842763 GCF_008632895.1 Mastomys coucha | reverse complement strand
CCCCCCCCCCCCAAAAAGACTGAGTTCCTGGTCTCTTAATCTACCTTCTAAAATGTCAACAATGGTCAAATTACATTCTTTGTCAAGAGGTCTACAGGGTAAGTGGGAAAATTACTACTTTGTGAACAAATTTTTTATTTGAAAAATGAGTAAAAAGGAAAATGGTAATATTATTTGATACAAAAGACACTGACCTTTAAGTCAGCATCAGCTGAAGAAACTGTTTAGGGTTGCTTCTGCAATCTTGATTTGAGATTGAGATAAACAAAATGAAGCATGATAGTCAGCCTCACTTATGGCATTGGGCTGATACCTTTAGAAAAACAAAAACAAAAACAAAACTAAGCCTATCCAGGAAAGGCAATGCTGCTACTGTGACTTTAGCAGTGTCACGTGAGTCACGAGAAAGTTCCAAGGGCAGCCACCTCAGGGCATGAAGTAAACAGAGACGAAAGGTAAGGAACTTCTTAGAAAACTGGACAGGAGCACCATGCCTGTTTTCATGCTGTGTGGAATTTAAGGAATTGTTCTAGAGAGAGGTGAGGTACAAGAGAGAATTTGTGTTCATTATACTAAACTTTCATGGAACACAAGGAAACAAGTAGGAAGGAGGCTGGTCCAGGAGCCTGTCCCTGGTTCCGCAGTGGGAAGCAGCGCCACCTACAGGCAGAACACACTGGCCTTGGAGGCTCCCCCGCTTGCCCCTGCTTGAGTGAGAGGAGGTACCTACCACGTGCACAGAGCTGGCTAACCTGGAGTCCTCCCAGGAATGCAGGGCTGAGGTGAAGAGAGAGATGGGAAGCTGACCCAAGAAGAAAACACCTTTGTAAATGTTAAAAGACACTGGTTTAACTTAGTGCTTAGTGTATCTCTTCCATTCCTGATTGTTTTGGGGCTTTTTGGTATTTTGCCTGTAAGAAGTGTAAAAATAGCCGGGCGGTAGTGGCGCATGCCTTCAACCCCAGCACTTGGGAGGCAGAGGCAGGCAGATTTCTGAGTTCGAGGCCAGCCTGGTCTATAGAGCGAGTTCCAGGACAGCCAGGGCTATACAGAGAAACTCTGTCTCGAAAAACCAAAAAAAAAAAAAAAAAAAAAAAAAAAAAAAAAAAAAAAAAAAAAAAAGTGTAAAAATAACCAAACTCTAGTTATGACCAGTGATCGCTTGAGTTTGGCTAGTGTAACATAAGAGTGCTTCCCTAGTTCTTGCTAAATGGAACTGTAATACAATTGAAATAGCAGTCCATTAGTTAAAATACAGCATCTGTGCAAACAGTACTATGGGTTAGAAGAAGATGGCTGTAACGCTAGTAGGGAAAGTGGCTGAGTTTGTGCTACACATGGTCTCCTTTGGTGATTTTGGGCGGCGGTGGTGGTGGTGGCTATGTGGCTTATTCTTTTTCTAGAGACTCTAAAGGCATGTTGAGAGAAAATGGCTGAGCTCTTAGTGCTGCTGAGCGGGTCCCTCATTGTAGAACCTTTTCAAACCTTTCTTCTGGCTTTTCATGCATCAGCTTTTGTCCATAAAAGGCTCCTAGCATGAATGATCTCACCAGTATCCAAGGACCAAACAGCTCTCTTGCCCATGCAGCCCAAGCAGCTTGACATAACTGCAGCGATGCAGGTATAAGGCGCTCTGATGTTAGCCTACTGAAACCGTCTTTGAGCTTCGGGTCTGGAGGTGGGTTCCCAGGAGGGTGTAGGCTATTCTTTTCAATTCCCTGCCACTGAGATTCTGGCTTTGAAAATTAAGTCACACTACCACAAACCAGAGAGGTCTTCAGTGCCCTGCTGTATCTTACAGAGTTGGCAAATCAGTGTTAACTCTAGCCTATGTAACGAATGTTGGACTGCTAGCGTCTCAGTAACAAGGCAGTCAACAGTAGGAGACAGAACTTACCATTTACAAAGGTCAAGAATAAGTACCACCCAAACAATGTAGTCATTTGTGTTTATATGTGCACGTCTATGTGTGGCATATACACCTGTGCACGTGGACCATTGCCCTGGAGCTGGAGCTGCAGGTGTTTTGGGGGATTCAGGCTTGTTCCCCGTGTCTTGACCCAAACTCCAGGCTTCATGATCGTGCAGGAAGCACCCAAACACTGAGCCTTCTCTCCAGTAGTTAGAATCACCTATTACAAAGAGCTCTTTGCTGCTAACTTAGGATGCTTTCCTACAAAACTTGATTTTCCCATTCTTTTTTTTTTTTTTTTGAGACAGGGTTTCTCTGTGTAGCCTTGGCTGCCCTGGAACTCACCCTGTAGACCAGGCTGGCCTGGAACTCAGAAATCTGCCTGCCTCTGCCTCCCAAGTGCTGGGATTAAAGGCGTGCGCCACCACTGCCCGGCTCCCATTCTTTCTTACTGATGTAAAAGGCATGAGACTAAATGACCAAATATTTGGCTGCTCTGTAATTTCCTTACCACTGTGAATCCTGAGGAGACTCCTTAGGCCACAAGAGCGAGTTTTCTTCTGTTTATTCTTCTGTTTATGTCACTTGGACCCCCTTCTCCCTGTCCTGCTCATCCTTGTTAAGACTTAGTGTGGACTGATCTGATTTATTAGCCTTCTCCTATTCACCCACCGCTAACTGCATTCACAGTCACCTGCTAAATTAGACACAGATTTTCAGATACCCAAGGCTTACTTCTCATTGCAGGTGAAAGCAACAAGACCCAACTCCCATTCATCTGACACAGCCCTACGTGATTAATTTGTACTATAGTTTTTATCTGTGTACTAATGCATTTCCTGAAGTCATCAGCATACTTACCATTTCCTAAATGGTGCTGCTACCTAGGAACTAAAACGCAAGTGCCTTTGCTATGTGTTTCCATTTTTAGTGTGTGTGGATTGATGAGAATCTACATAGGCTAGCTCCTACCACTGGACTATACTGTCAGCCCTTGGTTTTCTAAGACAGACTCTTGTTAGCTAGCACAGACAGGCTCATGATCTGCCTACCTCAGTCTTAAGTATTGAAATTCCCAACTGCCTCCTCCTCCCCCCCACCCTTTGAAAACAAGCCTGGTGGTGTGGCACGCACACCTGTAATCCCAAATGGAGGCTGAGGTAGGTCTACTGTTTGAGGGCAGTCTGGACTAAATATTGAGATAATTTCTCTATGCACAACAGGCTCAAACCAAATCAAACCTAAGCACTGAGATAAGCGTAGTAGAGAAGGGTTCGGTGGAGCTGGAAGATGGCTGAAGGCCAAGAGTTTGCACAGAACAAGCACAAGGACCTAAGTTCAGACAGCTGGCACCCAAGTCAGACACGGTGGTGTCTGTAATCTCAGCACTGGGGAGGAGGCCACAGGAGGATGCCCAGCGATTGGCTGGCCAGTTTGTCAAGTCACGGGGTAAGCTGCAAGTTCAGACTCTCAAAAATAAGGTGGAAATGCAACTAACTCCCAACCTGACACTGACCACAAGCTCCACATACACTAGCTCCCACATGGCCAATGAAGCATTTGTGTGCCAGAGCACCTGGGTGATCTGCTAGTTCCCATGACCTAGACAAGCACACTTGTTGAGCCCAAGGTCTCCAGCTGGCACCCACCCTGATTTAGTACCTGTGCTGTACTACTTGTTCATTTTCACTATCCACTTAGAAGAGCCCACAGGCCGACAGGTCTTACTATATTCATTCCTGTGAACCTAGAATGTGAATACAGCACTTGTCCCAGGACTTTAGGTTATGGAAGCAATATAAACATGTTCCTTCTTGTTTCTAAGGTGGTGGTTGTGCTATACCTGCTTGATGCCTTCCAACAGGAACTCCTTAGCCTCTCTTAAGCCACAGTCCTAATCCAAGTAAAGTAAGAATCAGTCAGTCAGGCGCAGTTGAAAAGCAAAGTCGCTGAGCAGACAGGTGTGAGAAATAGGTCTGAGATCTAACAAGGAGAGTTTGGAAGCTGGGAGTGTCTTTGACATCTATAAGAATTTGGTCCTCTAGGTTTCTGATACATCCTGCTGGGACCCAGAGGGTTAGAGTCACACAAAGGCCTCAGCAGTGCTGCAACATCGTTAGTGGCTCTTCTCTCCACCTGCTCTGATCAAGTGACTTTGTACATCCTTCCATACAGACAACAGCACTGGAATGCCCTTCTCCTTAACTGGAGATTTACAAGTATTCAACTAAGAAAAAAAAATTATTCAACACTGACATTTTATTTTCTGAAGTTTATCATAATTTTACAAAACAGAACAAAACAAAAAGGCAGGTATCAAAAACAGCAGTTTATAGAGTTTCTGTGCTGGTTCTCACCTCAGTCAGCGGCTTTGGAATTGGCATCTTAGGGAAAGACAGCCAGGCTCATCCCTCTCAGCCACACACATTCAGGTGGTTGGTTTCGGAACTACTTTGTAATAATAACTTTTTACAAGCACCGGTCATTTTTTGAGAACCAATTTGGTTTGTCCAACAAAGTAAACACTTTTTCTTTTACCATGTTGCATTTTTCTTTCTTAAAAAACACTGATCTGAAACAGATTATGCATTTGGATCAAAACCAAATTTTCTGAGATCCCTGTTACCTGAAGAACACTGAAGACATCATCGGGCATATGAGATGTTGCAGTGAATACTTGTGTAAATCTAAGGCAGCTACCTTATTTCTGATGAAAGTATTTCATTCAGAGGCTGCTGGAGTCCTTTCTCTGACTTGGGACAGTTTCCCCAGGCAGCCTTATTATCAGATGTTTGTGCCAAAGAGGCGCTTATATTGTGTAAATACATTTATATAGAGCAAGACTCCTTGCTCTGGACCCTGGGTCACCACAAAGAGATTGAGAAGCCATGGTAATTGGATGCTAACAGGAAGTAGCACACTTACGCTTACAGCATCATCTGGACACAAGCGGAGAGAAAGCTGGAAACTGGCAGTTGGGCTCACCCACTACTTGCTCTGGAAACACATTTTGCTTAAATAAGGGAAGTGTGGTCCAGTTCTGCAATGTTAATAGCTGCCAGTCTCTCATTTTTAAAAATAAAGATCACTTCCTGACCAGCAATGAGTTAGTAAACTGGCCTCAACTTTGATCACATCTCTCAGTATTGGTTAAAAATAAAATAAAACCCTTAAATCAGTCAACAGAGTTAGAAATTGCACAATCAAACTTGAATATAAATTACAGAATGGGATACATATTATTGACATGGTTATGAAAGGATCAAACACCCTCACTGAGACAAAATTTTCTCCACATTATTTCAATTTTCATTAAAGGAAACTGATATGTAATTTTCTTCTTTACAGATATGAAAAAGGAAGCAAGAAGGCAAAGCTGAGAGAAACAGATGCTACCCACAGGGCAGCGGTGCCATTTGGTTGTTTTGGTCTTTGTACCAGCAACTCCCACCCCTGTGAAGATGTCCAGTTCCAGCTGGACTACACTGTTTTTCTTGCAGTCAAAACGCGAACGATGGACCCTACTCCTCCGGCAGCAAGTGCCTAAAACAAACCAAACACACAGAAAAGGTCAAAAGGAAAGTCTAAGATTAGGCAAAACACTGAATTCAGTAAGTACTTTCTGAGCACCCACTGTGTCCTAGGCTGGTTTCAGTATGAGACTGACAAGTCTTTTTTTTTTTTTAAATTAGATATTTTCTTTATTTACATGTCATACGATATCTCCTTTCCCAGTTTCCCCTCCAAAAAAAACCTCAAAAATCAAAAAATCAAAAAAACAACAAGAACAAATCCCTGTTCCCGCCCCCAATGACAGTCTTATTACTAGGACTTAACAAAAAACAAGACCAATCTCTCAGGGTTGTGAACTCACTTCCAAAAGACACCAGTCACTACTCTAGTCTAAATGTTTAAGATGTCTGTAGCACAATGTTTCTGAGTAAAACGTGTTCAAATATAAATTCAGGACCTTCTCATCTCCATTCTCATGGAAGTTGGGAAGAAGCGGAGACCGGGACCAGTTACTCCAACTTCCACTTAGTTTGCAGATTTCACCCCCATGGTAAGAAGGTATTACTTACAAGCTAAGAGCTGATCTCTAACTTGGAATCTCTGACTTGAATACCTGGGAGGCATGATTAAGTACTAGCAGGGTCAATTGTAAGACACTTCTACAAGAAGAACATTTCAGTATTGTGTATGAAGTGCTGTGACTTAGAGTGCTATAGAAGCAGAGAAAGGGCATATGCCTAGCCCAACAGCAAGAAATGTCAGGGAAGCTGGGGGGTGGTGCACGCCTTTAATCCCAGCACTTGGGAGGCAGAGGCAGGTGGATTTCTGAGTTCGAGGCCAGCCTGGTCTACAGAGTGAGTTCCAGGACAGCCAGAGCTATATAGAGAAACCCTGTCTCGAAAAACCAACCAATCAACCAACCAAACAAAAAAATTATACTTGCTTTGTATACATGTGTGTGGGTACAATGTATGTGAGTGTGTGTATGTGTAGGTAGTCAGTCTTCCTGTGGTCTCAGAGACTGACTCAGGTTGTCAGGTTTGCTGGCAGGAAATTCTACCCAACTAAGTCACCTGGTTCACCTATCTACTAAATTCTTATACAGAACTAAAAATAACTTCCTTTTCCCTCCCTCCCTGAGACCCAGCCTTCCAATATAGCATATAATTCATTATGCAGACCAGGTCGGCCTGGGATACCTCTCTCTAGAGACATACACTACCATACATGGCCAATAACAATTTTTGAAATACAAAACTACAGTGTCTCAGTGCCTAGATCAGATTAGTTCCCATAAGTAGAAATATAAAGACTTATTCTTTTGTGTCTGGTTTACTTCACTCAGTACAGTATCTTCTAGGCTCATCTATATTGTAAACTCCATTCCCTTCCATGGATGCGTGACATCCTACTCTTTGTAGATATCATATATTAACTCTTCATCTTGGGTCATTTCGAGACAGGGTTTCTCTGAGTAGCCTTGGTTGTCCTGGAACTCATTCTGTACACCAGGCTGGCCTTGAACTCAGAAATCCGCCTGCCTCTGCCTCCCAAGTGCTGGGATTAAAGGCATGTGCCACCACTGCCCGGCCATCTTGGGTTATTTCCTATCCTTTGATTATTAATGTAAAAGAATTCATATTTCAAGTACATAATCACTTATGCACTAAATATATGCAAATAAATATGCAGTGCAAAAGGGAATCTTTTAAGATCCAGGCTGGTGGGCTGGAGAGATGGCTCAGTGGATAAGAGCACTGACTGCTCTTCGGAAGGTCATGAGTTCAGATCCCAGCAACCACATGGTGGCTCACAACCACCCGTAATGAAATCTGATGCCCTCTTCTGGCGTGTCTGAAGACAGCTACCCTATACTCATTTATAATAAAAAATAAATCTTAAAAAAAAAAAAAAAAAAACAGGCTGGTTAGCAAATGCAAACTTTCCATTTTAATAAAGATGTACAATCAAGTTGTTCTTCAGGTGACAGAGGTATTATTCTCCATTTTAAAGGAGCCACTTACAGGGATCTCTAAGTTGTAACTCACCTTTTCATGCCACTGTAGCAACATAGCACTGCTGTTGTCAGACGGGCTCTCAAAGCCTTTATAAATATACTTCATTAGGAGGTCCACACCATTCTTGTCCAGAGACTGAACAGCCTTTTCAATATCATTAGCTTTAAAAGAGATAAGCACCTTCAAGACGATGCTGCCTGCCCGGTCCTGAGGGTAAATACGTAACAAAATATTTAGACATGAGTATTCTGGGAACAAAATTTTAGAAAGCCCATGCTAGAGTGACATTTGAAGAATGACATGGAGGATGTCAAAGAGGATGTCTTGGGAACATGGCCAGCTATTAGATGAGGGAAGAACAAGTGCTGTTAGCATGGGTATCAGAGTGTTCAGAGTGTTCCAAAGGTTCTGGCATGACAGAGCTGGGTGGTGGGAGAAGCAGGAGCGGAAGTAAGAAGACAGGAGAGGACAGCCCACGTGAGGAATAGTAGGCCACTGTACTGGCTCATGAGGACAGACCATATGAGGGCATCAGGCCACTCTAATGGCTCATGAGAGGATAAGCCATGTGAGAGCCAGCAGGCCACTGTAATGGCTCAAGCTTTTACTGGGAAATGACCCAGTGGAGAGCTTCAAGAGCAGTGGCCCAATCTGCTTCCCATTTTAAGACTGTCTGGTGTCCCTGTGGAGGACAGCAGCAAGGGCAGGAGTAAGACAAAAGCAGGATGCCCCTGGGGTGATGCCAACAACACTGGCTGGTTCTGGTTGGCATGAGAGTCTTTGTTTGTTGTTTTAGAGACCTGGTTTCTCTTTGTAGCTGTGGCTGTCCTGGACTTTACTCTGTAGAACAGGATGGTCTGGAGCTCACAGAGATCTGCCTGCTTCTGCCTCCTGAGTTGCCACCATGTCCAGCTTGGGAACACATTTTTGATAGAACTGAAGGTAGAACTGGGGATTTACTGATAGACTGATGGGAAAATCTAACAATTTATTAATATTTAAATTTTACTTCTTGGTCTTAAAAACTCCTAACCAAAGAAAAAACTGATTTATGTAACTTTATCTTGTACTATCTTTCAAGAGTGGTTATTTTCTTAAAAGATCCCTTTAAAACCATTTAAAACATTTTAAAGTTTCCTACTTACAGAAGTTAGATTTCCCTATACTTATCTCTAAACTTTTCCTCTGGTAGAGCCTGTTCCTTACGCATTGTCTAAGCAGAGGAACGCAGTGTTCCTTCTGTTCAGCACAGTGCTGTCTTCGGAGTTCCTACGGGCGGGATTTTTACAGAATGTTTGTACCGCCAATGTTCTCTTCAGTTTAAAGACTGACATTTTCCTATATATCTTTGTATCTAGAGCTATAACCTCCTACCCACAAGCTGTCAAAAACCAAAACAAAGAAACAAAACCAACCAACCAACCAACCAACCAACAAAAAACCCCACATAAAAACAGAAAGGGTAAAACTGAAAATTTAATGACATTCCTAATAACTTTTAAGAAGCAACGAAAAAATTCCCCTATACAAAGTTTTGTGGTTTCAATAATTTTTATGCATTTACATATTACTCTTCAATTAAGGTTCTTAGGTTCCTGAGATATAGACTTTTGGACCACAGGGCTTTGGTTAGCCTGCATTTTAAACAATAAACAACTAAGCAGTTCTCTAAGAATCAGTGGAGGACTGGTACAGGGATGTAAGCTACGAAACTCTTCTGAGGGATTTGGCAATGCTTTTGTGTATCAAAAGTCTTAAAATGTCATTTTTAGCTGGGCGGTGGTGGTACACAGCTTTAATCCCAGCACTTGGGAGGCAGAGGCAGGTAGATTTCTGAGTTCGAGGCCAGCCTGGTCTACAGAGTGAGTTCCAGGACAGCCAGGGCTACCCAGAGAAACCCTGTCTCGAAAATCCAAAAACTAAAAATCAAAAAAAAAAAAAAAGTCATTTTTGGGGGCTGGAGAGATGGCTCTGTGGTTAAGAGCACTGACTACTCTTCAGAAGGTCCTGAGTTCAAGTACCAGCAACCACATGGTGGCTCACAACCATCCGTAATGAGATGTAACGCCCTCTTTTGGTGTGTCTGAAGACAGCTACAGTGTACTTACATATAATAATAAATCTTTGGGCTAGAGTGAGCAGAGACTGAGCAAGCAGGGTCATTTTTGATCTCGCACTTATCTTCTTAGAATTTCATTGACATAAATAATTAAGATTTAATATTAATTTTAGCAGGAAAAACTAGAAAATCTAATATACAATAAAAGGGATTGGTTGCATATAAGATGTTACATACTGTCGTATGCACAGCAGTTAAAATGCTGCAGAGAGAATATTATTGCTAAGGAAAGACGATCATGTACATTACTACACAGCTGAAGTGTAAGATTCTATGTATTTTTTAAAAGAATACAAACTCTTGTAGAGACTCCTCAGGTCTGCAGCAATACCATATAAGGCAGCGACTGTGGCCCAGGAAGTAGCACGGAGATCACTTTAAAGCACGCAAGCCTTTGTTTTCTAATAATATTTACATAATTAAGAATAGCACAGGCAATCAAGAAGCAGCTGTGTGTGTGTTTTGGTAAAGCCTGTTAAAATTCAACCCGAGTGATTTCCTCCTAAAGCACACACAGAAGCGATGTCTCCACCCTTTAAATGTTCTGTGTTCCACACAGCATTTTCCTCACTCTACATTTCAGTACTATTTTTTTCATGACATTTTTACTTATCAAGAGCTTCCTTTAAAGCTGGCTGTGGTGGCATATGCCTTTAGTCCCAGTAGAAGCAGGAGATCTGTGAGTTTCAGGCCAGGTTACAGACCGAGGAGGTCCAGTATCAAAAAAAAAAAAAAAGTCACATTGTAAACTCTTGCGTCTAGGACAGTAAATAGTTAAAATGTTTGTTGAATGTGGGGTATCAAAGGATTTTGCTAATAGTGAAACAGAAGAGATTAATGCTGAAGTCTGAAACTCACCTTCACTGCCTGGCTCTTTGTGTTAATAGGGGGGTTTTTCAGAGCAGCCTGGAGAGCAGCTGTCATGTTTCCTGTGATGGAGGTTAAGGGCAGAACAGAAAAGGATGGCCCCTGCTTTCCAGGGCTACTGGTGTTGTCGACTTGACTGACTAAACAATAACAAAAATTACTATGGTAATTATGCTCGATATTGGAAACCACATAGGTTTCTTTCCAACATGTCAACCAAAGGTTAAAATACTGAAATTAAAAGAATATAAGTTTTTGTTTTTGTTTTTAAATAGACTGTTTTGACCTCAGTCCTATCAATCAAATAGATTATGCTGTCCAGTGAAATAGACATAATTATCTAGATGGGTATTCAAGAAATCTTAAAATATGCATTAAGAATTAGGTCACCAAATGATATAATTTATCAACAAAGTATACCATCTTGTCTGTGTGACTCTTACTGGAGAACAACCCTAAACTTTATACTGAAACTACACTGTGCATTAATTGAAATGCTGGCTGATTACTCTGGCAATCAGAATGGAAGAGGCAATAATAGCTTAATACTGATTAACAGGGCTCTGGATGATGTAATAACCCACACGACCTGTAGGTGGCAGCTGTATTTCCTCCATGTTATTCAAACAGGGCTGGACCATCCATACCTACTCAATCAGTCTCTGAAAGGAGGGGAAACGAAAGGCCAATCAGACTGTCAGAATAGACAGTCATTTCCCTAAAAGGAGAAACAGAGTCACTTGTTCCTCCATCTGTAGTACCCAACCAATCTGCTCGTTAGAACCAGAGACAATATCTTTATATTTTAAGATGGATTGATGAAAAGGTAGACTGCATTGATAATGGACACAGCGGTAGGAATCACCAGAGATTACCTAAAATACATTAGTTCAATAAAATACTACATACTCACCATACAGATTTTTTTAAAAAACAATATGCTTACCATTTCTGTGGAAAAGGTATAGTAAAAAAACTATTTACAGTCGATGATAACCACTGTCAAGCCTGCATGGTCTTTTAAAGAACACTTTTTAAAAGGAAAAAAGCCCAAAAGTATTTTAATAATCAAATTAGTAACTGATAAGAAAGTTGTGGTAATGAATGTTAAGCCTATATGGAACATATATGTTCGATGTTGTGGTTACCACTAAATATTTTTGCTCACTTACTTCATTATAATCTAGCAGAAAATTGATGGGGTATTAATAGATTTAACGGATACGATCTTTCTAAAGCTCCAATTTGGGTTTTTGTAACATTTCTATTTTTCTAAGGGATCGATGCAAATCAAAGTCACGGTTATGAATATTCAGATATGCAAACCAAGGAACCAGGAACTGACAGCCATCTTTTAACTAGAATGGAAACAATTTCAGAAAAACGATTTTGATTTACAGAACTGACTCATTCTCTGCTTTATTCACTGGGGGGGGGGGGGATGTTCGTCTTACATTATTTCCAGGGATTCTTTACATGCATTCCCTATCTTTTATCTAGTGGCCTTTTTACAGCAGGTGAAAGGCTCCAAGCTTTAACTGGGAATTTTGGAGACGAAAACTCCCTTCGGCTCGTTCATGAGTTATATGCAACCTTGCAAAAAAAAAAAACCCTTCTCTTTTAGTAAGTAATGCTGCTAATGAAAAAGCTCAGGGGCTGAATGTACGGAGGGCCTCAATTTGCTCCATCTCTCCTGGCTAGGAATAAACTATCCCCGCTTCGCAAACCACACACACCCGACAGAAAGGCAAGACTCCAAGCGGGACGCCCGAGTCCCCATCGGGCAGGGATTTCTGGTGCTCAGGTGCCCACAAGGGGCCGGCGGTGCCCCGGAGAGGGCGCGGCAGCTTAGGACAGCGCACCTGAGGAATCGGGGCGCCGGCAAGTTCGTGGGCGCGGCCGCGGGGTGCAGGCGGCCTGCCAGCCCCGGGAACTCCTGTGCTCGGTCCCCACCTAGAGCCGGGCACAGCCGGCCGCGTGGCCCCGCGTCCCCACAGCCCCCCGCCGCTGCGAGCGTTAAGGATATTGCCGCAGGCATGAGTCCACCTCGCCCTCGTCGGGCCCGGCCTGGCCATCGCCGCCGTCCTCCTCGTCCACGAACTTGTTCTCGTCATATTCGTCCACGTCCACCTTCCGGAAGCGGGCCGACGACACCGTGTTCTTCGACATCCCGGATCGCGACGCCTAGCCTCCCCTCCGCGGTGCCTCTTCTTTGGCGAGCCCAGCCCGGTTTGACTCACTTCCCTCTTCCGCTCTGGGGCGTCGCCGGCAGCCGCGGCTTGCTCGCTTCTGGGCCTGCGCGCTAGCCGGCGCAGCTTCCTCCTTAGCTTGCAGCCATCCTTCAGCCTCCGCTCCGCCCCCGAGTCCCTCGGGAGCGCGATTCGGCGAGGGAGCGCGCGGGGCGCACGGCGCACGCGCGGGCCCGCTGCAGGAGAGGGGCGGGGCAGGAGAGAGGCGGGGGCGGATTGGCCGCCGGGGAGCGTCACGTGACACCCAGAAGGTTCCCATAGAAACGCTTTTCTGCGGTCCAGCCTTGCAGGGGGGGCGGTCTTGGGCTGGAGGCTATGGGCACCTCGGGCGCGTGGCCTGGAGTGCTGCCGCCGCCGCCACCGCCGTCGGTGCCAACCTCTTGTTGGGGGTCCGGTGTGAAGTGTAGGTGACCGGACTCGCGCGTGGGGTGGAATGGACTGGCTGCAGAATCTAGTCCCCTGCAGTCAGCGGGAGTATTGAGGCAAAGGGATGTCCAGCACGGAACTATTGATCCGAGCCCTCCATCCGGACCGAGCGCCGCCGGAGGCTGCCTTCCCGAGCTGAGAATCCCCTTCCTTTCCCCGGCTTGGGATCTTGGCACGCTGTCTCTGGGAGGTCCCCAAGGACGGAATCGAAAGGTCACTTCTTACCTGTGTGACAGCATCGCGACCGGACCTGAGAATCTGAACTAGGTATTCTCTCCATCTGGAGGGAGGGTAAAAGATGCTTGGACCCTGGCTGGTATATGGGGACCGGTAGCGAAATTGGGGCAAACTTGTAGCATTTTCTAGAATCAGCCATCACATCTTAAAATAAATAGTTATTTGGAGCAAGAATACCAGAAGAGGGTGGGCGAGTTAAGCTCTTCCGTGCTGAGGGAAAATAGCGTGTGCAAGGATTAATAGAAACTGGACTTTCAAGGTTATTTATTAAGGTTCCTGGGAGCACGTCAAATCAGCTTTTTGCTATATTCCACATTCCCGTGAGATCAGAGCTTCTATTGAGGAGGCAGAGGCACTAGGAGTAAACAAATAATAGTTGTGCTCTGTGTATTATATTGTAGTATAAGTATTTACAGTAGATGCAGATCTACTTGGTCTCACATATAGCAGAAGGCTGGATCTCATCCTGTTGAGTTCCCTCGTTTGCTGTGCCATACTGAAAAAGAGCATTGGGCTTGGGAACTGCTGAGTCTCGACTTTTTTGCTCTCATAATCTGCATGATTGAGGCACGTTGCTTAAAAATTGGAACCTCGGATTTCTTATTGCTAGAATGGGGCTAATGTGCTTTTTACAAGAATGTTCCCAGGGTTCAATACGTGGAAATGCTTTAAAAAGACTCTAAATTTCTGCATGTATGTGCAATGTGTTATTGGTTATGTAGCACGAGCTTCATAAATTTCCTAATGATATGTTTTCGTCTTGCTGGTGAAAGAGATCCCAAGATTCTGAAGGGTCGGATCTAATTTTTTCTTATGTATCTTTTTTTCATAGAAAATAAAATTAGGTATTCAGTAGGTAGCGCATGCTTGATGAGTTAGTGAAATATTAAAGAGTCACATTGGGAATAGAAAATCAGTCAAAAGGAGAAAGACCTCAGGATCACACATTAGTTGAATATAGGCACACATGTGTATGTATGTGTATGTGTTTATGTAGAGAGAGCACTGTATGTGAAGTGCATCCCTTTTCCTTGTGAAGAAGCAATGTGGCACCCCCTCCAGGTATATCGTTCAGTTGATAGAAGTGACATTTCCTTGATTAACACTCACATTTGTGAGCTCGTAAAAACTCTCATGTCTTACCCCAGCAAAGGAGGCATTTCTACCTGCCAGCAGTACATATTTTAAAAGCCTTACGCTGGAGTATAAGAACATTGTTATGGTGATGGCATTATGTAACTTAGGATAAAGATTTGTTTAATTTTTTTTTCTGTTTCAATCTTGTGTAACTCCCATAAAAGCTGCACAGCATGCTTGTTTAGATATTAAAGCTGACTGTACTTTTTGTTCTTTTAAATTGAGATTTTCTTTGAAGAGAAAATTAAACACTAGATGCACAGACGAGGATATAAGAGCTAACACAGCCCTTTCTAAAGCCTTAGTATTTCCAATTGTCTTACTTGGACACACACACACACACACACACACACACACACACACACACACACACTGGTTCTCTTTAGTACTGGGGAAAAATCCTGGAGTAGAAAACAACTTAATGGGACAGTGAGGAATAAAAAGAAAATTAGTTGTTCAAGGGTGTAATTATCTTGATGGCTCAGAATTTTGGTCCTCGAGTAGACTGTGTTAAATTTGACAGGCTTTTTTTTCTTTTCTTCTTCTTTTTTTTTTTAATAGTGCCTCACAGTGCTTAGGATGTAGTGGTTGTCACCACTGATAAGTAATCAACTAATTATCTCACAAATTAATTGCAAGATAACACTTAAAATTTAGTATTTTAATGGCTACCTTAATTACTTCCCTCCTATCCATTAGCCAATAATTATTTTTAAACATGATTTAAAGGAAATGTTTGTCTCTGAAGAAACCTGTTCTTAAGTATCTTCTAGTAAGAAAATGCACAGTATTCTACTTTGTCTTGTAAATTCTATACTTTTACAGTTACCTATGATACTTAATCACCATCTTAAGCAATTTTATTTTATTTTTTGGGGGCTCAAATGAACACTTTCCTCTTATATAAAGGATTTGCTTGACTTAAGATGTACTTATGATGCAAATAATTAGGTTACCTGAATTTCCAGAGGGTTAGTACTACAGTAGATCCTTATTTCTATATGTCTTGTCTAAAAGCCAAGGATGAGGGCTGGTGAGCTGGTGCAGCTGGTATAGAGCCTTGCTGCCAAGCCTGAGTTCAGTCACCTGGATCCACATGGTAGGAGGAGAGAACCAACTAAAAAAATTTCCTTTAACCTCCACGTGTGCACTGTAGCTTGTATAGGCATGAGTGTGTGTGTGTGTGTGTGTGTGTGTGTGTGTGTGTCTCCCCTGTGTATGTTAAGAAGAAAAGGCTAAGGACCTAGTGAAGTTCTCTTATGAAGTCAGGTTTTAGACATCTTAAACTAAGTACTCTATCTTGTGTGTGCTTTTTTTGAGCCCCAGAACATAGCACTGCTTTTGTTTCTTTGTTTGCTGACACACAAACGCATACACACACATCATTAAAATCTTTTAAAAATCAGAATTTAAGCTGGGCAGTGGTGGTGCACACCTTTAATCCCAGCACTTAGGAGACAGAGACAGGCAGATTTTTGAGTTTAAGGCCAGCCTGATCTACAGAGTGAGTTCCAGGACAGCCAGGGCTATATGGAGAAACCTTGTCTTGAAAAACCAAAGGAAAAAAAAAGCAGAATTTAAAAATTAAAAACAATATGTGTGGATAGGCATTAGGGAATGAAACCACAGATTGACCTCTGGCCTCCACCTGCATTGTACACATGTGCATGAATAGTGGTTCCAAGATGTGTATACAGGCAAACGTGAGCACACATGCACACACAGACACATCTACATAATGCATACTTCCCTTCCCCCCCCTCACACACACACACACACACACACACACACACACACACAGAGGCACACCTACATACATGTATAACACACACACACACACACACACACACACACACACACACGGAGGCATACCTACATACATTCATACCTCCCCCCTCTCTCACACACACAGGCACACCTACATACATGAACACTTCCCCCCAACCTCCACTCACAGTTTGCCATCATAGCTCTTCTGAAATGTACAGGTATTTGGTGTTAGGCATATTCACATTGTTGTACAATCTTAACCACAACTAAACTTCTAGATCCATTGAACAGTAACTCCCCACTTTCTCCTCCCTCTAGCATTTTATATTATCAATGACTTATTGGATGCATCATATAAATGAACTCCTACAGTGTTTGTCTTTTTTTTTAATGATT
This sequence comes from Mastomys coucha, assembly GCF_008632895.1. NCBI lineage: Eukaryota > Metazoa > Chordata > Mammalia > Rodentia > Muridae > Mastomys > Mastomys coucha. Next base: position 49,826,119 of record NW_022196891.1, on the reverse strand, counting down.
ATATTCTTTCTGGACTTATTTAACATTACATGGTATTTTTGTTTTGTTTTGTTTTTGTTTTTGTTTTTGTTTTTGAGACAGGATTTCTTTGTGTAACCCTGACTGCCCTGGAACTCACTCTGTAGACCAGGCTGGCCTTGAACTCAGAAATCTGCCTGCCTCTACGTCCCAAGTACTGGGATTAAAGGTGTGTGCCACCACCGCCTGGCCAGTGTTTGTCTTTTTATGACCTATTGCATTCACTTGGTCCTCAAGTTCATTCACTTGTGGCATCTGTCAAAATTGCTATATTTTTGGGAAGGCTGAATAGCATTGCATTTCATTTTATTCTTATTTTTTAATATTTATTTTATTATTTATTTGTGTATGTGTGTGTTTTGTATCTATATGCAAGTAAGTGGCAGCAGAAGCCAGAAGAGGGCATCCAATTCCCTGGAACTGGAGTTATAGATGGTTGTGTGCCATGTGGGTGCTGGGAATTGAACTTGGGTCCTTTATAAGAATAGCAAGTGCTCTTTATCACTGGGCCATCTCTCCAGCCCCTAACATTCTATAACAAATGCCAGATTTTGTTTACCTACTTGTGTGTCAAGGGATACTTGGTTTATATTCTCATAGCTTTGGGTAATTTGTTACTGTAAATGTGTGTTCATAAATTCCTTAAGTCTTTACCAAGAAGTGAGTTTATATTTGCTTTTTTTCTTTCTTACTTTCTCTCTCTCTCTCTTTTGAAAAGCAAGTGCTTTTAATTTTAACACATTTTAAATAAAACGAATCCACATTCCATTTCCTTGGATCCCTATTTGGTACAGCACAGAGTGAAATGATCCTGGGATTTTTGGTATGTGGTTCTGCTTAAGGGAAAGTGGGGTGAGTTTAAAGTCAAAGTTCTGGCATCTAGAACATCTTGAGAGTCCCCAGACTAGATCGTGCAGGGTACTTGGCTTCCTGAGTCTGGAAGATGGCTCTTGGCTGTATAGTATGAGCAGAATTACAGAGAAGTCACAAGGAGGTACTGATGTGCACTGGGTTTTCCTGGCACCATATACCATTGGAGAAATCCCAAGGAATAGAACATGGGCTCTGGAATCAGACATAGCTTTGACTATCACTCAGTCGTCAAGCTCAGACTTACTGCTCAGGCCATTAGAAGCTCTCTGTGGTACCGCTTTTTTATTTGTAAAACAGCTATTATAATAACACCTGCTTCATGGGATTATTGGAGGGATTGAATGAATTAATATGTAAGTGTTTACAATACCTGACATACAACTCAGGAAATGTTGGCTCGATCGTATTGTTCAGTGTGAATTGATTTGCCTGTGGCTTTCCTTAGAACCTTGGGAATGAGATAAATAGGGTTATATTTTATGAGCTTTTTGCTAAAGTATATGTACTATGAGCCAAAAAAGATGCATAGTAGAGGTCTGGCAAGGTAACTGAGTTATTAAATGCTGATGTTTGGAAGTGCACACACAAAGTCAAGTTACATAGCAGGAATATAAGGAAATAAGATCTACTTTCAGGTCAGGGCATTAGGATTAGACGAATTTATTAATTTATTAATTTGATGAACTTATTGAATATCAAGAAAGCTGGGTGTGGTGCCTCACACCTGTAATCCCACATTCAGAAGGCTGATGGAGGAAGATTGCCTTGAGCTGGAGGCCAGTCTGGACTACACAGTGACTACTAGGACAGCCTGGGTTACAGAGTGAGAACTTGTCACAAACATCATTAGCAATGAATGTCAATAGAAAATCAATATGCTAGACACAACAGGAGTCAGTTATAGACTGTGTTGTCTTTGACAGGCAACATCTACCCAGATCCTTCAGGAGACAGAAAGCCTTGCTTACACCTCACCTCATTATTCTGTCCCCGTGACAGATGCCTGTATCCACACAAGCACAGACAGCACGAATGTTTAACTCATAGAGTCAACTGCTTGAATCCTCATTCCAATCCAGGAAGCTTCTGATTCTAATTAATATGCTTGAGAAGACTGTATAAACGGGATGATTTAAGTATTTGTATGTACATCCGGTTCTATGTCTTATTGGAAGTCAATTTATTGTCTGTCTTTACATGTCAGTCTTGGGAGCTTTGTAAATCTGTCTACTCATGACCTAACTCCATTCTTCTTGTGTTGACCATATATGACGTAATTGGGCCTACAAAGACGAGAGTCAAACTCTGAGGCAGACTGAAGGTTTTCTGGGTTTTACTCCATGTCATTTTTCAGGTCTGTCTCATTAACTGATTTAATTTGTTGGCTTCTATTTTATTTATTTGGAATTTCCTTTGGTGGCAGTGATTTTTTTTTTCTTCCTGAGACAGAGTTTCTCCATGTAACCCTGCCTGGCTGTTCTGGAACTCTCTATGTAGCCTAGGCTGACCTTGAAGTCACAGAGATCCACCTGCCTCTGCCTCTTGAGTGCTGGGATCAAAGGAGTGAGCCACCAAGCCTGCCTGACTGGTGGTGCTATTTTTTTTTTTTTTTTGAGACAGAGTTTCTCTGTATATCCCTGGCTGTCCTGGAACTCACTCTGTAGACCAGGCTGGCCTTGAACTCAAAAATCCATCTGCCTCTGCCTCCCAAATGCTGGGATTAAAGGTGTGCACCACCACTGCCTGGCTGGTAGTGCTATTCTTAAACATTACCATTGCCAATTTGTTGAAGAGAGTCAGAGCATCTAAACTTCTCTGTCTGTCTGTCTGTCTATCTGTCTGTCTATCTCCCTCTCTGTCTCTGTCTGTCTCTGTCTGTCTGTCTCTCTCTCTTGTCTCTGTCTGTCTGTCTGTCTGTCTGTCTGTCTCTGTTTCTGTTTCTGTCTGGACCAGCCATACATGACCAGGAGCCCTCTGTGCGCTGAGTGAGCGAGGCATGCTACTGTGTGAAGGAACTCCTTGGGAACATTGCTTTGCTGTATATTTTCTTAAAGCAGGCAGAGTTCAAAAGTTCCTTAAAGATGTGTGTCAGAAGTGTAGTTGAGTTGGGAGAATGCTCGCCTAACATGCACAAGGCCCAGAGTTCAGTATTAAGTACCCCAGAAACTGGGTGTGGTGGTACATATCTTAATTCCACTGCTTGCTTGGGAGGTGGCGATATCAGGAATCAGACTCTTACTCCTGCTTTTACAGATGAATAGATTACTTTAAATTACCTTTCTTCTGTTTTAGAAAAGGTCTCAATGGCAGTGGTGTCACATGCCTCCAATCCCAGCACTTGGGAGGTAGTGGCAGGGGAAGAGAGGGGCAGAGAGGGGACAGAGAAGGGACAGAGAGGGGCAAAGAGGAGACAGAGAGGGACAGAGGGGGCAGAGAGGGGCAGAGAGGCAGAGACAGAGGCAGATGGATCTCTGAGTTTGAGGACAGCCTGGTCTCTACAGATTTAGCTCCAGTTGCAGGCCTATCTAATGAGTATAAAAGTGTGATCAAAGGCACTTCTTTTTCCTATAGTGTCAACATTTCCTCTCTTGTTACATACCAACGAAATCCAAATTCGCAGATTCAGATTCTGTACACTTTGTGACCTGAGGGATGCTGCTGTGGTCTACTTCACCACTGTGAAGACTGGTTTTGTGGCAATGATTTTATCTTTTTAATTTGACAGGGGAGGTGCTAGCGACTCAAATCCAGGGCCTTGTCATGTTAGGCACATACTATGGAGTTAGACTATCAGCCCCTGGCTCTATTTATAAACAAATGCCAAATTCGTTATATTGGCCTCTTTTTTTCCAACATAGCATTTCAATTTACAAATATGAGGTTTCATAATTTAATATTAAACATAATATTAAACTTCAGTGTATCTCTTTAAATAATAATTACTATATACCTGTGATAAAATTATAATCCATTACTTTGATCAAAATCTGCAGGTTAAAGACAGATTTTCTTTAAAGATTTTATTCATACTTATTTTAATCACAAGACAGTTTTTTCTTATCTCTTTCTTCTTCTTCATGCAATATTATGGGATTTAATGTTAATATTAGCATATTACCTTAATAAGGCAGCATGACTTTATATAGAGATTTTATAGAATCAGCTTTGACTGTATATATGAAAATGTAATAGGAATTTGCATATGAATATACTCTGCCTATAGTATATATTTGCATATTTCCAAGGGAGAAATGAAGCAATATGTGTGGATTATATATAGGTAAGTAATTTTATTTAAGTGGCTCAGAGAGTTAATCAAAGAACATTTTTTAAAAGAAGTATATTTTGAAGAATTTAAATGAATGTACAAATATGTATTGACATAGAAGCATCCAGAAAAATGGAAAGAAATACACGTATATTTTGTATTGGGGAGCTGTAATAGAAGAAGGATAATGATAACAGACACAACCAAAGATATCCCACTGATGGTGGTTAAACAGGTACTGCCCAGAGAGGAAAGGGGATGCTGGCAAGCAGTGGTTGGTAGGTCTATTGAGATGGAATCAGCTGTGCTGCCTACATTTTGAGTGGATGTTGTGCTATGTGTCATAGGAGAAAGTGAAGATTAAGGAGGAGGGAGAAAGAAGAGGGAAGAAAAAGGGAGGGAAGGAGGGAGGGGAGGAAAAAGGGAAGGAGGGAGGGAAGCAGGGAGGGAAGAAGGGAGAGAGAGAGAGAGAGAATGCACTCGAGTCCTTGACTGATTTAGGGTGCTCTATAAAAAATTGCTATCTTGAAGGCATAGGAAATAAAGAAGCTTGGAAGCCATCGAGAGTGGCATGGAGTTTGGGATAAGACTGATGGAGGTTCTCACACATCATCCTGCCTCTGTGATCTACTTGGGAGGGAGTGTTCTCTGAGTCAGAAAGATTAAACGGGGTAGCTGGCTAGGTTTCAAAAAAAATAAATTTTTGTAGCCATATGTAATCAATTTGCAGAAGAGCTTTTGCCCACACAAAATAATTTTCAGTAGCTTTAGAAAAAAATGATCTATCAAAAAATCTTTTGACCGTAGTCAACAATCAATGCAAAATCACTACCGCTTTGCCCACGAGATGGCACTTAATGTTAGGAACCTCAGGTGGTCTCTAATTTTGGTGTTTTTTTTTTTTTTTTTTTTTTTTTTTTTTTTGGTTTTTCGAGACAAGGTTTCTCTGTGTAGCCCTGGCTATCCTGGAACTCATTCTGTACACCAGGCTGGCCTCGAACTCAGAAATCCACCTGCCTCTGCCTCCCAAGTGTTGGGACTAAAGGCGTGTGCCACCACCGCCCGGCTTGGTGTAATTTTATACCGAAACCAATTTAGGAAGTTATTTGGTCCTTTTTGGAAAGATGATGTGGGGAGGCTAGAGAAGTAACACTCATTTTTTGCCTTAAAACATTTATTTTGAGGCCAGAGGGATGTCCTATTGGTTAACAGCACTGGCTGCTCTTCCAGAGAGCCTGGCTTCAATTCCCAGCACCCACAAGGCAGCTTACGATCATCTGTAACTCCAGCCTCAGGGGATCTGATGCCCTTTTCTGGTCTCCAAGGGCCAGATGCTCATGATGCACAGACATACATGCAGGCAAAATACCCATACCTATACAAATAATAAAACAAAAAACCATTTATTTTTGTTGCTGTTACTTTCAGAAAGAGAGAGTTGCTTATGACAGTTTTGGATTATGTTGAAAATAGTGTCAATTATAGGAGTTGTTATAATAATCAGGTTTTTTTTTTTTTTTTTTAAACATCAATTTATCCCCATCTTAGCCGGACCTAGGAGAGAGAATTCCATTTTTGTTGTTGTTGTTGTTACCGCTCCAGTACATTTACAATGTTTGGCTTGATAACTAGAGTCTGTTTCTTCCATTTGCTTTTGTTCTTTTCATTTGTCGTGCTTCCACCTCCTCCACTGGCCTGCCCAAGGGAGGTTTCCTTAGGTCTTTGACCTTGAGGGATGGTAGTTGAAGCATATTCAAGTGCCTTACCACGGCCCTGAGTTTCTGTGGGTTTGAACCCGCATGAATTGGTGGTAGATCTCTGTAAGGCACCAGCATGAGAACGGCAGGAGTCCCGGGGTCCTGACTCATGGTGGGTGACCACTGTGCAGGAGTGGCATTGTTTAAGGGGTGGTTTTCAAAAGTAGCCCAGGCTCCTCGGTTCTGGTTCTCTTTTTGTTGGCAAGGCTTCACTCCTGTGATGGAGTTGATCTCATAAGCATTATACCTGTCAGGCAGGATTCTCCCAGCTGTAAAGGGCTGTGGAACTGTTGATCCAGAGATACCTCTAACAAACTTTTCAAGAATAGAATGCCAAAGGCCACCACTTATTGGACTCAAAGTGACCTGGGGCCATAAGCTGGCCAGGCTCCGGAGAGCCTGACGGTTCCATGCTGAGGTAGGAAATTGGTTCTCAATATGATAGAGCTGAGAAAAGAAAACACTAAGGGTGACTTCTGGATAGTTCACCAGGAAGTTGTACATTTTGCTGATGCAGCAGTGCTTCGCCTCATTACAAGGGGAGTTGTTGGAATACAGAACGATATGTCTAATGTTGCTGTTATGGAATATGACTGCATCAAGGTAACCATTCTTCTCAAATAGCATTGATTCTGGGTGGTTGTGACTCCCGGTGCAGTTGCTAGCAAGGCCCTTTTGTATCAGGTTCTCAGAGGAACTTCTCAGCTCATAAAATGTGAGGTGTTTTGTTTGAGGGTATGTTGACCATGGGAATCCAAAAGTCTCATGAAATTCTGTATATGGAACTCTTGCTTCCTCCCCTGTCCGAATGTGATAAGGGCAGTTAGTGCAATCTAGACTGAAGCTGAGCCAGTAGTAAGGTTTGACTATTGTTCCACCTTGGGTTAGATACTCCTCATACAGTGGCTCCATGGCTGGTTGTATTATCTTCAAGCTGCAGATCTAAACAAGGAAGAGAAATTACACATAAGACTAAAGCAGGGAACTGCTGAAGACAATGTGTACATTTTCTAAGCTCTCGTTTCCTTTAAGGAATCTAGCACAATTGCACAATTGCTATCAAAGTGCAATCTAGCCTAATGGTGAGACATATGAATAGATTAGAGAGTTCACAATTCAGTTTTCCTTATTGAGGCTCTGGTAGGTGGCGATGGGGGAGACTAAAGAGAAATGCAGAACACAGCTTTACCTGTTTTATAGATTCCATGTCTGTAGAGCAAATTGGCTGTACTGGCTGGTTTTGTGTGTCAACTTGACACAGGCTGGAGTTATCACAGAGAAGGGAGCTTCAGTTGGGGAAGTGCCTCCATGAGATCCAGCTGTGGGGCATTTTCTCAATTAGTGATCAAGGGAGTAGGGCCCCTTGTGGGTGGTGCCATCCCTGGGCTGGAAGTCTTAGGTTCTATAAGAGAGCAGGCTGAGCAAGCCAGGAGAAGCAAGCCAGCAAGGAACATCTCTCCATGGCCTCTGCATCCGCTCCTGCTTCCTGATCTGCTTGAGTTCCAGTCCTGACTTCCTCTGGTGATCAACAGCCATGTGGAAGTAAGCTCAATAAACCCTTTCCTCCCCAACTTGCTTCTTGGTCATGATGTTTGAGCAGGAATAGAAACCCTGGCTAAGACATGGGCTAACAAAGTAAGTTCTAGAAACAAACTGTCTCCATTGAAGGCTGGGCTACTCTGTTTGTCAGCTTAGTGGTCTGAGTCCTTTAGCCTTTAGAGCCACAGCCTCCTTGTGTGCAAGGATGATCATAATGCCTACTCAGAAAGATGTCTAGGGGGTAAGTAATATCACACATATAATCAATGTCAAATGCTTTTCTGTGAACCAGACATGATTCAGCCAACATTTGCTCTTAGTGGCAATAGGCCAAGTCCCATATCACCTTGGTGGTCCCTATGTGAAAGACCAAAGAAGCAAGCAGGCTCTTCATTGTTGCTGATGATTTCTTCCTTTGACTCCTATCCGAATGTGGTAGTAGCTGGTATACAGGACACAGGTGTCAAGTGTGCTTGCCTTCAGAAGGCAAAATGAGCTGTTTCTGAAAACTATTGGCCGTAATTGGCTCAGTGGGCCAGTTTTGCCCAAGGAAGCACTACTTTTCTATATGCTAAAGAAACAATTTGTTATTCCCACTGGAGTAACTTTTGGGACCCCCTAACAAGGCCCACCAGTTAAAACTGTAGTGCATGTTATAATATTCCTCTATTATTAAGATTATTTCAAAAAGCAATGTTCATGGTTATTTATAATTTTACTATATAATTATAAAATTCTATATTCTTGCCTCTTTTAAATAGTAACAGCATCTTGATGAATATTTTTTTTTACAAGTAAGTTATTTCTATGTCTGATTTCTTTCCTTTAGTATAGATTAAGTCATAGTATCAGGCTAACTTTGTCTAGGAGACTTTTTTCTTAGAAAGGCTGCCTTACTGAGTCCCAGTGGTCATTGTCACCGAATTTTCCCATTTGAGAAGTGTGCACTGCCATTGTTGGCAGGTGTAAAGCACACCTGTTCTCTCTGGTGCACTTGGACACGTTCCACTTGCTTATTGGTCTATAGCATTCATTTTTTCTGTGAACTATTCTTGATCCCTTATCTTCTCTTAAACCTAATGTTTTCCTTATTGATCTGCAGGAGCTTTTTTTGGCTTTTTTGAGACAGGGTTTTTCTGTATAGCCCTGGCTGTCCTGGACTCTCTCTGTAGATCAGGCTGGCCTTGAACTCAGAAATCCGCCTGCTTCTGCCTCCCAAGTGCTGGGATTAAAGGTGTGTGCCACCACGCTCTGCTTGCAGGAGCTTTTTATGCATCAAGAATCTTATGTCTGTCCTTTCTTAAAAATGAAGATTGCAGAGATGGCTCAGTGGTTAGGAGTACTTACTTCTCTTCCAGAGGACCCAGGATTGGTTCCTAGTACTCATGTGGTGGCTCACAACTGTAAGTCCAGTTCCAGGGGGTCTGATACCAACTTCTGGCCTCTTTGGGCACCAAGCATACATGTGGTTCATATACATACATGTAGACAAAACACTTGTACATATAAAATAAAAATAAATAAATCTTTAAAAATATTTTATCTGATCTATAGAGGTTTTTTTTTATTATGTTTGTGTTTTATTTTTAATTTATTTTTCTGTTTTATTACACAGCGTTATATAAGGCCATCCATTTTCATGCAAACATATAAACTTTGAGCATTCCTCCAATGTTATTTAACTGGGATAAATTCTACAGTTTATGTGGTAGTGCTGAGTCTTTACTCTGTGATCAATTTTTCCTTTTGTACCAAGTAAAGCCTTTTTCATTAAGCATGCTTAACTAGTTCTCATGCTTTTTACAGTATTTATTGATTGATCAGTAATGTTACTGGGGAAGTGCTACCATTGAAAAGCCTCAACCCTTTTTCAGATTCTAGGGTTTTTTGTTTTTTTGTTTTTTGTTTGTTTTGTTTTGTTTTGTTTTGGTTGTAGATATGCAACAAAATCTCCTGTAGCTCAGGCTGGCCTTGATTGTAGCCAAGAATGACTTTGAACTCCTGATTGTCTTTGAACTGCTTGAACTTCTGGCTGCCCAGGTGCTGTGACTGTAGGCATCCATTGTCTTTCCAGGCCCAGTTTTTGTTTTTGTAATTTTGCTGTAGAGTATCATTAAGTGGTCCCTGTTGACCTCCAATTTATGTGGCTAAGGCTAACCTTGAATTTGACTCCTGCCTCAGTCCCCTGAGGTCCTGAGTAGTGGAGATTACAGATGTGCACCCCAGATTAAGCTTAGTATTTATGGCTTTGCTGTTTATTTATAACCCTGCCCAGACAGCCAATAGGTAAGGCAGAAAATGCAAATCAGGTAGACTGACCATTTCTTCAAAATGTACTTTTCACTTCGACTTTAAAAATTGAAAAATGTATTTGCTTCAGTGACCTCACAGCTCAGCTTTATTATTGTCCCCCATGGGAAAACATTTTGATGCTCTGTCTTCTCAATTTATTGTAGTTATTTTGTGTGTTATATGTACGTGTGTTCAGCTGTGCATACTTCTGTGGAGGTCAGAGATTGACTTTGCATATTTTTCTTTCTCTTTCTTATTTTCTTGCTTGCTTGTTTGGTTCTCTGAGACAGGGTTTCTCTGTGTAGCCCTGGCTGTCCTGGAACTCACTCTGTAAACCAGGCTGGCCTCAAACTCAGAAATCCCCCTGTCTCTGCCTCCCGAGTTCTGGGATTAAAAGTGTACACTCCCCCACTTCTTTATTGATCTTATTTTTTGAGACAGGCTCTTTCCCTTCACCTAGAGCTTGCAGTTTTTATAACTTCTGCTGGGTTGGCTAGCCACACCACACGCCCTAGAGATATGCCTGTCTTTGCTTTCTGTTAAGGCCCAGGTTCACCTCCATGATTGTACACGTAAGTCTTGGGAATCCCAGCAAGCATTTTACCCGCTGAGCTATTTCTCCAGCAGTCTGACTTTGAAGCTCAAATAAGCTCAGACACCGTTTTATCAGATGAAACCTGTGAATTTCCTTTGGGAATCGTGTCCTGAGTGGCAAATGTTTAAAAGCTTCAGTGTGGCCCAGGGTGGGTATGGCTTTGTTTATGCTACCATTATGCTACCAGTGGCTAGTGGCCCTGTGGCAGCTCTGGCACATGGACTTTAGACTGTAGTTTTTGTTTTAATCAGCTTTCTCTATGTAGTTCCTTGCTGGCCTGGCCCCTGCCATATACACCAGGATGGCTTTGAACTTGCAGAGGTCTGCCTGCCTCTGCCTCCTGAGTGTGGGGATTAAAGATGTGTCCCTCAGCTGGCCTATGTTGTAGATTTTTGTTCATCTCTGAAGTTACTTTAAGCCGAAGGATTGTGTATTTGCCTCAGCTTCCTCCTTAGGTCTACATTTTCTTGATGCAGCTGAATTCCTTCAACGCTTCCTCATCCTTGGAGTGGCTTTGCTCTGGGAAGCTGGTTCTAGCCCTTGGCAAAGGATGGATGTCTTGGAACCTAAGACTATTTAATTCCTGCTAATCTTGCTCATCAGTCCTTCCTGAACCTCCTCGGCCAAGCTCATCAGTCTGCTGTCAAAGCTTGTTAAGCCTAATTTTGTACTGGTAAGTATTGTGCCTTTCATGCGGCTCACCGCTGAGTGACACCCAGCTCACAAGACTCTCAATTATAGTGTCAGTTTACCAGAGAAAAATGCTGTGCCACAATACAAGTGAAAAAAAGGAAGGCTTATAAAATGGTGTTGTGGTCTATATAACAAACACATCAGAAAGACTGGCAGGGGCCCAGAGAGATGGTGGTGGTGGTGGTGTGTGTGTGTGTGTGTGTGTGTGAAAGGCTTGCTGTGCAAAGGAGAGGACTAGGGGTTTGGATCTCCAAGCCCACATAAAAGCACGGCAGCCTATTTGTAATACTGGAGCTCAAGGGAGACGAGAGAATCCTGGGCAAGATGGCCTGCCAGACTAGCCAAAGTGGCAGGCTCCAGCTTCAGTGAGCTCTGTCTCAGAAAGTAAAGGTGAAGAGCAATGGAGAATGATAGTAGAGGTGAGCCTTGGTCCTCTACATTCTTACATGTACAGAAGCATGCATATTCACCCTACCACATGCCCACACAGTGTGAACAGGCACACACACACGAACAGACCGGAAGGAACAGTGATGCCCCCAGCAATCAGAAGATAAACTGGTACAGGTGAAGTTTTCTCCTTTATGTATCGGTGTTTTGTTCCATAAATGATAGGGAAAGTATCATGAGGGCCTTTTCTGCCTTTGTTATTATTTTTCAAGATGGTGTATGGAACTAAGAATATGGTGACCTATAACTGCCATTAGGAAAGCAAGAAGTCCTTAGTCTTTTACAATAAAGGCAGCAACATGAAACTCCTGATTACTTTCCCAAAATACCATAGTTTCTACCCCTCTCCTGCATGTGTTTCAGCCATAGGTAGACAGGGCAGGCAGCACATTACTGTCTGAAAAGTGATCTTTATGACCAATGGCTTTGGTATAAGCGAGGGCACTCTGGAGTTTCATTTTTCTTAATGCCTTTTCTGTGACAACTATCCAAGGTTCTCTACTGGAGTCTCCTCTTTTCTTGAGTCTTTCTGGGTTGTCCTTTTGCCAGCCTGCATGGAAGGAAAGAGCACCATTCCCTTTAAGCTTTTATAGAACTCAAGGTTTATTGTATGAATTCCTTATTGGTTAGTCTTATGTCGATAATTGTTATTATCAGTCTCTTTGTTCTTTCCTAGCCAGGTAGCTCAGGGCTACCCAGCAGCCTTGATTGGCTCACAAGCCAAGTGAACCCACTTGACTTGTGTCCCTGGCTACTTGTGTCATTACAGCACCCCCTACATGGCCCCATCTTCTTTCCCTGTGTTTGATACATAAATGTTGCCCTCTGAAGAGTAAACAGATTTGCTGGTAGTAAGCAGGAGAGATGTGGGGAGCCCAGCTTGCTGAAGGACTAAACTTCATAGCCAGTGGTGAGTAGCTCTGGACTGTGGCCGAGGGAGGACACACTTCCTCCGTTTTACACAAACACACACGGTGAGGACAGACTGCTCCAGCTTCAACTAGCTGGGGTCTAGGAGTGCTGCTAAGGCATAGTTCACACTGGAGTAGTTGGAGAGTGGAGTTTGCCCTTCCCAATCCGCCTGCAATCTGCTCAGAGCTAAAAACAAGTGTTAGCGGTTACAATTACCATCTTTGTCTCCAGGTTTGGCTCACACTGCAGGTGTTAGAGGCACTGGTCCATGTTCTCTAGATTCAGAGGGCACCTGTGCCATCAAGACTCACCTCTGACACCAAAGCAGTACTCCTTTGCTGTTTCGATTGGTTCTTTTAATTGTTCTGGCCCAGGTTTAGTCTTTGCTGAGGTGTGGCTGCCTCTAAGAACACTGTTGAATTGGTGCCATGGCAACGTTCGGAAAGTAGCTACTGCTAGGATACAGCTCTGACACTTACTACTTTATTTGCATACCAAACCACCTGTCCCAAAGATGAAAATATGCATGTCTGCGTATTTATTCTAGCCGGGATAAAAGGGGGAATTAAAAATAAGAATAAAACCTCAGATCCTCTTCTCAGCATCTCCTCTCCCCTGTAGAATAGAACCCAGGCTTAGTGTGTGGGCAGGGTTCGGGGCTCTGTTGTCTGTGCAGTAGCCAGGGAGATCTGCCTTTCTGTGGCACTGAGCTGAGTGGGCTTCAGCAAGAGAGCAAGGAGAGCAAGTATGGACCAACAGACCCTTACTCCACAGAAGGACCTTTTATTTATTTATTTTTGGTAACATTTTAGAAAAAGATTTATCTTCTATGAGAGTTTTGTCCTGCCTGTGTGTATATGAAAACAGTATCTGAGGAAGCCAGAAGAGTCTGTCTGAACTCCTGGAACTGGAGTTACAAACCGTTGTGAGCCACCATGCAAGGAACTGAACTCAGGTCCTATGCAAGAGCAACAAGTGCATGTAACTGCTGAGCCATCTCTCTTGACCCCAAGGGGAGTGTTTGCTTATGTCTAAACACAAGTTATGGAAAGTGACAATACTTTCCATCCTCTAAGAAGTTCCCTGGAAAATTTGCGCTTCCCGTATGTGTGGCTCCTTTCATGTTAAGACAAGCGTTGCTTTTGGTGCGGTGTGGCCTTTGTCTCTTCATCCTTTCTCACTCTCTGGCTGGCCTCACCTCCTGCTCACTATTTCTCAGAGTCTAGGACACGGTTAGTTGTGCTCCTTGTGCTCCGATGCCCTTGTTTTTCTTTAGGCCACTTGAATGATTAAGTGTGGACTTGCTGTGTATGTCTATCAGTTACTACGAACAGCTTTTAAGCATAAGCTCTGATTCCTCAGGGAGAATGGGTTCCAGAAGCCCCTCCTGTCTGCTGTTTGGTGTTATTTGTGACGTGCTTGCGTTGTCAGACTCCCGTGGCCGCTGCCAGCAGCCCTCTCCCAGCCACGGGCTCCTTGGAGGCTGGCTGTGTTCTCGTGGGCTCTGTGTTTGACTAGGGTCACTAGTCAGTTCTCAGCTAATGGTATTCAGTTGCTTTTCCTGCCTGGTTTCTGTGGCACATACTCTGTTCCATCTCATCCTTCCCTACCTTTTGCCTGGGTCACACCCTTCTTGATTTTGCTCTTGTGTTCAGAACATCTCCTCACTGAATTTACAACTGACTTAAAGTTGATTCTCATAGTTTATCTTCTGCTTAGTTCTAACGATGATACCACACTCTACAGTATTATATAAAAAATTGTGTGTGGTGGTGTTTGCAGCAGTTGGGGAGTGGGGTAAAGTCTGGCAGAGCTCTGTGAGTCTGAGGGCAGCTTTGCATTGACTTCCAGCTTAGCCAGGGCTAGTAAGACTTTATCTATTTTTTAGTAAATCTAAAGAATTACTTTAAAAAGTGGTAATTTTTTAAAAGTGTTGAGATACTTATAAAATAACAACAACAAAAACAGGATTTGGTATGTCATAGGTCCAGTCAAGCTAGGAAAAGGATGAAAGACGCCCCCACACACTCTGGATGGTCATCCTATGTGTGGCGTGCAACTTCAGTTGTGGGTTGGATACTCGCTGAATCATGCCCTAAAGAATGTTAAACCAGAAGCGGCCAGAGCTGACCCGTGAAGATGGTTCACTACTCTCACGACCCAGAAAACCCCACAAAATCATGCAAATCAAGAAGTTCAAACCTCCGTGTTCACTTTAAGAACACCCGGGAAACTGCTCAGACCATCAAGTGTATGCATATCCGCAAAGCCACCAAGTATCTGAAGGATGTCACTTTGAAGAAGTAATGTGTGCCATTCTGGTAGTATAATGGTGGAGTCGGTAGGTGTGCCCAGGCCAAACAGTGGGGCCAAAAAAGAGTGCTGAGTTTTTGCTGCACATGCTTAAAAATGCAGAGAGTAATGTTGAACTTAAGGGTTTAGACGTAGATTCTCTAGTCATTGAACACATCCAGGTGAACAAGGCACCTAAGATGCGCCGATGACCCTACAGAGCTCATGGCTGGATCAACCCACACATGAGCTCCCCTGCCACGCTGAGATGCGAACCTACAGAGCTCATGGCCAGATCAACCCATCCATGAGCTCCCCTGCCACGCTGAGATGCGACCCTACAGAGCTCATGGCCGGATCAACCCATCCATGAGCTCCCCTGCCACGCTGAGATGCGAACCTACAGAGCTCATGGCTGGATCAACCCACACATGAGCTCCCCTGCCAGGCTGAGATGATCCCCACTGAGAAGGAGCAGATTGTTCCAAAGCCAGAAGAGGAGGTGGCACAGAAGAAAAAGATATCTCAGAAGTAACTGAAGAAGCAAAAACTCATGGCAGGGGAATAAATTCAGCATGAAATAAGTGCAGATTAAAAAAAAAAAAAAAAAGAATGTTGAACCAGAAGAAGCAGCAAACATTCACCGTGTATTATCATCCAGTTGTGTATTTGGGTGGTTTTAGGGAGCTCAGTTATATTAAAAAATATGTATTAAAATTCTAATATCATATAACAATGGAACATACTTGTGCATAATGATTAGGCTAATTGGTATAACCATCACTTCAAATATTTATTATTTCTTTGTGTTGGGAACATTTGAAGTCTTCGCACACTTTTGCAGCACATGATTAATTGCTGTGCTGGAGGACGTTAGAGGTTGTTCATCTCACCTGACCCTGCACCTTGCCAGTCTCCTCACTACACTCCTTTCCTTTTGCTTCCCAGACTTTGGGAACTCCTGCAAACGTGTCTCTCCTCTCTCCCCTCCTCCCTTCTCTTCCCCAGCCTTCCCCTCTCCTGCATGAGTGAGTGTTCAGGCACCCTAGCGTCCTCAGAGGACACCCTTCGGTGTGGCCTACCTTGCCTGAGACAGGGCTTCAGTGTTTACTGCCACTGTCTCTGGGCTTGCTGCTCTCAGAGCTTTCTGTAATCCTCTTGTCTCTGTCTCTGACGTCTTGGAGGACATGCTGACTTAACAGACACTTGTGCTACTGCATCTGGCTTTTCCGTGGATTCCAGGGATAACCCTGAACTTTATTTGTCCAGAGGAAACAAACAAACACTACCACCACCAACAGCAAAAGAAAGCTTTGCCCATAGTGCTGAAGAACTTTGCTAGTGGACACTCACCAGAAGGGAGAAGCTTCTGCCTCAGCCCACTTCCCATGTTTCATAATCATTCTGATGGACTGTGTGCATTGTCCATATAAAGGTATGTAGTCATAGTGAAGATTATAAAGTCTACCTTTAAAAAGACCTTTACTCAGTTGAATGTTTCAGTCAGTGATCTGGCAGCCTGATTTGAGATATAGCTAAGATGGCTGCGCTTGCTAAAGACTGCATAGGAAGTGGTGCTCTTTTTGGGTGACAGAGTAATTTATATTTTATCGCTCGTGTTATTAACTTTTATTTGAGCACATTTGTACTTAATTACATAATCTATTCTGTATTGCAGTCTGGCAGACGCCCTCAGTGCTCAAATCTATGTAGTAAGTCACTGGGAAACAGGACCTGGATTTAAAAGGCAAGCCTGAGGTGAAGAAAGGCAGAGGACTTGAAGGCTTTGTGGAGCTTGCCAGGTAGTTCGATGGACGAGAGAGAATGGAGAGGGTGGGCAGAAAGGAAAAGAAGACAGAAAAGCCAGGATGCTGGGCATGGTGGCACAGGCCTGTGACCCCAGCACTAGAAACACAAAGGCAAGAGGATCAGGAGGAGTTCAGGAGTATCACTGGCTATTTAGGCAGTTCTAGGCCTACATAAGACCTTATCTCAAAGCAGGGTGGGAGGAGCAAAAGATGGATCTTCTCATTTGAGTTTGAGGATAAAATGGCCACAGGGTGGCAGCACAGTTCGAGCTCGGACTGTTTGCTAGCCTTTCCTTACATTTTAGAATTCTTCCTTGTGGACTTCTCTCATGGTCAAGGAAACAGCAGCAGATGCTCCGGATTGAAGGTGACTTCCCTGAAGGACAGGGAAGTGTAGGGAAAGGTGCCACCACGACCTCTGTGGCGACCTCTGTATGGTAAGCTCCAAAGAAGGCTTCAAACTGCAGGACTCACTTAAAACTCCAGTCATAACTACGATGAAACTAGATCTAAAACACAATCATTCTTAATGTAATACAAATTATTTTATAAAAGAACAAGATGGCAGATAAAACATAAACCCATTTTTCTACAATCAGTCCAGCCGATCTGTACATTAAAAAAAAATGAGTGCTTAGTAAATGTAAACAGAATGCTTGTCTGTTTTTGCTTTTTCTGGCACTGAGAATTGAACCCACAGCCTTGGATGTGTGAGGTGAGCACTCAGAACCACGTGCCCAGCCCTGGCTTTGCCTTTGTTGTGTGCACTTCTGTTTTTGTAGCTGAGAAATGGTCACCAAGACCTGTGTGGTAAAGACTATACCCTAGGTTTCTCCCAGGAGTTTTAGTTTCCAGTCCCAGTAGCTAGATCTTTAATCCGTTTTAAAATTCTCTCTGTGTGTGTATGTGTGTGTGTGTGCAGTGTGGGACCGAGCTCCAGTTTCAGCCTGTAGCTTGTGGATAATCCAGTTTTCCCAGTAACATTTGTTGACTAGAGTAGCACTTCCCGCTCTGGCGGTGCAGGACCCTTGCTGAAAATCATTTGAGCATGTATGTGGAAGTTTATTTGGGGTTTCTGTATTCTGTTTTATTGGTCTGTATGTCTTCCATTGTATAAATACCAACAGAACAAAGAAAAGAATTCTCTTCATAGAACAATAGAATAGAAAAAGGCATAGAACTATAAAAATGATACATGATGATTATTCAAAGTATGTACATTGTTAATATTGAGAATCACTCTGACTCTCATCAAACCTATGGAGTAGAAATATGTATGTTTTAAAAGGGGTGTGTGTGCGCACTCACACATGGTGCACATTATCATGAGTGTGTGGAAGTCAGAGGATAGTTATAGATGGTAGTGGAAGGGGTGTGTGTGTGCACTCACACACGGTGCACATTATCATGAGTGTGTGGAAGTCAGAGGATAGTTATAGATGGCAGTGGAAGGGGTGTGTGTACGCACTCACACACATGGTGCACATTATCGTGAGTGTGTGGAGGTCAGAGAATAGATATAGATGGTAGTGGAAGGGGTGTGTGCGCACTCACACATGGTGTACATTATCGTGAGTGTGTGGAGGTCAGAGGATAGTTATAGATGGCAGTGTGTTCTCCTTTTTCTGGTTTCCTCAGGGCCTCATGTTATCTCTGCTTCCGAGCTGCATGCATGGTCCAGGCTGGCTCACAAGCTTCTGCATGAGTCTCCTGTCTCTACCTCTCATCTCAAAATAGGAATGTGGGACTACAGATGTGGAACATTGCATCTGTAACATGCTGAGAATTGACTTGGGCTCTGCAGGTTTGCTTGGCTAGCAGTTTTAGTCTACTGTGATGTCTTTCTGGTCCATATACTGTATATTTACTCTACTGTGTACACATATTTTATAAACACTGTGTTAGTGTGTTCATTTTCAAAGTCTTTATTGTGACCAACTAGCTTTATCTGCTTAACCTGTATTGAATCAGTGTCAACACTCGTTAGAGGACATAATATAGCTAACCTGTTGGTATATTTTTATTGAAGAGCACCATAAGGAAGAAAACCAGTCAAAGAGGTGTGCTGATAAGACACACAGGAAGATGTTTTAGAGCAGTCTCATGAGCTAAGGATACCAATTGCATGAGCTAAGGGTACCAATTCTAAGCGTTCCTTTGAAATGGAACCAGGGTGTGGTCTCAGAATTCATCACCAATCCATTATCCATGATCTATTCTAACACTTTATCCCAATCACATCCATTTAATAATAGCGATGGCTAGGTTTCAGCAATTATCTTATATACTGGCCCTTTATTGTACAGAATACAATGCTAAAATATTTTAGGTATTTTATTAAATATTTGATAATCACTTTTTGCTGGTGTGTGATGTCAAAGTCATCATCTGCTCCACTGGCAATGGTTGGTAAATTATGCAACATGACAAGAGTATATTTTTTCCATATTTATACAAGAGTATAAATATGAAGAGTAAATCTTCATATTTATTTTGTCTTTTCATCTAATGCTGAAAAACAGGTCATATTTTCCAGTTCCTGCTTCCTTGGAAATATTAATATTATTGTTCTACTGAAGATCTTATACATAAGGGAAAATCTGCCTGCCCACTAGGCAGAAGTTAGAGAAATTAGAGAGCTTGGTGTAGTGGCATACACCTTTAATTCTAGCACTCAAGAGGCCGAGGCAGGTGGATTTCTGTGAGTTTGAGGCCAGCCTGGTCTACACAGTGAGTTCTAGGACAGCCAGGGCTACATAGTGAGAATCTGCCTTGAGAAAGCAAAAAACATAAACAAAACAACAACACAATAACAACGGCAGCAACAACAAGTTAGGCTGGCGTGTAGCTGTAGAGGCTGGATGTAATCCTATGTGTTGCCCCCACCTGCTAAGCCTACAAAACCAAATAGTGACCTTGGGCCTGTATGATTGTCTTTTACACTGCCAAAGTCCTGGGATAACCATTTGTATTGAGACATCTCAAAGTACTTACAGCCATCTACTACCCCATATAGGATATTCCCATAGATAACATCATACCTTAACATAAGTCGCAGCTGTTTATGATCAGCTTTGTTGACATATAGTTTATTTATTTATTTATTTATTTTAAAGATTTATTTATTATTATATGTAAGTACACTGTAGCTGTCTTCAGACACACCAGAAGAGGGCATCAGATCTCATTACAGATGGTTGTGAGCCACCATGTGGTTGCTGGGATTTGAACTCAGGACCTTCAGAAGAGCAGTCAGTGCTCTTAACCACTGAGCCATCTCTCCAACCCTATAGTTTATTTATAATGAAATATACCCATATAACTTAATGAATTGGAACAAAATGTGTATATTTATGTTAATCATAAAAATACAAGAAGTTTCTGTCCACTCCAAATTTCCACCCTCCCACATGGTTCTAGACAAATATTATATATTTGCTATTACTGTTGATAAGATTTGTTTCCAAAGTTTCATAATCCAGAGCCTCCTTGACTTACAACGAGGTTCCATCTTAATAAACCCATGGTACAGTGTATGTTGAAAGCATCATAGGGCGATTTTCTCCAGCTAAGCAGCTTATTAACGCTCTCCTGTGGCAGTGCACGCCCTGCCCGCTTGTCTTGTGATTGTTGATGACAGGTGGGGTAGAGGAGGTGGGGGTGAGCTTCCCCAGACAGAAGCTGCATGCCCCTAGCCCAGGAAGGGATTAAGTCTCAAAATTGAAGTATTATTTCTATAAAATCACGTATATGTCATTGTAAAGTTTAAAAAAAAAATCCATCTGAACTCTTGTAAGCTAGAGACTGTCCATGGAGTCCCCCGTTTGTCCTCTGGCTTCCTTTGCTTATTGAGGTCATTGATGTGGTTGTGCTGACCAAATTGCTTTAAAATTAACAGGTGTCCTTTAGAGTGCTTTGAGTTGCATGTAGAGAATTCCCCGTACCTCTCTTGTTGTCAGCACCCCACAGCATAGTGCTGTATGTGTGAGGAGTCTTGAGTCTCTATTGACAACCTTACTACCCAAACCCTGCAGTTTACCTCAGCGCCCATTCTTGGTGTGACACATGCTAGGTGTTTTCACCAGTGTACGAGTGGTATGTGTCTACTGTTGTAATGTCATGCAGAATGGTTTCACAGCCCTGAAGGTGTTTTGTGTGTTGGTTACACAACCTTTCTTCTTCCTCCAAACACTGTTAACCACTGTTGCCAGTGCAAAGCTATGGTAACTTCTTCTCTTTTTCTGTCTCTGAGTTCTTTTACCTTTCCAGAAAGTTACATAATTGGGATCACACTGCACCATCAGGTGGCTTTTTCACTTAGTGTATCTTTGGGGTTCTGCATGTCTTGCTACTTCTTTTGTTTGTGCTAAATAATAACACATTATCCTAATTGCCTAATTTGTCTGTTCTTGAACAGAAGGACATCTTGGTCTCTTCCAGCTTGGTGTAGTTTTGAGTGAAGCTGCTCTTGGTCTCTTCCAGCTTGGTGTAGTTTTGAGTGAAGCTGCTCTAATTTTCCTTATGCCGGCTTTTGAGGATGTAAGTTTTCAGTTCCTTTGAGTAATTACGAGGGTGCATGGCTGATGGTGTTTGTGGAATTCTTTATATTTTAATAGAGATTTAGGTTTTCTTTGTGTGTGTATGCGTGTATGTGTGTGTGTGTGTGTTTGCTTTCATGTATGTATGTGCACTGCGTGTGCCTAGTGCCCATGGAGGCCAGAAGAGGGTGACAAATCTTCTGGTACTGGAGTTACAGATGGCTATGAATTACCATATAGTGCTAGGAACTGAACCCAGGTCCTCTACCATACCAATAAATACTCTTTGTTTTGTTTTGTTTTGTTTTGAGACAGAGTTTCTTGGTATGTAGCTCTGGCTGTCCTAGAGCTTGCTCTGTAGACAAGGCTGTCCTTGAACTCAGAGATCCATTTACCTCTGCCTCCTGAGTGCTGGGATCAAAGGCGTGCACCACCACCACTGGCTGACTTCATTTAATTTAATAAGTACTTATCACATCTTCTCCCTGGCTAGACATTTCTGTAGGTGTATCAGCACTGAACATGAGCTCTTGTTTGGCATCCTCACCAGTGTTTGATGCCAGTGCTTTGGATTTTTCCTCTTTTTTTTTTTTTTTTTTTTAAAGATTTATTTATTTTATCTATGTGAGAGCACTGTCGCTGTCTTTAGATACACCAGAAAGTGGCATGGTTGTGAGCTACCATATGGTTGCTGGGAGTTGAACTCAGGACCTCTGGATGAGCCATCTCTCCAGCCCTGGATTTTGCCTCTTAATAGATGAGTTTCATTGATGTTTTCATGTGATTTTCTCTACTGTCAGAAGACAGTGGACATCTATGCTCATTTGAATCTGCATATCTTCTATAGCAAGATGTCTGTCTGGACCTTGTGTTCATTTTATTGTAAGACTTTAAGAGTTCTTCATATTTTGTGAATAGCAATTCTTTGTGATATGTCTTGCTCAAATTTTTTCCTATTCTTTGGCTTGTATTCTCATTCCTTTGATGTTGACTTACCTAGAGCAAAAGTTTTAAGTTTTATTGTTTTTTTTAAGTTTTATTGTTTTATTGATATCTAACTTGACAATTATTTCTTTTATGGATTGTGCCTTTAATGTTGTATCTATAACTTTCTCATCATTCCCAGGGTTACCTACATTTTATCCTGTGTTGTCTTCTCAGAATGTAATAGTTTTTGTATCTACACTGACTTCTGCTGTACACTTAAAATCTTTGTATTGATAATGTTGATGTTCAGTTTCAGGACTGTTTGTTGAAAAGACTATCTTTGCTCCATCTATTGTTTGTCTAAAATGGAACCTGAAATGGATTCCCATTATCTCCCATTTTCAATGTCCAGGTTTCCCACTGTGGTGTTATCACTGTTGGAGAAATGAAGATTGTGATATGTGCCTGAAAGTAAGGGAGGAGGGGAAGGGCGGGGACCAAACTAACACTCCTCATGCTGACTCGCAAAGAGCTTTGCTTAACTCATCTGAAGCTCTTCTTTGTTTAGGAAGATGTTGGATGGCCAATAGGGATTTAGCAACTCCATTCTCCAAACCTTCTGTCTGACAGGGTTCAGACCACTGGCCAGCTTTTCAGAGTCGGAGGTGGCTTTTGCTTGCCTTTGGTAAGTGTGCCAACAGTAGTATCCTTGGACAGTGGTGAGTTGTCTCAGGCAGTTGCTGAAATGTGGGCTAGAAATACATCTGATTTTAGATAACATAGCTGCCA
Source organism: Mastomys coucha (assembly GCF_008632895.1). NCBI lineage: Eukaryota > Metazoa > Chordata > Mammalia > Rodentia > Muridae > Mastomys > Mastomys coucha. The sequence continues at coordinate 49,803,368 of NW_022196891.1, read as the reverse complement.
TAGTCTGTCTCATGCCTCTTGCCCTGCAGTACCAAAAAGCCCAAGTCTACAGCTGTCTATCAATCATAACTGTGACTGTGTGGTTATTAAAGTCAGTTGATGCAGAATGGATGGTTAGCTGTTGTATCAGGAAACACGTTTGACCAGCAATGTCACCACCTACCACAGGGTACTTAATTGTTTGCAGTACTGAAATAGTTTGTATTCATTTCACATTGGTACTGACCTCAGCAACTCAATAATAGCAGACTTCCAAGCTGGAGAGTGGCAATCCTCTGGTTTCTTCCTTCCTCCTCCCTCTCTCCCTCCCTCCCTCCCTCCCTTTCTTTCTTTCCTTCCTTCCTTCTTTCTTTTTTTGGTATAGAGTTGGCTATTTGGTCTTTTGACTTTCCATACGAACTTAGAATTTCATTTTGTGTATGTATATTGGTATGTACAAAGGTCTGAGGACCCTTGTAGGAGTCAGGTGACTCCTTCTACTACATGGGTCTGGGAACTCAACTCTGGTTGTCATGTTTGGTAGCAATTACCATTACTTACAGAGCCATCTCACCAGCTCTCCATTCAAACCTTTGAGTGACTTTGCCAAAATCTGCAAAACCACTTCCTGAGATTTAGATTGGGATTTCATGAACTTTACCAGGCAGGCAGGGAAGAACTAACACCTGATGATAATGAGTGTGGACTTGTCTCAACACTTATTAGTTCTTAGTATCTTTCATCAGAGTTAGTTTTCTTCATACAGATCTTGTATAAACTTTATCAGATTTGATATAGCTATTCATTTATGGGGAAACCAATATACCTGGTGATATGCTTTTTTAATTTTTAATTTCTCTGTTTTCATTGCTGATATATATTTAGGGGAGAAACTAACTTTTGTATATTAACTTCTTATCCTTTAACTTATATATCACCTGTTATTTTCAGAAGTTTTTTATTTTTTTAATTATTGTGGATTTTCTACATGAATAGTTATGTTACTGTGCTGGCTAGTTTTATGTGAACTTGACACCAAGCTAGAATCATTTGTAGGGGGTAACCTCTAGTGAGGAAATGCCTCCATAAGAACTGGCTGTAAGGCGATTTCTTAGTCGGTGATTGATGGGGAGAGGGCTCAGCCCACTGTGGGTGTTCCATGGGGTCCTGGGTTCCAGAAGAGAGCAGGCTGAGCAAGCCACGATGAGCAAGCCATTGAGCAGCACTCCTCTGTGGCCTTCAGCTCCTGCCTCCAGGTTTCAGCCTGGCCTGACTTCCTTCACTGGTGGACTGTGATGTAGAATGAGCCAAACAAATCCTTTCCTCCTTCCATGCTTTTGGTCGTGGTGTTTGTCACCATAATTACCATAGTTACCTATAAACAAAGACAGTTTTACTACTTCATCCCTATTCCTTATACTTTTTATAGTACTTATTTGTTATATTGCATTATCCTGGATTTTTTTTTTTTTTTTTGAGACAGGGTTTCTCTATATAGCCCTGGCTGTCCTGGAACTCATTCTGTAGACCAGGCTGGCCTCAAACTCAGAAATCTGCCTGCCTCTGCCTCCCAAGTGCTGGGATTAAAGGCGTGTGCCACCACTGCCCGGCAACCCTGGATTTTTAACATAATCCTTAAGAACTCAATGACAAGGGAAACATCCTGATCTTAGTGAGAATGCTCTGAGTTTCTCACCATGAAGTGCGGTATTTGCCATAGGTTTCTGTAGATGTTCTTTTCCAAGTTGAGGAAGCTCCTCTTCATTCTTAGTTTTCAGAGTGCCTTAAAAATTTGTTTTTAGGTTTAGTGTCTATGTAGACCATATATGCATGCTTGGTGTCCATGGAAGAAGGCATCAGATTCCTTGGAACAGGAGCTGTGGGTGGCTGTGAGCCACTCTTTGGATGCTGATTCTCAAGTCTCAGTACTCTTAACTACTGAGCCATTTCTCTGGCCTTACTTTTTTTTTTTTAAATTTAAATCATGAGTGTGTAGTGTTGGATTTTTTCAGTGTTTTTTTATGCAACTGTTGATATGCTCAAATGGTTTTTCTTTAGGCTGTTGATGTGGTGGGCTATATGAATTATTTTTGAACTTACATGACTGTTGATAAAAGGTTAGGACACTGGGTTGAAGCCAATAGAAAGTCTTTATTAGCTGGCCATTGACAACATTGAGGGTTTAAAACCCAAGTGCCACCTTGGGCTTGTCTCAGGTGGGCTTTTAAGCACAAAAAACACATACTTAGTTAACATACCTTAGTTATCAAGAACAGTTAGCCAGAAGTAGAACTATAGAAGCCAAAAAGCAAGGTCAGTGCATTTACGGACTTTCCCAAACGATGGACTTTGATTGATTCCCCTCTTTTCTTGTTCTCGGGGGGGGGGGTGGGGGGGGGATGGTGCTGACTACAGCAAGGCCGGGGATACTTAAGTTATCATGTCAGTTGTGTTAAGGTAGAGGGCCTGTTACAACTTAACACTATTTCTGCTTAGTAACATGCATGTTTGAATCCCAAACCAATATTTATGCCCTTTCTTAGATATTAAACTTTTGTCTTTGCTTCAAAACACAAACACAAAACAAAACAAAGTATCCCCTTATCTTCTTGGTTACCTCTACCAACAAATGCTTTCTAGATGGCTCAAATATTACTATCAGTGCAGTATTCATTTACACTATTCCATGTTCTTGATTCTAGAATTTTCCTGTTCTCCATTTTAGAATTTTTTTTTTTTTACTTCCCTGTTGGCTCAGTTGTATGTTTAGAATCTTTGTGATATTTCATCTAGCAAGCTAGATTGCTCTGTTTACTGGAAACAGAACTGCTGCTGTGAAGTAACTGTGCTCTTTTGGCCCCAGCCTGAGTTGTCATCACATACTGCTGATGCCTGGCTGAAACAAGTGCAGACGTGTTTGACCTGATGTGCGAGGTTTACCAGTGCAGCCCTGGGAAACAGGCCTGGAGCACGCGTGTGTCCACAGCCTGGGCTTGTGCTACATCTCACTCCAGCTGCTCTGTGTTCCCAAGGTCCCAGCATGCTTTGCATTCCAACCGACCTGAATTATGTCAACTTCAGTTCTGTTTCTGAGACTCTGTCTTCTCAGACTCACCAAGTTCAAGTCTGGTTTCCGTTTACTTTCTATACTCAGTCTTCCGCACAGCATCCTGTCCTGACTGGAGTGCTTGTGGTATAGTTCATAGCAATGGAGGAGTGAGTCCAGCAACAGCTCAGAGATCTAGGATGTGTGGATGGTTCAGAGAAGCTTCAAACTTTCCATTTTATTAAAGAAATTAACTTATTGAATATGCAAATCCAAAGACTCTCTTATTAAATGCTGATGGTATTTGTGCTTTCACTGTTAACTTGAAGCCAAGTTGTGACTTAGTTGAGGAGTTTCTAGCTGTGCTTGAGCTTTTTGTTTCTTTGGCTTTGCTCAGTTGATGAGAAGCAATCGCCCCCTTCTAGTCCACAGCACCCTTCCTTCCACTCTGAGGCTTTGGAGGGAAGGTGATTTTGGTGCAAAACATCCAGAGGACTCTTGGCAGTTTGATGGATCATTTACCCCAGTTTGAACTTTTCCTTCTTTTAGGAAACTCTGCCACTACTGGAGTTAGTTTTCCTCAGAGGGTAGCCCCAGGGTTTTGCTGATATGTTAGTGTTTGGTTAGGAACACAGCTTTGAGGATTATAACAAGTATCTGGTGTCATGAGCATGCTGTGTACTAGCAGTGAACCCACAGGAGCAGTGGGTTCCACTGGTGCCCAGCAGTCTAATGACAGCTTTCATCTGTCACGTGATCCTATGGGCTCATTAGTTCATGGTCTCCTCCAATCATCCTCTCCTTATTTGGGTTTCGTTTCTTACTTCTTTTCCTTTCTTGGCAGCATCTACAAAAGGAGTTAGGAGGCTGTCCCAGGGGCTGCCTTTGAAGACTGATGCAATGTGTATACCCATCAAAAAGAGTTGACCAAGCTCTGTGGAGAGCTATGTCACTCATCAGGTCCCAAGCTCAGTGCCAGCTCTGCTCTGATCCTCCAGAATGCTCTGAACAGAAGCCAGTGGAGTGGATTGTAGACTCACAGTGATTTGCAGATCTTCCCTCCTCCCATTTACTCATATGAGGCATCTAAATATTATGAACTCTGGGAGAATCCAGCTTATGTTTGGGTAGATGAAAGAGAAACCATTTTCAGCTGTGCACAGCTTTCTTTCTCTCTTCCCTCCTTTCTATTTTGCTGTTCCCTTTCTCCCATAGATCAGAACATGCTGAAATCTTCAGGAAATGGGAGACAAAGCACTATTCTCTTATAAAAACATAATTTATAGTGGAGCTTCAGATCTGGAGGGTGGGAGCTGTAATGTTCCTCTATTTCAGCCATTTAATTAATGCTTGAATCCCTTTAACAACGTCTGCGGTCCTTATAGGATACTCATCTCACCTGTAGCAGTAGGAGACATTGATGTGATTTAGTTGCTGTTTATAATCTCAATACATTTTCTTGAAATACTCATACACTGGCTTTTAATTTATTTCTTTAGGACATTACAGAGTAGTGGGTTTTTTTTGTTTGTTTTGTTGTGTTTTTTGGTTTGTGTATGTGTGTGTATTCAGGCCAAAATCCAGAGTTATTAAACAGTTTAAAAAAGAAAAGAGAAGCAGAATACAATGGGAACAGAATAGAAAATATCCACATTTATTACAAGCTGTCAAGTCTTCATGAAACATTTATCTTGAGACTGGGGAGTTAGTTTAAGTTGGTAGAGTCCTTGCTTAGCATGCAGGTTTCTAGGTTAGTCCCCAGCACTGCATTTGCTGGTTGGGGAGGCACACACCTTAACCACCCCAGCACTGGGGAGTGGTGCTGGGGAGATCAGAAGATCAAAGTTTTTATTAGCTGTATAGTGAGTTTGAGGCCATGCTGTGCTACATGAGACCCTGTGCCAAGAAAAAAGCAAAGCAAAGCAAAACAAAACAACCAAAATATAACATCACTATGCTCCACATTGTCTTGATTGTTCAGTTAAATCAGTAAATTATTTAATTAAATACTTATATGTATTAGATCTCAATGGTCAAAACAAACAAACCAAAACCAAAACCAACCCCCCGTCCCCCAAATTCCTAGAAGCCATTGAATGGTACACACTTAACTTCTCTGCAGCTATGGACTTAGGTTTTATTTTCTTGGCTTTCCCTGAGCTAAACATTTTCACTGCCTTCCACTCATTCAGGTGTATGTCTTAACATCTTCCTGCCATTCTGAATCTACTTTGAGTGTAGTCTGTGTGAAGAACTGGAACCTGGACTTGAGTCTGGAAGACGCTGTTTCCTTGGTGTCCTCCATCTCCTCTGGCTCTTACGGTCTTTCCACCTCCTCCTCTACATAGCTCCCTGATCCCTGAGGGGAGAGGTTTGATGAAAACATTCCATTTAGGACTGAGTGGTCCAAAATCTCTCACTCTCTGTACTCTGTCCAGTTGTAGGTCTCTATGCTAGTCCTCAGCTAATAGGAGGAGGATAACTGATGATGGCTGAGCCAAAAAAACTGATGTATGAGTATAGCAGAACACTGATCTGTGTGCACAGCAGACCATCACTAGGAATCTTCATTTCTATGTTCCTTTAGCAGAACAATAGTATTTTCCCTCTAGGTTCATGGTTTATCTAGTATCAGGTTCTTGGCACCTGAGCAGTATAGGGCATGGATTTCGTCTCGAGGGGTAGGTCTTAAATCCAAGCAGAGAGTGGCTGGTTATTCCCACGACCTTGGTGCCACTAGTGCACCAGAATATCCTGCAGGCAGGATACCACTGTAGACTGTGGGGCTTGTAACTAGGTTATCTTTTTCCTCTGGTAATGTTCAGAGTACCTTCTAGTACCATGAACACTATTTAGAAGGGGTAAAGGTTCTACTTAGGTACCAGCTCAACTTCCCCACACTCAATGAGATATGTAGGTGTTGTCTTCAGCAATAGGGCCTTACATCAATTGTAATAGCCTGAGTTGTTTGGCTGTTTCCATGCAGCCCCTTTGCCCATTTTTAAGTTGGATTATGTTGTTGTAGGGTTTTTGAATTATATTTTGGATATTAATACTCTGTCAAGTTAATAGCTGGCAAATATTTCCCCTTCACTCTCACTGAGGGTAGGGCTGTTACAGACTGAAGTCAGGTGCCTTGACTTAGGATTGTTTGTTGTTCTCTGGCCCCCAGAGTAGCCCATTTTAGGGTCCCTTCCAAGATGGTGACCATTCATAGTCCTTTAAGCCAGGGGGAGGAATAAAATGGACTTTGCTGTACTGCCAAACTTCTTCTGGAGAGGTCACTGTCTCACCAAAACCTCAGCAGAATTCGGGGCTTGCAAGACTTCATCCCGTAGATAGGACTGCCTGTCTGCTTTCACTAGACTCCCCAGGCTTACTTTTCGGATGAGGTCCCTGCTTCCCTCTCCTGCACCGTGGAGCCCTGCAGCTGGGCAGGGCAGGGCGGGGCAGAATGGGAAGCTTTTCTTTCTCTATACCTTTGAGCTTCCCTTCCCCTCTTTTGAATTTCCTGGGTTCTTTCTCTATTTTGGAAGAATCTCTTCTCTTTGCCTCCATTCTCTTTCTTCACTACCCCACACAGACACAGCTCCTAGCCCGCCATCCTGTCCCCGCCACCGTAAGTGTTTCTGCTTTTTTGTGGAATTTACTCTTCGCCTGCTATTGTGATGGTAATTGTCTTCCTTCCATTTCTGGGCACAGGTCCTTCTTGACCATCTTTTGTTATGCTTGGCTGGTGGCCATGAATTCCCTTAGTGTTTACTTATCTTAGAATTTCTTTTTCTTTGGCTGCTGAAGGATGGCTGGCAGGAGAGAAGATAGTCTAGAGAGACCATTGGGCCCTTCCTTATGGCAGTTAGACTACACTGGAGCTCAGGGCGCTGTGATTTCCTCAGGAACTCTTGCCAGTGGATGGAAGGCTTTTGTGCCAGATAGAGGGAACTTGTAGAACAGAACTCGGAGCTGCTGAGACATGCATACTCGGTGTGGGTGAGACCACGCTCTGATCAAGGCTGTTTAGTTACTTCAACTTAAACCTCATATCAGAACCCTGAAGATAGGCTGGGTGTGTGTCTGTCCCTGGATCTCTCTACTTGTTCTTCTTGCCAGTGTTTCCACACTGAGTACATTTATGGTCTGCTTTTCACTATTATTAGTTTGATTAATTGACATATTGAGGATGGGTGGCAAAGCCATCTTGTTAGAGCTGCTGTGGTCTAGGCTCACTCACTAAACACTCTGGTAACAAGATAGCCTTGCTGGGTGTAGTCATCTTGGTTCATAGTTATTTTCTTTTAGTACTTAAAGTGTGTGCTCCTGGGCCTGTAGAGTTTCTGCTATTAACACCTTTGTTACGTGTCTAATGGAGTTGCTTTAAATGTGGCTCAGTGCTTTCTTACTAAGAGATTTCAAGTCCTCTGATTCTGTTGTTACTGTGTTTTGTTTTGTTTTGAGAGAGAGTTTCTCTGTGTAATAGCTCTGGCTTTCCTGGAACTAGCTCTGTAGAAACAGGCTGGCCTTGAACTGACAAAGATCTGCCTGCTTCTGCCTTCCGAGTGCTGGGACTAACGTCATGCGCCACCATCACTCGGCTGTCCTCTGCTTTTGATGGTTTGAACATAATCTGTTATGGTCAACATCTTTTCTGGGTTTTTAAAGGTCTCTACATGGACGTCCATGCCTTTCCTAGCATTAGAGAAGTGTTTTGCTATTACTTTATTGGATATGTATTTTTAATTTTTCCTTTTATCTGTATGTCTGTTTTGCCTCCATGTACATCTGTGTTCATATGCCTGCCTGGTACCTGCAGGGGCCAGAAGAGACCATCAGATCTCCAGGAGAGGTGAGTGCCCTGAGGCACTTGCCTTCCAATTAGGCTTGGTACAGATCTAGGTGCTTTTCAGGGGAGGCAAGGGCAGGAGTCACAGCACCCATTGGTAGCACTCATACTTGGTTTTGTCAGCAGTTATGTGATCAGACAAAGTTTTGCAGTGATCAGTGTGAGAGATCTGTATGGGTTTGGTGGCAGCAAGATCAGAGCTGCTCTTCCCTTCTGTTATTGTGGTCTTGCCGGTCCAAGAGTAGATAGATATCTGGCCCCATGCACACTGCCCCAGCTATGTGTTCTTGTCCAGTCTTCTACTTGAAATGCCTGCCAGCCATCAGGTAGGAGTGGGTCACAGCTGGAGCTGGATAACATTCCTCTCAGCTGAGGTGTTCTCAGGAGTGAACCAGAGCAGAAGCAGCCACCATCTGGCAGTTTCTCTTCAGACCTTCTAAGACTGTGCCTCAGGGGTGGGGCACCAGCAGTCCTCACCTTGGTGTTGCTCCAGGCCACCCAGAAGGCCTGTGCTGGCAAAAGAGTAGTGGAAACTTAGAGTTCTGCCCCCATCTTTTTGGCAACAGGCTTTCATACATGGTGCTGGAGAGTGGGGCCCCATTCTTGGCATCTGTGGTAAGCCATTGGAGGTTGACTTCATACTTCTGGACCAAGAGTAGGCTTTTCCAACTCCGGTTTTTGAGAGTTGCACCTGGCACTTTCCTCCATATCACTTTTCATTATAATTGGTCCTTCTCCATGGGGCTGAGGGCCATTCCACCAGGGCAAGTCTGGCTTGTAAGGTGGCTACCCACTGACCAGGGGAATGTTTGTGGGGTCCCCAGAACAGGAGCACACCACATTTTCTGACCTCTCAAGTAATCCAGACTCAAACAAGGGGTCCTTCCCAAGGTGGCTCCTGGCTGCAGCACCCTGAGTGCCTGCTAGGAGGTGAGATGAACTCCTTTCCCAGAGCCAGGCTGCTGTGGAGATTCCAGGTTCTTATCCTCCTAGGCCCTGAAACCATAAGGTTGTGGGACTTAGCAGTGACTAGGATTGCTGGTGTTTGCATTAATAGAATTACCTGGGATTCTTCCACCTCTACCCTGCATGTGACTCTGGGTATGGATCTGGGCAGCAGGCGCTGGGACATTTTCTTTCTTTTGTTGTGTGGCTGTCTCAGATTCTCATTCTCTCTCTCTCTCTCTCTCTCTCCCCCCCCTCTCTTCCCCTCTCTCTCTCTCTCTCTCTCTCTCTCTCTCTCCCCCCCTCTCTTCCCCTCTCTCTTTCTCTCTCTCTCTCTCTCATTCTTTCTTCATGTGTTAAAAAATATACATGCATGCGTGTGTGTCTAGTCCAGAGGTAGATGTTGGGCATCTTCTTCAGTCACTGTACACTCTATCTTGTGAGACAGGGTCCATCATTAAACCTGCAGCTCACCCATTCATGTACATTGGAAGGCCAGCAAGCCCAAGGGCCCTTCTATCTCTACTTCCTCAGTAAAGACATTATAGGTTATGCCCAGTTTTTAAAATCTATTTTAATTTCTATGTGGGTTCTGGGCATCAAACTGAAGTCACCACTTTTCTGAGGAGCCACATGCCCAGCCCCATTTTCTGTCTTTTCTTGTTGTGCTTCAGCATCCTCCTGTGGTCATTCCTCTCAATGTGCGCTCATATACACCTGTTGCTTGATTCCTCTTTGAGGAGGAGCAAGTGAGTGCTGCATGCCTCTATGCAGCTTTCCTGCCACCCTCTCACACTTAATAATATTTTGTATATAATAAATGTGCTAATTTATGCAAACAACTTAAGAATAAACATTTAGTAAATGCTGCCAAATGTATTCTAAAAGAATACCAAGCTGTTGACCCATTGGATGCCCCATCTGTTCAAACATCTAGTGCCTTTGGCATGTGTTGTGTGCAGTGATCTTGGGCCCAGTTTGCCCATGGCAGCCCCAGGTTTGCCTGTTGTCGTGGCATTATTATAGTAGCAGTACCCGCTTCACTCTCAAGGACTCGTGAGACTTCAGGTCTGTTGATTTAGTGTGTTCGGGCAGTTCCTCCTTGCAGTTCAAGCCACTTCTCATTTGTACTCTGTCAAAGCTGTATTTCTGTGTAAGATGTCACTTTAAAAAGCCCTGTTGAGATGCCTCTCAATTCTCTGCACATTACCACAGTTCTCCTGGTCAAGTGGCACAACTGAGCTTCAAACAAGCATCTACCTGATTAAAGGGAGGCCTTTGCCCTTTCAGCCAAGGCCCCTGGTTTTAATTTGATGCATCATTTTACTCCATGAAGATCTTTACATTCTGATTCTGTCATCCAAAATGTTTACTATTTGTTAACTTCATGCTGATCATACATTTTTTATAAGTTCATTCAACATCTGATGAGTCCTGGTAGCATGGCAGGCTCTGTTCCAGGGATGGAGTAGTGGACCACCATATGAGGCCTTTCCCCCGGAGAGCTGACATTTTAAAAGTGTGTCTTTTTAAAAAATATTTATTTAAATATTTGTTTGTTTGTTTGTTTATTACATGTAAGTACACTGTAGCTGTCTTCAGACGTCCCAGAAGAGGGCGTCAGATCTCATGACATGGTGTGAGCCACCATGTGGTTGCTGGGATTTGAACTCAGGACCTTCATAAGAACAGTCAGTGCTCTTACCCGCTGAGCCATCTCTCCAGCCCTAAAAGTGTGTCTTATATCTCACACCAAGCAAGCAGGGCTCCCAGGACAGGGTACTGTGACGGCTATTCTTGCTTGTCAACTTGACTACATTTAGAATTAACAGCAACAGCAACAACAACAGCAACAACAACAACAGAAACATCAACAACTCAAACATCTGGGTACAACCATGGGGGTTTACTTAACTGGATCATTTGAGGATGGAAGACCCACACCCTCTCGTGGCAGCCAGTGTAAAAGAGAGAAGCTTTTGCTTTCCACCTGCTCACCCTCGTTTTCACAGCAAGCTCACTCCCCTGCTGCTGAGGCGCTCCTTCACTGGTGTTAGGGCCGACTTCTTCAGGATTCCAGTGTATGCTGAAGAGCAGCTAAGACGTCCAGATCCTGGACCGGACAATGGCTGGATTCTTGGACTTTCTGCAGTTGTTGAGCTAGTGGACCACAGACTGGAAATCACTCAGTATATATATATGTATATGTATATATATGTATATGTATATATACATATACATATATATATGTAAAACTCTATTCTGTTCCTCTAGAGAACCCTGACTAATAATGAGCTTTCCAGGAGGCTCATCTAAAGTCCTATTGCTGGTAATTAGATACTGTCTTCTGGATTAATATCAGCTAGAAAATAGAATTTGGTTATCATTTAACAGATAGTTGGGTTCCCAGCACCTGCGTCAGGCAGCTCACACAAGCTCCTGAAGTTCCAGGTCCTGATGGCCTCCTCTGGCCTCCCTGGGTACACATACATGTAAAAATAATGCTGCCATGTCTGCCTCACTCCCTGGGTTTAGTCTGCTACGAAGAAGGGTATCACCTGTTTGAACGTTGTCACCTTCAGCGAGTGAGCACTGATTTCTTCCTGGTGGCTCCACAGTGCTGTCCATGTCCACATATTGCAGTGATCTGTTTTAGAACTAGTGTGGGCTAATTGGTCATAGAGCCACATGCTTCCTGTAGTTTTTTGTTTCTGTTTTCTTTCTTTTTGAGGTAGGGTAGGGTCTCATGTAGCACAGGCTAGCCTCAAATTTACCATATAGTCCTGTGTGGACTTGAACCCCATTGGATCCTCCTAATGCTTAGATGAAAGGCCTGAATCAACATGACTATCTCTTGTTTTTGAAAATGAGGCTTTTCCTTCATTCCCTTGGTTCTTCCTGTATTTGCTAAGAGTCTTTAAAGATAGAGTTTCCTTCTTTTTTTTGGGGGGGGGTGGTGGTTTTTTGAGACAGGGTTTTTCTGTGTAGCCCTGCCTGTCCTGGAACTCACTGTGTAGCCCAGGCTGGCCTCAAACTCAGAAATCTGCCTGCCTCTGCCTCCCAAGTGCTGGGATTAAAGGCATGCACCACCACTGCCGGGCTAGAGTTTCCTTCTTTTTATGTTCTTTATGAGTATAAAATAACTATAAATGTATTGCTACTTTCTGTCAGCTGGAACAGAAAATGGAAGTTTTATCTTTTCCTCCTTTTTTTTTTTTTTTTTTAAAGACAGGGTCCTATGATAAAACCCAGCCTGCTTGTGAACTTGAGAGACTCCCAAGTTCAGAAGCTGTAGGTATGCACCACTGCTCCAGCAATATCAGCTTCTTTAGGGAACTGGACCCTGCCTTAAAATCATACACAACCCTGGCTTCTGTCACCTCTTTGAATATATGGAAATCTGTGTTTAGGATTGGAAAACTTTAACTTTACTAGTTGCTGGTTTTTGTTTTTTGTTTTTTTGCCCATGTTGTGTGCAAAAGGCTGCAGTAAGTCTCCCCCAGATCGTGTTGTGTCAGCATGAGATAAGTGTGTGAGGAAGGAGGGTCACATGGGTGCTGAAGCATGGAACTGGGACTTGGAGCCAACTCAAGAGTGACATGGGGGTAGATGGAAAACAGGATATCCCAGGAATGACCATGGTCCATGGCCCAGGTTCTGGATAAAACACTACTCAGAAGTCTCTCTGATGTGATGGCATTAATCTCCCACATATAATTCCCATCTCACTAATAATTCAAGCTCTTAATTTGCAGTGTTCTTTTACTTCATAACAATGAAGTTCAAAACAGATGAGTTTTGATGCAGTAGGGGTAGATAGGGAATAACAATTTGAGACAAACTCCACTTGCTTTCTTATGAAATAACCAGTGCCTATTTATTGGATTTTCTTCATAATAATGAAACAAAGACTGCATGTGGCAGTGTATGTCCTCAATGACTATGTGATAATTTGTAATCTTAAAGACTATGGTGACAGTGTGTATTCTCAAAGACTACATGTGACAATGCATAGCCTCAAAGACTGTGTGTGGCAGTGTGTATATGAAACACTGAAACCTTGCAGCAGATTGGTTTATCAAACTATCTCTCTCTCCTCTCTCTCTCTCTCTCTCTCTCTCTCTCTCTCTCTCTCTCTCTCTCTCTCTCTCTCTCTCTCTCTCTCTGTGTGTGTGTGTCTGTCTGTCTGTCTGTCTGTCTGATCTCTCTCAGTAGATCCCATTTCTTCCTGCCAGGATACTATAACCAGTGAATTTACTTTTTATTGGTGATCTGGGCATTGCCATTCTGATGTTTCTGCCTCTAAGGACCGCAAAGGTCAGGAGCCTGGACCATGTGTAGGTGTGAGCACATCTCAGAGACAAAAGGCCAGGCCTGCTACTGGCTCTTGTGCAGATGCTACAATTCATGCTCTTCGTCCTCCTCCTCCTCCTCCTCCACATGAAGGAACGTTTAGCTGAAGTGGACACAGGTGAAGGAACGTTTAGCTGAAACAGCCAGGAGAGAGGATGTTCTGCTAAAGCAAGCATGTGAAAGGACACATGATGAAGGATTCTTCTAACGACACACATGTATTAGTCCTCCTTACATTGTGTAGTTGAGCTACATTTGTCGGGACTCTATAGACAGAAACACACCAAAAAAACTTCTGGTGGTGTGCTGCAGTTTCTTGTCTCTTCCATGGACTTGGGCTGATTGACAGAGTGATGTCAGCTGAGGCAAGACCTGGGGAGGACCTTTGGAGGGAGTATAAATAGAACTCAATGGGCAGTGACTGAGGCTGAGCTAGGATTGCTTACAGAGCTAGCTGTACAATGCGTATGGGTCTCAAGTCTTTGCTGATCTTCTCTAACCTGAGAGAGGCACAGTGGAGAACTTCTGGTGTTCCTTCTGGGTCCCTCCTGCTGACTCAAGCTGAGGCTGAGGCCTGACTGTCTCTCCTAGTGCCACCACTGCTGATTCACATTTCCTGACTCTACCAGACTAGTCTGCTGGTGTATCTGTGAAGTGTTTGCTAGTGGATCGAGTTACCACTGCTAACACAGAAGGGAGTTGCTCCATAGACCCTTTTAACCAGATCCACTTCCCGGTATCCTTTCTTTTCACTACCTCTGGTGGGTAGTGGGCTAAGGGAGGTTAAAGTGTTTAAAAACCATCATTAAAAATGGGTTTAAAAAATTAAGGTTATCCCCCCCACTCTCTCTGTTTCTCTCTGTCTCTCTCTCTCTTCCTTTATTATTATTGTTTGTTTTTATCTTTTCAAGTTAGGATTTCTCTGTGTAACAGCCCAGGCTGTCCTGGAACTCTTTGTAGACCATGCTGGTCTCACAGGGATCCACCTGCCTCTGCCTCCCAAGTGCTGGGATTAGAATGCACCACCACACCTGGCTAGAAGCCATAATTATAATCTGAAAGTATCTCAGTGTTTAAGTGTGAGTATGTGTGTGTGTGTGTGTGTGTGTGTGTGTGTGTGTAGTTCTGTACTTAAAACTTCATCTCCAGTACTTATCAGTTTGATCAATGTAAAAAACCTTCTTTTTATTTTTCTCTTAAAATGTTTCAAAGTTCAATTCTGTAGTAATGAAAGATTCTTTTTTTAAAAAGATTTATTTATTTTATGTATATGAGTATACTCTGTAGCTGTACAGATAGTTGTGAGCCTTCATCTGGTTGTTGGGAATTGACTTTTAGAACCTCTGCTTGTTCCAGTCAACCCCACTCGCACCAGTCGGGGTCAGCCTCACTTGCTCCAGTAGACCCTGCTTGCTCAGTCCCTGCTCACTCTAGCCCAAAGATTTATTTATTATTATAAATAAGTATACTGTAGCTGTCTTCAGACCCCCAGAAGAGGGTGTCAGTTCTCATTACGGGTGGTTGTGAGCCACCATGTAATTGCTGGGATTTAAACTCAGGACCTTAAGAAGAGCAGTTGGTGCTCTTACCCACTGAGCCAATTTCTCCAGCCAGAAAGATTCTTAAGCTTAATAAAAAAAGAGGCAAGAAAAAGCAATGTCTGTTTATGACTCAGATAAGAAGTGCCACCTATTGGTAACTATCTCAAATTACAAGTAAGAACAGGCATGTGACTTGCTTGGGAGAATCTTTATCTTAAGTGACTTTCAGAGAATGTAAAAGGTATACCACTCTGAGTTTATATAATTAAGAGGAGTTCTTTTTGTTGCTGTTGTTTTGTTTTGTTTTGTTTTTTCGAGACAGGGTTTCTCTGTTTATCCCTGGCTGTCCTGAACTCACTCTGTAGACCAGGCTATCCTCAAACTCAGAAATCTGCCTGCCTCTGCCTCCCAAGTGCTGGGATTAAAGGCGTGCGCCACCACTGCCCAACAAAAGGGGTTCTATTTCTCCAAATACAGCAAAGACTGTGGACGTCTATAAGGCCCCTTGATATCTAATTTTTAAAACATAGTAATATGAAAGTTTCAATTAGAAATTTTCAAAACTTATGTGAGAAAGTTTGGCATTGTCAGCTCTTATTTCTGATAAAAGCTGAGAGTATTGTTTAAATGGAATAAATATTTAACACAAATAGTGCAAGCTGGAGTAGCTAAAGCCGAAGCACGGCAAGAGTGTGATTGGATAATAACTCACCTTGTCCACATCTTGTGAATCTTTTTTGTTTTACAACTTCAAAAAAATTTCTTCTAGCTGGGCAGTGGTGGCACATGCCTTTAATCCCAGCACTTGGGAGGCAGAGGCAGGCAGATTTCTGAGTTTGAGTCCAGCCTGGTCTACAGAGTGAGTTCCAGGACAGCCAGGGCTACACAGAGAAACCCTGTCTTGAAAACAGCAACAACAACAACAAAAAAAACCAAAGAACAGGCTGGAGAGATGGCTCAGCGGTTAAGAGCACTGGCTGCTCTTCCAAAGGTCCTGAGTTCAAATCCCAACAACCACATGGTGGCTCACAGCCATCTGTAATGAGATCTAACGCCCTCTTCTGTTGTATCTGAAGACAGCTACTTACACATACTTACATATAATAGTAAATAAATCTTTGAAAAATAAAACAAAATTTTTTCTAACAGTTAACAAACTTCAATTGATTTAACTGGAAACATTAATTAGTATTAAATCTACAATGGGTAAGTGTATGGAATCTTTAAATATAAATCTGCGTTTTACTTTAAGACCTTAACAATTTCAAAATGTTAAACCAAGTTCTGTTTTACCCTTTGTCCTACTAACACACATTAGCTTGAATTCAGCATGAAGCATTTACAAAACTAGTCTTTTTAATTTGTTTTTATTTTCTGTGTATGAGTGTTTGCCTGAATCTAAGTGTGTACACCATGTATATGCCTAGCGCCCAAGAAGGGCAGAGGAGGTCCTTGGGTCCTCAGCACTGTACTTGCGAATGGTTGTGAGTTGCCATATGGATGCCAGGAACCAAACTCTGGTCCTCCACAGGAGCAGCAGGCACATTTTGACTGCTTAGCAGTCTCTGCAGCCATTCCGTTAGTCTTATCTCTGATAATCGTAAGCCTCACGTTGGAGCTTCTAACAGCTGCCATGCGTGCTTGACTGTCATGCCAGGACAAGGCTGTTTTCAGGAGCCACAACTCTTTATTGCATTACCCCTCTGCTCAGCTTTCCTTCCAATTACAAAAGCCATATAGTATATGTTCCTGGTTGGGGTTCAGGTAGCATTCATCATCCGGAAGCTCAGCTGCTGGGACCAGTTCCTTTAAACAAGCCTCTATATAGTTTTTAGGTGTTACATTTGTCAGTGAAATGTTTTTCCTTTCCAAGGGCCCAGGAATAAGAACACCTCATTTTCATTTCTTTCCGTGGTACTTTCTTTTGGAGAATTTTCTGGTTTTTTGCTTTGTGGGCTAAAATAACCAGTAGCCCCATTATCATGGTCATGAAATTTGGGTTTTTCTTTTCAGGTTTTCCTGTTTCTCTCTTCCTGTAGTGTGCAGTTTCCTATGTGTCTGCCAGCCACACCCATTCATGCAGTGGAGAAAGGTTAAACGCTGCCTGTCAGCTAGGGAGGTTAAGCCACGGACCTCCTCTGATCACACGGGTCCCTGGGTGACCTCACCTGGTATATAGTCATATACCATCTGTAAACGCCATCTGTAGCTGATGGCTCTGCAGCCTGGCTTCACTGAGCTTTAGAGGTGGCTATGCAACTGTCTGCTTTCTGCTCTAACGTTGTTACCCTCGTAGCATCTCAAACAAGACCTAACAAGAAAGACATCCTTAACACCATGACCCTTATCGAATTTCTTCCAGAGGCTAGTCCGTCTTGGCTAATGGCATCCCAGACTGCCTGTTTGCTCAGTCAGAAGCCTTTGAACAGTCTTCAGCTCCTCCTTCCTCATGTTCAGCGTCAGCCGACCAGCCGGGGCCGACAGCATACTTCCCCCAACCTTCCTTTCCCTTTTACTTAGGCTGACGGAATCGCTTATCAACTGGTGTTTGTTTGTTTTTATTTTCTACATTTGTCTTGTCTACATTCCTGTTCCACACCATCTTGCTACCCTGTTTTAGAAATTATACTTAATATCTGATATTATTCATGCATGGGTTGTGTCTGGATTTCCTCTGCAAGGAAGAGCTCTACAGTAAGCTGTGTAAAAAGGCCCTATAGCACTATAAATGACTTTATTTCACAGTCATTGAAGCTCTTGGCCATAGAAGATTTTATGCTAATGCAGGAAGGAAGGGAAGGAGGAAGAGAGGGAGGGAGGAAGGAATGAATCTAGTTCTTTTGTTTGTTTGTTTGTTTTATTTTGTGTTTTGAGACAGGGTCTGTGCAGCCGAGGTTGGCCTGAGATTCAGTGATTCTACCTCAGCCTCCAGAGTGTTAGGATTACAAGCATGTGCTACCTACCACCTGGCTACTGACACTCTTTTCAGTAGTTGAGGATTCAGGGAGAAAATAATATCCCTTTACTGTTTTGTTTTTTTTTTTGGGGGGGTATCAGTTATATAATACTTATTATCATTATTATTTTTTTCAGATAGGGTTTCTCTATATAGCCCTGGATGTCTTGGAACTCACTACGTAGACCAAGTTGGCCTTGAACTCACAGAGATCTATCTATCTGCTTGCCTCTGCCTCCTGAGTGCTGGGATTAAAAGCATGGTAGAAGCACCTGGTAGAAGACGATTATTTAGTAATGAGCTCCTCAGAATGATTTTGGGACAATAATCTTCAGAACATAGAGCCCTTTAGAACTCTTGTATCTTATAGCATGTGATGGTTCTGAGAGAGTTTCTGGCACACTTAGTGATCCCAAAATTCTATATTAAAAAAAAATATATCAATGTCTATTAAGAAGCAAAAAGCAAGGCCGAGCAGTGGTGGATTTAATCCCAGCACTTGAGAGGCAGAGGCAGGTAGATTTCTGAGTTAGAGGCCAGCCTGGTCTACAGAGTGAGTTCCAGGACAGCCAGGGCTACACAGAGAAACCCTGTCTCGGAAAAAAGAAACAGAAAGTAAAATGAGGGACCAGTAGAGAGAAGGGTCATTCTGTATCTTTACTGAAGTTTCCTTTTTGTATCAGTGAGAGCTGGACTTCAGTTCCAATCCTGAGTATGTTACTTCTGGAAGTTAGAAGTCTCTGGGGGTAGTGGGAAATTCTTATAAGTAGTTAGTGTCAGTGGAGTGTGCTATCCTGATCGCCATCCTCCAGCGCCCTGGCTTGGGGACTAGGGTCTCATTCTCTTGCAGTTTTCCACTCTGAGGTCCCAGATCTCCATAGCTGCAGAAAGGCCCAGCTCTTAACCCATGGATTTAAAAAACAAGTCTAAGTAATTTTAGATCATTTCTCAGGGAATTTTCCTTCTTGTTCTGTGGATTGTTTATGTGCAGCTGAGGATAATAATATACAAATATAATAGAAAAAATAACAGCACCTTTTTTGTGTCACTGTCTTTGAGGCTTTTGGCTTTTAGCATAAGTTTGCAAGTGTCCCCCCCAGGATGCAGAGGTGAAGGCTTGCCCATGTTTAGAAGCAGTCAAAGCTCAGACCTTGAGAAAATAGGAGGTGCCAGGAGGAGCTCTTCTGAAGCCAAAGCTGCTTGTTCTCAACAGTTTTTTCTAGTTTGCTTTTAAGGTGAACCTCGGATGCACGTAGATGCCACCAGTGTTGCTTAAGGGGCATCCATTGGACAGTGCTGCCTTTGCTCTTAAAACACAAGATAGACACGCACCTGAGGGATATATTATTGCACATACTTCAGTCAGTCCCCTTCCAGCTATGAGACTATGTATTTTCTTCAGTATCTGGAGAGAACGAAATTTTTGAAAATTGCAAGCAGATTGTTTGCTTTAGTGATTTCGGAGGTTCAGTCACCCAGGTCTTACAGCTGGTCGTTAACGCTCCTGGAAGCTGTCCCATGGGGTTTGGAGTGCAGGCTGACTGAGTGAAAACACTGACTGAATAGCTTTCAAACATTCCTCTTTTGATTTTTATTCTTTAAAGGCAAAATACATAGTTAAAATTATATAAAAATTAATCTCTACAAATAAAGTAGCCCATAAAAATGAGTGTTGAGTCAGTTACAAACGTTGCTTTCTGCAAATTATAGATTTGGATTGAACTTCCAAATCCCAAATAGATGTGAAAATTAAGTTTCTCTTACTTTGTTCAAGTAAATATTCCTTAAGGTCAGGGGAGTGACCTTAGTCTCACTACTACAGCCCAGGCTAGAGTCTCAGCTTCCTAGTCCCCCTGCCCCAGGCTCCCAAGGGTGGGGAGTCCATGTGTGCACTTCCTCCCACACTGGGCAAGTGGAGGGTAGTGCGGGGCTGGTGGGGGGACTGAGGAGAGGGGGCGTGCTATTTCCATAGCTTTTCCATTTGCTCCTCTAGGGTGTTTTCATCTCCAGTCCTCCGGTAAACTTGTACTAATTTTCTCAGCACCCACGTCAAACATTCTGTTTTCTGATATGACTTTCCTAATATCTCCAGCTGCGCAGTTGCTCCTGTTTCCTTCCTTCCTTCTGCTGCTGTTCTTGTCAAACTTGGTGTGTGTAAATAATTGGATCACATTGTGTGTCTGTCAGTCTGTCTCTCTCCCCCACTCTCTGACACAGGGTAGGGATTTAAAGCTTGTTTAATGAACTGATAAAAGGGGAATGATGGTTTTTAGTCACTGTTCAACATCTTCTAACACAGATGCTGCTCCCTGAGATGCTGGTCCTAGCCCTGCCCTTCCCCTGGACTGGAGTGGGTGTAGTGATCGGCAGGCAAGGGAATGGATGGCCTGGCTGATTATTCAGCAAATAGTTGTTTTGTATTTCAAGCATTGTGCCAAGTTCTGTGCAGAAGACTTCAGAGGTGGGAAGTATAGTGTGTCAGTTTGGGGGGGGGGGCGTACTAGTTAGGTGTAAAGACGTGTTACTTGTATGAATCATTTAAAGGGAAATGACTGCTAAATTATAAGACTTGACATTGTGTACACAGAAGCCAGAAAGGCTGGAAAGGCCTGTTTAGTTAAAGGGGTGGGTAAAAGCCTCTAAGGAGACCCACAAGTTAATTTGAGCTCAGCAGTGTTGACTGAAGGATGTGACAAGCTGTAGGCTAGGTAGTACTTGAATGGTTGACTGTATGGGAATTGGTTTGTAGAAGAAAGTGTAGTTTTGGGGACCAGAGTCCTTTTGTATACTGTGTTGAGGTTTTAGAATACTTGGAACCTCTGAGTTATTAACAAGAGTGCTTTATCTACCAGTATAAAGCTGTCAAGCAGCTCTCAAGGACAGTTCCCAGGAGAAGGTTTAGCTTGGAAAGATACAAATGTAAATTTTGAAGTCATATTACAACTTGTAATTTCAGTCACAAACAGGTAGCATTGATACTCATTTGCCCTTTGCTGGGGTCTGAAAGAAATAGAAGGAAGAATTCAGAGACAGGTGAAGGATTAGAAAGAGATCGAGGAGAGTTGCACTGATGCTTGGAAGGAAAAATAATGACATACTGTGTACTTATAAAATGGCCTTGCTGAGGAGGGGTCACCTCAGGCGTGAGCGTACAATTTTGGGACAAACACTGCCTATTTTGAGACATGAAATACTGATTTAAATGAAGGAAAGTGTTTCCCACTGTTGCTCAAATGAAAATAAACTGTTTAATTAAAAGTGGAAAATTCTGCAGACTGGGTTGAGATTCTTAATTCGTCACTTTGTTTTAACCACTTAACAGTCACTTTTTGCAAATTATTCTATGTAGCATTCTAAGTTAGGAGAGTTGTCTCATTTAAAAATGTGTTCCATCAAGAGCTAAATATAATGAATCGGATTTGGATTTGTTGTGTGTGTGTGTGTGTGTGTGTGTGTGTGTATTCATGAGTGTTTGTGTGTGGTATGTATATGCATTCATGAGTGTGTGTGTATGTATGTGTGTATATATGTGTGCACAAATGTGTTTGCATGCATGTATGTGCCTCTGTGTATGTGTGTGGGGTATTTGTGTGTGGTATGTGTATAAACACAAAAAATATATAACTAATGTTAATTTAGGAATTTAGGAATATTGAATATGGGCTGGCGAGATGGCTCAGTGGGTAAGAGCACTGACTTCTCTTCAGAAGGTCCTGAGTTTAAATCCCAGCAATTACATGTTGGCTCATAACTACACATCATGAGATCTGACACCCTCTGTCTGAAGTCAGCTACGGTATACTTATGTATATTAACAAATAAATCTTTTAAAAAAAGAATATTGAATATAGTCAATATTAAGAAAAGTTTGTAAGTTTTCAGATACATAATTTTGTGACAGTTCAACTCCTGAAGATCTTACAGATGTCTCCAATTAGATCACTATGCATTGTGTTCATGTACTGAAATAGCATGGTGTAGCCTGTAATTTGTATTATTTTATCAATTAAAAGTAAAATAAAATTTAGAAAAAAGATTAAATATCAAGAGCCACATCAGTGAATGTTTAAAATCCAGACTTCCTGGTTCTCTGGATCTTGTGTAAATATAATGTAAAAATATTTGTTTCTGTAGTGGTATAATTTCATTTATCGGGCTGGCGAGATGGCTCAGCGGGTAAGAGCACTTACTGCTCTTCCGAAGGTCCTGAATTCGGATCCCAGCAACCACATGGTGGCTCACAAGCACCTGTAATGAGATCGGACGCCCTCTTCTGGTGCGTCTGAAGACAGCTACAGTGAATTATGCTGGACAGAGTGAGCGGGCCGGCAGTGGGTCCTGAGTTCAATTCCCAGCAGCCACATACATGTTAACTCACGGTCATCTGTACAGCTATAGTGTACTCATACACATAAAATAAATAAAATAAATCTTTAAAAAAAAAATAAATCTAAAAAAAAATCACCTTGACCTTACCAGCTAGGCTGGTTTGGGTGTGGAGTGGAACAAGGTTTTAAAAAAAATTTTTTTTCATTTATCAAATCTTACAACTTTGTACATGTGTAAAATGTTAGGATAATAATGTATCTTAATATGATAAAATTACTAATTATATGTAATACCCTTTTTAATTTGTGATGATTTCAAGTTAAAATATAATTACATTATTTCTCCCTCCTCCTCTCTCCAAATATTTCCATGTCCTCCACCCCACTCCTTATCAAATTTGTAGTCTCTTTTCTTTAATTACTTTATTGCTGCACATAGACACACACACACACTCAATGTTTAAATACATAAATACAACCTGATGAGTCTGTTTAGTATTGTATGACTTCAGAGCTGACCATTTGATTTTGGATAACTGATTAGGGGGCCCATCCCTGGCAAAGATTGATTTTTTTCTCTCTGCCAGTAATCATTAATTGTCTGTAGCTCTTTGTCTAGGGTTGGGGCCCTGTGAGACATTTCTCTCCTGAGTTAGCATGTCTGTTAGTGTTGTCTTGTTCAGGTCTTGTTTAGGCAGCCATATTGTTGAGGTATCATGGGTGTAGCTTCCCTGACATTTCTAGGAGACACAGTCTCCCACCAGAATTCCTGGTCCTCTGGATCTTCTATCCTTCTGCCTCCTCTTCTATGATGTCCCTGACTATAAAATGATGTCATTGCTATTTCATAACTGTAATTTTGTGCTGTTATGAATCATAATGTAAATATCTGAAACTCAGGATATCTGATCTGTGTCCCCTGTGTAGATGGTCGTTAGACCCTCAAAGGGGTCACAATACACAGGTTGAGAACTGCTGGCTTATGGATTTGGGGGGACATGGCAGTGGGTAGCCAGAGCAGGAAGCAGAGAATGAGCAGGAAGTGGGGGAGACATAAAGCTTCAAACCTTGCTCCTAATAACCTACTTCTTCGAGCAAGGCTGCGCCATCTAATGGTCTTATACCCTTACAAAACAGCATGGTCCAGGTATTGAAAGTCATGAGCCTATTGGGTAAAATTCCTCATTCAAGGTACAACAACATGATTCTATTCTTTTTAAGCCTGAAGAATGCTCCATTATGTGTACACATAACATTTTATTTATCCACTTATCTACCAACTGATACTTAGGTTGATTCCATATCTAGGCTGTTGTAAATAGTGCTGCAATAAATATGTAAGGGTAGATGTCTCTTCACTGTACTAATGTATGTATATGGCAGTGTGCTTGCCGGATCACGTGGTAATTCAATTTCTAGTTCTTGAGGCACCTCCATGTGTTTTTCATAATGTTTCTGCTAATTTACATTCATCCCAGCAGTGTAGGAGGGTCCCCTTTCCTCTGCATCCGACAATAGCCATTCTAACTACGGGGAGTGAATTTGTGGCTCATTATGGTTTTCATTTGCATCTCCCCAGCAGTTATCATTATTGAACATTTTCTCCCAGGTACTTATTGGCTGTTTGAATCTCTCTCTCTCTCTCCCTCTCCCTCTCCCTTTCCCTCTCCCTCTCCCTTCCCACCCCCCCTCTTTCTCTTTCTTAAAAAGAACTGTCTATTCAGGTCCAGTTTTTAATAGACTTACATTTTTTTTCCTTTCTAGTTGTTAAATTCCTTCTTTATTCTGTGTTAATTCCTTGTCATGTGAATTTGCAAAATATTTTTTCCTCATGTTCTCTGGCCATCTCTCCCCTCTGACTGTTCCCTTTGGCATATAAAAACTGTTCAGTCTGATGGAATACCATTTGTCACGTTTTGCTTTCGTTGCCCCAGCTCATGTCTTGAAACATTTCCGTGTGTTTTCTTCTAGTACTTTCACAGTCTCAGATCTTGCATTTGAGTCTTTGCATTTAAATTGACTTTTTGTGTGTGGTGAGCAGTAAGAATACACAGTCCATCCTTCACCTCCAGTTGCCAGCACCATTCTGCAGAGACTGTACCCTTCCCGGTGTATGCTCTTGCTGCCTTTGCTCATGGTTAGTGGCTGGAGATGTTTCTATCTTACTTTTAAGTCTAATAATCTATGGTCCTTGCATTTGTTTTTATGTCAATACCATGCTGCTCTGGTTAGTGTAGTTGGTAATACATTTTAGTAGTACTTGGGCTATAGCTGGACACATTATAATGTCCTCAGCTTTGTTCCTTCTGTTTGACATTGCTTTGCCTATTAGAGGATTTTTTGATTTTATACAACTTTGGTTCATGCAAAGAATGTTGCTGGTATTTTGATAGGAATCTTATTGACTATTGATTACTTTGGATAATTCTGATATTTAAAACAGTACTGACTCTTCTGACCCACCAGCTTGAGATGTTCTTTTATCTTCTGTGTTCGAGGGCGGCCTCGTCTGTTTTATAGTTTTCATTTTTTTTTTTTTTTTCGAGACAGGGTTTCTCTGTATAGCCCTGGCTGTCCTGGAACTCACTCTGTAGACCAGGCTGGCCTGGAACTCAGAAATCTGCCTGCCTCTGCCTCCCAAGTGCTGGGATTAAAGGCGTGCACTACCACTGCCTTTATTTTCTATTCAAATTTAGTTTTTGTTTGTAAAATAGAAACCAATAATGGAAAGCCCTTCCTGCTCTCTCTCTCTCTCTCTCTCTCTCTCTCTCTCTCTCTCTCTCTCTCTCTCTTTGTGTATATGTGTGTTTGCATGCATGACCACACATGTGCACTCACCTGTGTCCCTGTGTAGAGACAGACTGCTGTTGGCTTTGGGTGTTTCCCTCTGTTCCTCTCCATTTCATTTTTGGAGACAAGGTCTCTTACTGACCCAGGTTGGAATTCACCAAAACCAACCAGACTGGTTGGCCAGCAATTCCCAGGACCCTCCTGCCCCTGGGGTTTATGGGTGTGTGCTGACCTGTCCAGCTTTTACATAGATGTTGGGGATCTGAGTTCACATCTCCCCAGTCAAAAGAAAATATTGGAGCTGAATAAGTGCTAGGCAAATGGTGCTGGGAGGCCTCAGCAAAGTGAGAGCTCCAAAGTGTTCTGCTTGTGGGTTCCTAAGCTATACCGCTTGCTGGTTCCTAAGCCACACTGCTTGCTGGTTCCTAAGCTCTATAGCTTGCTGGTTCCTAAGCCACACCGCTTGCTGGTTCCTAAACCCTCTGAGCTGGTGGAGAGTTTGCCTGGAAGATGCTACTATGACAGCTAAGAATTATTTTGTATGTGTGTTTTTTATTTTCGCTTCTCTTTTAAAGTAGTCCTTCCTTCTTAAGTTTGTACAGTCTGACATGCTGAGGTGTTATTCTGTGCCATAGAATGTTTGGGTTCTGGTAGAAGGGACATAAAGGTGAACCTTTCTTTTCTGTTGTAGTCCTAAGAGTGGACAGTTGAGCCAGAATGAAACTTGAGAGTGGCAACCTTCCTCCTTACCAGGCACCAGTATGTGCATGTTTCAGACAGTGTGCAGTGTTGTAGTGGAGCTGGATATGTAGTTTGAATTAGAGTTGAGACAGGAAGCAGAGCTGGGTGATGTCCAGAACTGTGAGAGTAGCCTTAGACTGTTGACCTTTAGGGTCCTTTGCTTAAACCTCTTATTCCAGTTTAAAGGTATCTTTATGTACTTTTGAAAGAATAAACTTGAATTTTGGTCCATAATCAAATTAAAATGTCCCTTAGAGGGCTGTTAAGGCATAAGATGATGTGGCTGCTTTCCTCAGTATTGTACCATTAACTTTTTGTTTCCTTGGCAACCTTATTTCTGCTTCTCTGAATGGATGTTGCCCTGGTTATTTGTCCAGAACACAGCTCTAGATGAGGGACCATGGTAGAGAGCTCAATGTAGAAGTCTGGGAAGGGAAAGTTTACCCTTTATTTCAAAGCATACTGGCTGCATCCATTCATGGATGCAGTGGTCGCAGGAGTGTGGGGTGAGCCTCAGCTGATGCATGTAATTCTATACGGTGGCAGCTGTAGACAGCTGGGTGTATAGCACAGCTTCCCAAGCCTGCTGATTCCAGACTCAGTGAAAGGTTAGCTTGAACTTCTTGCTCTTCACATAGAAACCTTGTTAACCACTTCTGCTTTTGATTCCCCACTAGACTAGACTGGATTTTAAGTTTTTAGCAGAGGTAACAGAGCAACTGGAAGTCTTGATGTTTTCCAACCCCAATCATAGCCCTTCCTTAAGATCCTTCTAACATAAGCATTTGTCTTATAGCTAGTCTGGAAAAGTATTGCAGACTGTGGCCAATAACTGACTTCTTGGAGTTGAATCCTGGGGTATCTCTCAGTTTTGTGGTTGGAGTTCACCATCTGATTTCTCTATATTCTTAGGCCATCATGACTCAGACCTGCAGGCTTGGCTACTGCTGGGATGTGGGCTTGTTGTTTCTGACTGCACTGCATATTTAAATGGAAGGCTGGTGTTAAAGCTAAAAAGCAGATGGATTTGAACAGGGAGATTGTCTTGCTTTGAGGTCATGTGCAAAGCCAAGAAATTGCTGGAGCAGCTCTAGTGGGATTTTCAGGAAAACAATATTTCCATTTCTGCCAGCCTGCAGTCTGCCTGGAAATGTGGTATGAGTGGTCTTCCCCAAAGATCTTGGTATTTGAGCAGCTGTTTTCAGAACATGCATAAAATGAAAAGCAAGGGAGTCCTTAGAACTGCTAGCATCCATCTTCATCACCAGAGCTCTTGGATAACTCAAGTGGAAAGAGCTGAAGCCAGGCAAGGGAAGAGGGGCCCGGCACAGGCATGCATGCAGGCTGCTCCTGCTGGTGTGGCACTGTGCTCTGGGCATCTAAAAGCACATCAGAAAGTCCTCCATAAATCCCTGCACCTTGTATCCCTATTTCTATTATTTTGAATTATTTTTCTTTTGGCTCTTCTGAGTCAGTGGGACAATCTGTGGAACTCATTGAACACCTGAGACTTTCTAATTGCTCCAGTTAGCCAGTGTCTTATGTCACTTTCTCACCATTGATGAGAACGAGCTGTATTTGCTCCAAAGGAATGTTTAATGAGGCATACCAAAGTTATTATTCCAGAGTCATGGAAGAAGTTTCCAGAGAACTTATGGTTTGAGTAAATTACATACATAAATCGTAGGATCATGAGGAACATACAGTATTTTGTTGTCCCCTTCCAACTTTCAGGTAGTTGAAGCTCTCTGTATGAATAATGTATATAAGGATGCTTACAACTCTGGGCACATCTGTTGTGATGGTGGACGCCTTTAATCCTAGCACTCTGGAGGCAGAGGCAGGTGGGTCTCTGTGATTTCTAGGCCAGCCTTGTCTACATGGTGAATTCCAGGCCAAATATGGCTACATAGTATGGCTTGGTCTCTGAAAACAATCAAACCAATAATAAAAAACACAACCATGGGGAGAAGTAGATTATATCAGTGACTTCTAATGTATTTTTGGCTAATGAATACTATGCAGTAGCCTAGTATGTTGTGCTACAAGTTTGATTTTATTAGCATGATTTATTTTAGAGGTTCATGTCCCTGACCCCCTTTTGTTATTCAAGACAAGGTTTCTTCTATGTAGCTCTGGCTGTCCTGGAACTTGCTGTTAGGCCAGGCTGGCCTCAAACTCACAGAGCTCTGCCTGCCTCTATCTCTTGGTATCTGGGATTGGAGTGTGCACCACCACCATCCGGAAAGGCACATGTTCCTAATGTTACCCACTTTATAGCTAATTAGTCATATTAACAATGCTGTTTATGGAAATAAATATTTGAAATCTGGGTTTCAAATGGGTGTTCATTGTAACTTCAGTGTTCAGTCTAATTTTAAGTTTTGCTTGTTTGTTCAACATGCAGTTATTTAAAGATAAATTCTTGCAAAAGGTATACACAGTGAGTTCTAGGCTAAACAGGGCAAGATAGTGTTGTCTTGTCTCAGAAGACAATCAAACAACCAACAACAGAAAGCATACCATGGGTAGAACTGGGTTATATCAGTGACTTTGTACTTTTGGCCAGTGAACTCTAAGGCGAGTTCCTTATCAGTTAAGGTTACTTAGAATTTTGTTCAGCTTGACTGACCCAGGCATTTGAAAAATGATATATAGAAAGTTTTTGCTATAGTTTGAACCACTATTTTGCTAGACTTAAGAGGATTCACTCTTCTTATCCTTCCTTCCTTCCCTCCCTCCTCTGGTGTGTGTGTGTGTGTGTGTGTGTGTGTGTGTGTGTGTGATGTGTGCATGGGAATGAATATTAGTATGCCTGTGGAGGACAAAAGTTAATGTTGGTTCTCTATTGCTCCATTCCTCTGTTTCTCTCCATCTTACTTTTATGATAGGGCCCATTACTCACTGATTGATTACATAGTCTTGCCAGGGAGCCACTGGAATCCTCCTTCCCCTACCTCTCAGAGCTGGTGTTATAGGTACAGGTATATAGGCCATACCTGGCTTTTATGAGTATTTAGGGATCTGAGCTCAGATCCTCTTTCCGATGCAATGAACACTTTACCTACTGTGCCATCTCCTAACCCACCATCATCTCTTAAACCTGATTCAACCACCAACCTCCTAAACTGCAGTTGTCAAGGTCCCTAGAGACTGCCATGTAGTCAAACGCGATTAAAAATTGTCAGTTCTCGCTCTACTGGACCTGTTCACCTTATGATCTTCACTGGGCTTTGTTCTAACCTCGATGGATGTTTATTCCCTTCCTGCTCTGGACACATCATCTTGCTGCTATGACTCTATCACCTCTCTTCTGCCCAGGGTTTTTGCTGCTCCTGCCAGGTATTAAACTGCTCCCCGAAGCACTTCTCTCTGCCTAGGAGAGTCATCTTTCTATACTCTCAGGCCTTATGTCTCCTCTCATGTCTGCCAAGTGTGATTAGATGTTATTTGATTGTTTTTCTTGCTTCCCATTAATGTGTAGGTTCCACATAGACAGAGACTTGGTCTGGTTTTGTCCAAGTGTCTGGAATAGCCTACCCAGTAAGTGGATGATGAATGTGTGTGTGGATGAATGCATAGAATTCCAGTCATTCTAAATGACCATGTTGTATGAAGTCCTCCTTAAGTGTATCTCACAGCATCTTGAAATGTTCAGTGGAGCTGTTAAAAACTAAGTGTCTCAGTATTATTCCTGCCAAGTTTTTAATTCCAAGATTCAAAACTGTCATTGGTGTTGCATGTTGAGGCCAAATTTGGATGTTTTTGGAAGCACGGCCTCAATGTATTATGTATAGGCTGGCCTTGAACTTCTGTTTCTCCTATTTCACATCCTGTCCTCCTTCCCCAATACCTGTGCCATCATGTTTGGTGTATCCAGATTTGAATATTTAGCTGCATACTGCTGCTTTATCCTCACTTTTAAGTATCATGCTTTTCAACTATGTATTGCCAAATTATTTTACTAGAGCATTTCATACTAGCCATTTCATTGATTTATTAGCATTTCATACGTAACCATTTGAATGTTTTTGCTGTTTGTAGAATTTGGTTGGCGGGGGTGCCTGGGAAGTGGGGTGAGGAGATTCCGTTTGTCCAATAGATTGCACGTTAGCGGGGTGGAGGGGGGAAGTGCCAGCAGGCAGTTACTGTGGGAGTTGATGACAACCAGCTCAGATTGTCTGGGTGCTCAGAGGGGCTCCAGGAGCCTGTGCCGAGAAAGGTACAGGGTTTGTGCCTGGCCAGTTCCATCCGATGAGGCCTCTCCTTTCTGTTCTGTACCCTTCCCACCCACCTGGTCAGGGATAGTGCCCATTTTTAACCCTACCCATTGATCATTTTAAGAAACCTTTGGTTACTGTGCATCACCCAGACAAGACATGCTCCTCAAATTCAACTTATATATTTGGCAGATTAAACAACATTATTGTAAAAAAAAAAAAAAAGCCAGATTAAAGAAGCCTCAGATCATTGTCTTCCTTCCTAACGCTTCTGTATGGGAGAGTGATGGTACCAGCATGTGGCATTTCTCCTGTGTGATTATCTTTTGGCTCAATAAGACCAAATCAGGAGGAGACTGTAACAAGGGATGGAGGAGGCAGGGAGAATGAGAGGCACTCTTCCTCTGCTTCTGTCAGCAGCAGAATCCACTGCTGTATCCATGGCTCCTGTCAGTCACTGCAGGGCAGGCTTAGGACTTACTGAGCTCACCAAGTAAAGACTTATTTATTTATTTCATATATGTGGGTATACTGTTGCTGTCTTCAGACACACTAGAAGGGTATCAGATCCCCATTACATGGTTGTGAGCCACCATGTGGTGGCTGGGGATTGAACTCAGGACCTCTGGAAGAGCAGTCAAGTGCTTTCAACTGCTGAGCCCTCTCTCCAGCCTCCCTTATTCTCATTGGTTCCCAAGGACATTCAGAGATGTCATAAATTTAACCGAAAGTGTGAGTTTTATCAGCTGTGGGCAGACTTGAGGCTTAGGAGGTCTGCCATCGTGATGTTTCCAGGAGGGCCAACCTCCAAGTCCCTGGTGCTGTGGCCTCATGTTAGTGCTTGGAGTCCTCACCTTCCCTGTTGTTCCAGTTGCTATCATTAATGTTGGATATGATGCTGTGCTGGCAAGCTGAACTTTCCCATATCACATGGGGATGTGCTGGTTCTTTCAGCGACTGTGGTCAGATTAATGCTGAAGTCTAATTTCTCTTCCCACTCCTATCTCCAGCCTGCTCAGACCTGAGCAAAGTAATGAACCAGCCATTTACGTCCCATGATAAACCACACTGTGCACTTAGCCACTCCAGTCATTATGAGTGATTTTTACAGAAAGAAAGGACTGTTAAGTCTATGGTGGTGTCCGTTATTGAGTTAAAACCATGGGTTCAGCCCCTGAAGAAGGCATTATATTTGGGTTTCAACTTGGTAAGGCTCTTCAGAGAGCCCCTGTATACAACACTAGCATGGATCTCACATGAAGCCATATCACAGAAAGACAGAAAACAGATCTGAAGGTGCTTAGGCAACCAGATGAGGACACAGAGACTTGGATTCATCAGCTGTTCTCCTGAGATCACCCAGGGACTTAGTCATAGCACGGGCTTTAGGTTTTAGTTTTTGGAGACTTGCAATGTTTTCATGAAGAGAGGGTAATTTCCTCTGAAGCTTTCAAGTACTGTGGTATTAGAGCTGCCCTGGCACTGACGTTGGTCATCACCTGATTACAAGTGTGAATCCTTGCTGTGGCTTCAATATGTCCCCCAAAGTTCCTTTTACTGAGAATTTAACCCTTGGGCAACTGTATGGGGAGATAGGGCCTAATAAGAGGGGTTAGGTCATTCTGTCCTGCTTCCTGAATGGATCAGTGCCTTTATTATGGGAATGAGAGCACCTATTTCCTTGAGAATAGGTTGTCACAAAAAGCAAGTTTGCCCTCCTCTTTCTGTTGGCCACTCTGTGCTCTCTGACCCATTGCCTCCCAACATGGGATGGCACAAAACAGTGCCTCACCAGGTACATCTAGACCCTTAATAAATCACCAGACAGCAGAGCCTCCATTGAGGAGTCCCTAGATCAAATTGGACTGTGGAGTATGGTCTTGATGTTAAATGATGCGAGAGGTTCCCAGTGACAGTATCATGCCCTGGGCAGGTAGGCTTAGGCAGTCTAAGCCTGTATAAGGCAGTAGGTAGTGTTCCTTCATAGTTTCTGCTTGAGTTCTTGCCCTGACTTCCCTTCAGTAGTGAACTGTGACCTACGGTAAGCTGAAGTAAATCCTGTGTTCCCTACGTTTTAGCAAAGCCGCAAGGAAACAAGAGTGTCTCTTTTCTTCCCCCATCCCTGTTGTCTCCTGGTCTGCTCCAGGATCTGAGAAGTGGGTGGCTAGCAGGAAAGGGGTTTATCTGGGCCAGCTCCGTCCTGGCCTCTGACACTGTGTGACATGTTCACACATCTTCTCCTTCTGGGCTGCAGTTGTGCCTTCTTTGGGGCCTTTCTGTGGTATTTTTTTATTTTATCCTAAGCACTTGTTCTTGGAGGTTGGTCACACAAGCTCTTGCAGAGTTGGCCCTCCTGGACAGATCTACAGAAAACTTCTCAGGCCTGAATTACTCTTCATACAGTCTCCTTGGACTCCAGGAACTGTAGACAGTGCCATGTGGAGAGTGTGGTGTGGCTTTCTGTTTATGTCCTCACTCTGTCCACTTTGGTTCTAGTCAGCCTCTTCAGTTGGAAGAGGCCCTAAACTATGAAGTCCAGATTCTAGAGCTATCTTATCAGTCTTCCATGAGCTAGCTGTCTTGGATGTAGTTAATTGAACATTTGCCCATTGGGCCTGCAGTCACTCCCAGCTCCATTGAAGTTTCTGGATTCCCTCCTGTTCTTCCATCATCCATTGCACTCAATGAGTGTTAGAGTTCTGTATGAGCCTGACAGGAAAGCATCTCAGAGAACAATGAAGTGTTACAGTCTACCCTGGCTGGGTATTCCAACTGCACTCACTGTCATTAAGGTGAATGGGACCTTTAGGCATTTCCTTGGCAGACCATGCAGAGGAGTCCATTTTGCTTTGTGCTATGATTATCTGAGGAATCCTTTTTGTTTGGAACCTGCTGTGCTCAGTGGGATTCAGCAACACAGTGAGCTTTCCCGGGCTTGATGCCAGATAAACACACCAGCTTTTCTCAAGATCCATAGTGTTGGCCAAACTCTGGGGGATGGGAAGGGGTTGCAGAGGAGGAACAAAGGGCATTCACAGGTGATATCCTTGATGACCCCCAGACATGGGCTTTGATGACACTTATTTCTTAAGAGCTCAGAGTCAGTCACCAATGCTGCCTCATGGCACTGAGTACATTTTCTCATTTATAAAATTAGACTTATTACATAGGTTCTGAGGATTAAAGTACCCCAAATCTTGTAATTAAAATTGTCACAAAGCATTTTTCAAATGTAAAGAGTCACGGAAATGAGAAAACTACTCACCAGGAAACCCAGTGAGGGGCGCTGGCCAAACTGTCAGCCATCCCTCAGAGCTAGAGATTTCCTGGCAGAAAGTGGCCTGGGAGGGGCCTTGACAGACATTACACAGAACTCATTTAAGACAGCCTGATTGACACATAGTTATTATTTTATCTTTGTAAAGCTGCAATGTGAGGCCCAAGACAGCGGGAGGAGCCCTGATGTAGTCACTTGACAGCCAGCCATTGTCAACTCTAACTGGAGGGAGACATCAGTGGCCAGAGGAGAGCCTTGGGTTGTAAGTGGTTCACTTTTAGTTCAGCTGAAATAACTTCTGCTGATGATTTAATGCTCTGACTTCCGAACTCTCCATGTTTGCTAGAGAGAGGGAGGGAAAGAGAGCGAGAGTGTGTTCATGTGAACAGTCAGCATCAGTGTGCCACATTGCTTTATGTTTCTGAGGCTTGGGGTTAGCATGTTTTCCTGGGATGACTGGTTTGTGGGATAGGGAAGCTGACTCCATAGGATGTAGAGTTCTATTCTTTTATGCTTTCAGTGCTTCAGAAGCTGGTCAGCAGCAAGAATAATTGGAGCTGGGAGGAGGGCAGATTTAGATTCAGTCCCAGTTCCTAAAACACACCAGTCCTAAATGAACAAGTGTTTGTGGTAGTCTTAGCATAGACAGGAGTTTATAAGAAGCTGAGAAGTCTCTATTGGGCTGTTTCGTCACTGCCAAGTATTAATGATTGTCACTCTGTCCATCCTGGTGAGCAAAGCAACTGTGAGGCTACTATAATTTGTATCCATTGTCATTGGCTACTCCATGTGATCTGTGGCATGGTAATGGACATTTTTTTTTTTTTTTTTTGGTTTTTCAAGACAGGGTTTCTCTATGTAGCCCTGGCTGTCCTGGAACTCACTCTGTAGACCAGGCTGGCCTCAGAAATCCACCTGCCTCTGCCTCCCAAGTGCTGGGATTAAAGACATGCGCCACCACCGCCCGGCTTTTTTTTTTTTAATATTTATTTATTTATTATTATAAATGAGTACACTGTAGCTGTCTTCAGATACACCAGAAGAGGGCATCAGATTTCATTATGGGTGGTTGTAAGCCACCATACGGTTGCTGGGATTTGAACTCACGACCTTCGGAAGAGCAGTCGGTGCTCTTACCCGCTGAGCCATCTCACCAGCCCACTGGACATTTTTTTGGAAAAAACAAAACAAAACAATTTTGCCTTTATTAAAAAAACAAAACAAAACAAAAAACAAGACAAAACTAGAAGTATAGTACACTGAGTTTTTCAAATGACTGTTCTGGTTGAAGTTTCATCTAATTCTAGGGTAAGAGGTGAATTTACCTCTTTAGTGTGGTTAATAGCATTTGGAGAGGGGGCTCTTGGGGGCTAATAAATCCTGAGCTCAGAGTCCTTATGAATGGTGTACTACCCTTATGAAAACGGCCCTTGAAGGACCCTATCCCTTCACCTCCATGAAGACCTAGACTTCCCATTACCAAGAACTATGAAAAATAAGTTTCTGTTGTGTGGAAGTCATTAGCTTAGAGTTTTCCCTGTAGAGGTCTGAGTGGAAGATACAACAGAATGAAGACATCTGTGCAGGTAACTCACCACTGCATCTCAGACCTTGGAACTAACTCTGCCATACATTCAAAGTGTTCAGTAAACACCCAGACTGGTTTAGTGAATGATTCAGTGAGAAGGGATCTAACCTAACATTAGGAGTAGTTTTTTGGTGTCAGCTTAGCTCACCTTTGAAGGACTGCCATTTAGGTGTTGGAAGTGCTAATATCTGAAGCTACAAGAAATACAGAATTTTCTCCACTGCAGTGATGGTCTGTGAAATCACCATCCAATGATCTTTTCCTCCTTGTAAAAATATTTTTCAAATAAATGGATATCATGCATGGGTGGGGAATTATTCCTCTTTTGGAACAAAAATAATTGTTTTACTTCATTTATTATTCCATGTAGATGTCCCCTGTGATGTTAACTAAACCCAGATGTTGTTTTCTTTTTCCTTTTTTCTCTGCATCAGTCACACTTAGAATCATGCCAGACAACAGTGCATTTTAGCTTTCCTGGCCGTGTGCAGTTTTTTTAAGCTGCAAGGTGGTCCATCCCGGCCTTCAGAACTAATTAATTTTGAAAGCTAATATATAGACATTGCATTTATTGCAGCTTTTCCTGCACACACAGAATCCCCCAGACCACAGAATCACAGAGCCAGGACAAAGGGAAGACGATGCTCTCCATGAGACAGTGAGCAAGCAAGACTTTAAACTCAGTGATGATCTTAGCTTCATTATAGGATGTCAGCCTTGATTTCTAACTAAGCAGACCAAGGCCCAAAGGGCTACAGACTAAAGAAGCATAAGAATTAAACCCTCTGAGTCAACTACATTTTCTTTGCGATATTGCTACAGCTAGCTACAGGGAGCAAGTGTTTTATAAACTTTATTTATTTATTTATTTATTTTTTTTAAAAAAGATTTATTTATTATTACATCTAAGTGCACTGTAGCTGTCTTCAGACACACCAGCAGAGGGCTTCAGATCTCATTACAGATGGTTGTGAGCCACCATGTGGTTGCTGGGATTTGAACTCAGGACCTTCGGGAGAGCAGTTAGTGCTCTTAACCATTGAGCCATCTCTCCAGCCCCTTTTATAAACTTTTTAATAACTATATATCAAATGAGCAAAACCAGAACAAAACTCAGGTGTTATTAGTGCTATATTTTGACTGCCCCGGCCCCTAGGACATCCAAATGTGCTTTATGGCCTATTGCCAATAGGGCCTGGGAGCAGAGGCAGTGTAGTGTAGATGGAGAGAAGCGAGGAAGCTTGCTTGGGCTCTCATTCTGGTTGTGTTACAAGGAAGGAACAGGCATTTACAGAACCCTTGTCTCACTTTATACATTTTATCGCCTTTCAGCAGAGTACCACCTCTCAGCTTGTAGATGAAGAAACTACGATTTGGGATGGTTCAGAATGTGCTTAGGTTAGCTGCCCTTGAACCTGTCTATATGGTACTTGTTCAAAACTTACTGCTCGATTTCCCCTCTGAGATTCCTTCCCCATCTCTAAATCAGAAGAGTTTACATTGATCCTGACTCTTAAATAATTGATGTTTAGCTTTAATAGTCAAGGTTTAATCCGCTCCTCTTCCCTGATCTCCATCTTAGATTTGTGAACTAATGTGTAGGTTTTCATGAGTCTGTCTTTCAAGATGGTGTGTTCAGATGACCACTGTGGACAGCAGACATTTGTTACTTTGGAGTATAAATAAATAAATAAACCTTATTTCTTAGGATACTAAGTTGTCACTAGCTTAGAAAACTAGGCGACAGATTCTGTTGACATGTCTAACATTTAAGAGTCAAGAATCTAGTGCTTTGCTTGTTAGCCTGTGTAAACGTTTAGTTGGAGTCCAAATTGTTATCCTCAGAGATGTGTTGATCTGGGTCCCCTCCCTTCTTCTCTCCCTCCCCTGTTTCTACATTTGTGGAGTGGGGGCTGCAGAAAAATACTATAAGGAATTGCCTCCTGTAGTTGTGAGGCCAAGAAAGCTAAGACCTTCAGCTGGGAGCCAGGGCAGCTGATGGTGAACGTTCAAGTCTGAAGGTCTGTGGTCCAGCTTAGAGTCACAGAGAGAAAACTCTTCCTTAGCTCACCCTTTTGTTCTATTTAGGATGGATGAAGCCCAGACACACCAGGGAAGGTAATCAGCTCTACCAAGTCAGAGATATACTGGAGTAATATCTTAAAAATTATTTTATGTGTATGTGTGTTTTGCTTGCCCACATATCTGTGTACCAAGGGCACTCAGAAGCCAGAGAAGGCTGTTGGATCCCCTGGAACTGGAGTTAGAGATGTTAGTGAGTCACCATGTGGGTTCTCTGGAAGAATGAATAATCAGTACTCTTAAAGACTGAGTCTCCTCTGTCCAGTTCCCCAGAATAATATTAACTATCTCGACAGCTTTTGGTCCAGTTGAGTTGATATATTAAATTAAATATCGTGATATACTAAAACTATTTTTACCATATCCCATTTCAGACAAGCTGAAGTGACTCAATGGATCAAAGGGAGGGGAAAGTGGTATGTCACAAAAGCCTGTGTAATATTCAGGGGCAGTTTACTGTTATGGAAAATGGGATCTGGGATTATACTGATTCAAGCATAATTCAGGCTTATTGCTTGCTATAATGAAGTACTGGTCAAGTTATCAGAGTATGGGAGGAAGGAATTTATTCACTTTAAATTTCCACATTGCTATTCATCACCAAAGGAAGTCAGGACTGGAACTCCAACAGGTCGGGAAGCAGGAGCTGATGCAGAGGCCATGGTGGGATGTTACTTACTGGCTTGCTTCCCCTGGCTTGCTCAGCCTGCTGTCTTATAGAACCCAAGACTACCAGCCCAGAGATGGCACCACCCACAATGATCACTAATTGAGAAAAATGCCTTACTGCCTCCTGGGTAACATGCTAGGGAGGGAATTAAATGTAAATTAGCAAATGCAAAAGATAATTTCAGGCTCTGACAGTTCTGCATAACAGCAGCATGTAGCCTGCAGGGTTAGAAGGTCATTTTAACTTGTAAGGATGGGGAATAAAGTCAATGGGAAGTTTGGCTCATACATTTGCCCTTGAGCAATCTGTGGCTAGTGGCTAGTAATCTGATGCCACCATTTCCATCCTTTCTCTTGGTTCCAAGGTCAGAATCACCTTAATGCTTATGAAGCAGTTTCAGAATATCTGTGGGAGAAAGAGTGGTGGGGTTCCTAGATTGCAGTCAGTGATAAAAGCATGCTTAGCTGTTTTCTCTCTCACAAAGATTTCCTTGTGAGTCTGTATGAATTCCACACAAAGGATGTGACCCACATGCAGCATCTCACCAATTCTCTAACACTCCTGAAGGTTCCTTAACATTCTAAGAAAGCATGATTATAGAAAGCAGTTCTTCAAGTAGCCTGTGGGTAAGCTGGGACTTGAAATGTGGTCACCAGGGAGGTTCTATACCATGTAGGGTATAGATAGTTGGGAAGGTGACATTTTTAGCGATATTTTTATTAATTCCCCGAGACTTCTGTACAGTGTATTTTAAATATACTCACCCTATCAACTCCTCCCGAGACTGTATTTTAAATATACTCACCCTATCAACTCCTCCCAAGACTTCTGTACAGTGTATTTTAAATATACTCACCCTATCAACTCCTCCTGAGACTGTATTTTAAATATACTCACCTTATCAGCTCCTCCCAAGACTTCTGTATAGTGTATTTTAAATATACTCACCTATCAACTCCTCTCATTACCCTTCCCACCCTCCTATCCTTCTTATCCAGTTTGAGATGTCTCCCCCTGCCTTTATAACTTGTTGAGTCTAGTTTGTGTTGCTTAGCTAATCTTGGTAGTGAGACCTGTGCTGGTTTGTGGTCAGCTTGCTAGGGTCACATAATTAAAGGAAGCCAGCTCTCTCTCTAGCAGCCATCACATGTCAATAGCTCCCCAGGGAGTAGTGAGATATCACGTCTATCAGGAAGACTTTTAATCCCCAATAAAAATGAAGGAATGTCTGGTGTAAAATGCTATTTTCTTAATATGAATCTCAAGGTTTGAAAGATTTAGTTTTTAGGTGTTTGTTTGGTTGTTTTGTTTTGTTTTAGACAGGGTCCTGGCTATCCTGGAATTTGCTCTGTAGACCAGGCTGTCCTAGAACTCACAGAAATCCCCTTGCCTCTGCCTCCTGAATGCTGAGATTAAAGGCATGTACCACCACCACCTAGCTGAGGATTCATTTTTAAATAGATACTTAGGATCACAAGAAATCTTGTGTTTAGTTAGTCCAAAACAAAGCCTTCCTTCTATAAGTTGCCTTAGTCATCACATTTTATTACAGCAGTAAAAAAAAAAAAAAAAAGTAAGACAGGAAGAGTGGCCAGGAGTCAACATGAAATATTAGGAAATTCAAACTGATGGTGAAAGACCTCCGGAACTGGGGAGATCCTTACTCAAGTCTCGGGATGACGCGACCACCCAATGACTCACGAGAGACTGAACTTGCTGCAATCACATGAGGTTTATTGGGGATACCAGTACCGGGTCGATCTCATGACCTTGCTGGCCAGAGTTTGACGCCGGGGTCGATCTCGTGACCATGCTGGCCAGAGTTCCACTCCGAACACAAGAAGTGTGAGATATTTAAAAGGGAAGCTGGGGGCGGAGAGAGAGTTACCAAGGAGACAGAACATAAACAGTGGAGACTTTCAGAGGGACCCAACCCAAGGTGTTCAGTTAGGGAGGGGAACACATTCATTCTAGGAATGTAATCTCCATCTACTGGTTGACAGGGTGGAGAGTCTCATAAATCACTAGACCTTCATTCTTAGTTCCACCCTCATTGTGGATCAGCCAGGAGGGGCAGGTATCCGGAACCAGAGCCCTGAGGCTCTGGTTCCTAGAACTGGCTACTCCGCCTTTTTTTTTGGCTTGTGGCAGAGGTTTTCCATGCCCCCTTTTAGGTAAAAGTTATACATTATACATTCTAAGATTCTCCAGCCTTTCAATGGTCAGAAAAATTTTTTGAGAACAAAACAGTTATAGGATTGAATCTGAATCCTCCTAGTTGAATGCTGAGAAAACTACCAACAGCCTGTTTTTGTTTTTTTGCTTATTTAAGACTAAGTGGCTCTAGTTGTCTCGGAACTCATGATGTAAACTAGGCTGGCCTTGAACTCATAGCAATCCATCTGTCTCTATCTCCCAATTACTGGAAAAGGCCTACACCACCACACCTGGGCTACTTGCATCCTTAAAAATAGTTACTGTAGCATTTCAATATAAATATGCTTTAGATTTCATGGCTCAGTTTTGTTTTTTGCTTTTTGTTATATTTTACTTTTTTACTTTTCATAATTACAGCATTTCTCCCTGTCTTAGTTAGGGTTTTACTCCTATGAAGAGACACCATGACCAAGGCAACTCTTATAAGGACAACATTTAATTGGGGTTGGCTTATAGGTTCAGAGATTCAGTTCATTATCATCAAGGCAGGAACATGACAGCATCCAGGCAGGCAGATGTAGGGCTGGAGGAGCTGAGAGTTCTACATCTTTATCTGAAGGCTGCTAGCAGAATACTGACTTTGGTTAGCTAGGGTTGAGGGTCTTAAAGCCCACACCCACAGTGATACACCTACTCCAACAGAGCCATACCTTCTTCTTTTTTTTTATTAGATATTTTCTTTATTTACATGTAAATTTCTCCATTCCCAGTTTCCCCTCCAAAAAACAAACAAACAAACAAAAACAACAAGAACAAACCCCTGTTGCCTCCCCTCTCCCCATGCCTGCCACCCCACTCTCTCCCACTTCTTGGCCCTGGCATTCCCCTACGCTGGGGCACAGAACCTTCTCAGGACCAAGGTCCTCTCCTCCTATTGATGATCGACTTTGCAATCCTCTAGTATACACATGCTGCCAGAATAATCAGACCTACCATGTGCAGTCCTTGGTTGGTGGTTGAGACCCTGGGAGCTCTGAGGGTACTAGTTAGTTCATATTGTTGTTCGTCCTAAGGGGCTACAAACCCTTCAGCTCCTTTGGTCCTTTCTCTAACTCCACCATTGGGGACCCTGTACTCAGTTCAATGGATGGCTGTGAGCCTCTACCTCAGTATTAGTCAGGTACTGTCAGAGCCCCTCAGGAGATAGCTATATTAGGCTGGTTTGTCCTTCCTTCAGTCTCTAGAGCCACACCTTCTAATAGTGCCACTCCCTGGGCCAAGCATATACAAACCATCACACTCCCTTACCTTTGCCTTCTTCATGTCCCCCTCCCTACTCTTTTTCACATTCATGGCATTTTTCTTTCATTAATTGTTATTGCATACATATATGTTTTAAGGGACCATAATTTTTCTAGCAACTCCATATAGCACAAGACATATCTACATATATATTCCTAAATATAACCTGCTCAGTCAGCACAATGTGATTTGTATGTATGTTTTCAGGGCTGTTTGGTCCTGGACAGCCAATTGGTTACTAAGGAAGACTGCCTCTCCCACTCCCAGACTTCCTCAGGTATCTGTAGCTGTCAGTGTAGGGTTGCGGCTTTATGGACTTCACCCTGCCCACCTTGGTGGATCCATTGGTGGCATCCTTGTTCAGCGCACGTGTGGAAGTCAGCTTTGTGAGACTTTAAGATGTAGCTTCTGACATTAATAGGAAACCCAACCCAGTCTCACAACAAAAACTGCTCTTACAGTCCCTCCGGCTCCTTTCCAGCAATGCTGTTTGAGCGTTCAGTGCGGGAGTGTTTTGTACTAGGACTGGGCTCCACAGCTCTGTTTTTTGATTGGATTTTAGATTTCTGTAGTAGTCTCTGTGTGTTGTAAAGAGTTAAAAGTAGCATTCTGATACAAATAGGTCTTACATTGCATGGCAGACTTTTGTAAATAAATTACATGGTCAGACATAGATGTGAGTTTTTCATATTATATAATTTATACCATTCTTTATTTGATTTCTTGGTTAACAGTTGTGTTTTGGAAATTGTCTTGTGCTGTATAGAGTTCTATGCAAATTATGGGCACTTAAAATAATAGTTTTTTAACTTTTTCTTTTTAAAGCAGAAACACCCACAGAGACTTTCATTTCTAGCAGGTGGATGAATAGGGTCCCCTCCTAAGCTCCTCCCTCAAATCCATGTCAGATATTGAAGGGCTAAGACCTCAAGATGGACACACAGCATGTGAACCAGGAGGTGTCCTGGCCCTGGCCTGCTCCTTCCAGGCAGCTTTTAAACTTTGCTTCAGAGAGTGGGAGCAGACAGTCTGTGTTGTGCTTAAAGTATGAGGATAGAGGTCAAGAGGTCAGGGTTCAGATGAGCCAAAATAGCTAGATTTTGTGAGACAGAGTACTGAAGGAGAATGCTTGGCTGGGAGGACTTCCTAGAACCTGCATTGGGTTCCCATGAGAAGAGTGAAGCTCTTGGGAAAGAAACATTGTTTGGTTTTGTGCAAGATGAACCATTCCCAGTGGCCACTCTGGGTCAGAAGTGATTTGTGTTTCTACCAGCTGAGAGTAGAGAGGGCTTAAGCCATGGATGGTGCAACCATTAGCAGCCCTGTGAGGCTCAACTGTTAGTGGCGGGGTGAGAACAGCCCCAGAGTAGACAGTGGTTTAGACACTCACTAAAGAGCTTTAGGAAAAGCACCAAAAGATTTAAACTAATCTACAAGAGATTTAGTTCCCCTCAGAACAATGAGCAACATTAAAAAAAAAAAAAAAGGAATGTCAGCACTTGATGCCAAGGTCATGGTGATTAGCATCTGATTTTTTTAAAAACTGTAAAACATACAAAGTCTAGGGGAAAAAATTAGTCAATATCACAAGCTACAAAACGATAAAATAAAAAAATTGGCAAAGACCTGAAAACATGGTCATAAAAGTACACAATATGATGGGCTGGTAAGCAGGAAAATATGAGTGCAAAGAGGAGAAGGGTAGTAGA
Source organism: Mastomys coucha (assembly GCF_008632895.1). Taxonomy (NCBI): domain Eukaryota; kingdom Metazoa; phylum Chordata; class Mammalia; order Rodentia; family Muridae; genus Mastomys; species Mastomys coucha. Next base: position 49,760,844 of record NW_022196891.1, on the reverse strand, counting down.
AAAAGACACTGTCAGGAGGAGCGTCACGTGATGAAGGGCCAGTGACAGGACAGACATGGCTGCTGTGTGCCTTTTCCTGGGAGACTTCAGCACAGGCACCAATAGTACGAAGGATTTTTTTGTCCATGTCCAGCTTGGTGAACCATGAGTTCATCTGAATTACTGAAGGATCATGGGAGAAGGGTTGACATCCTACAGGAGCCTAAGTGACTCAGGGATCTACATCACCAAACAGTCCCAACCTGATAACAACTGAAAACAGTGTCGCCGGAGCTCCAACACTAGTCAGTTTAGACACTAGCATCTACCATGTGCAGTGAGGGCTCAGGAAGGCCTGTGAGTAGCTGGGATCTCAGGGGAGGGTCTGACATAGCCTGGATCCCGTGGTAGTCACAGCTGCTGATTTCGAGACTGTCAGGAACCATGTCACATCTAGAGGAACAGTCTTCTGCGATGATGTTCAAAAGATGCTCAGAGGCTCACCCATAAAATCCTTCACCTGGGAAGCTTCCTTCCAGTTATAAAAAGCTAAGAAAAGTAGTAAGATCTGCGAGGCGATAAGAAACATGGAAATCGTGGTCCTCAGAAAGGGGAGAAGTAAAAGAACAAGAAAAATGTTTTAACAAATGACTAAATATTTTTTTTAAGTTTGTAAAGAATACAAACTTGATAGACATTAGAAGCCTCAGAAGATGAATGAAGATTAAGATACAAAGTAGACCACACCAAAACTTCACAGTCAAACCACAATAGCAAATTTACTGTGCAAAAAACCAAAAAGCCAAAACCAAACCAAAACAAAAAACCCCCAAAAAACAAAACCCAAACATTTTTTGAAACAAAATAGAGAAAAGAGGGTCTGTTTTACACAGAGGAAGGAGAGAGGAATTTGAACATGTTTCTCCACTTACTGAAATGCTGTGAGTTAGAAGAAAACAAAAGATCTTTAAAGTGTTGAGAAAATGTCTGCCACTCTAAAATTCGCCATCCAGTGATGAGACCCCTTTTAAAGATGAAGGTAAAATAAAGCATTTTTTCCTCAGAGTAAGAAAAACCATGAAAGCTTGTGGCCAGCATGCTTACAGACTAAGATAAAAGAGGAGCCAGGCGTGGAGATCCGGGCCAGGAATCCTGGCATTTGAGGTGGGAGGGACCGCTACATGTGACCTTGCCTCAGAATAGAAACCAACAAACAAAAACCCAAAGGGATATGTTAAAGGAAATATACCCAATGAAAATGGGTACACGGGAGTTAACATGTTCAACAGAGCTTTGAAAATGGCAACTATGTGGGTGGATATCAAGGATTCTTACTTTTGCTTTAACATTTATTCAGAGGTAATTGGTCACAGCAAGCCGGAAAAAAACATGGTGTCAGTAGTGCTAGGCACACGAGGAGAATGGAATGAAGTTATGGTTACAAAATTTTGTATGTAAGAGATATTGCCAAGGCAGGTCAACGAGCAGAGTAATATAAACCGCAGATCTATCAGTTAAAATACAGTATAGCTAATAAATTAGTCACACTGGTAAGATGGAATTGAAAAATAGTTAATAAAAGAGAAGGGAGGGACTAGGGAAGGCTCAGTTGATTATGCACCTGCTTCCCAAGCATGAAGACTGAGGTGGGATCCCTAGCACCCATGTAAAAAGCAGGGTGTGGTGTCATGTACCTGTAACCTCAGTGCCGGGGGTGGGGTTAGGGGAGATGCCTAGGGCTCAGGGACCAGCCAGTTTAGCTAAATGGATGAGTTCCAGGTTCAAGGTGCAAGACCCTGTCCCAAGATAAGATGAAGACAGGGGCTGAAGAGATGGCTCAGCTCCTAAGTCTTAACAGTGTGGAACTCTTACAGAGCGCTTGAGTTCAGTACCAGCATTCATATCAGGAAGATCGCAACTACCCATTCCTCAGCTCCAGGGGATCTGAAACCAGCTCTGGCCTCTGCCAGCTCTGTACTCATATGTGCACATACCCACACCCTGACACACACACATACATAGAATTAAAAACAAAATTTCAAAACCATACACGAGTATGTTTTAAAAAGATAAGGTGGGAATGGATCAGAGAAGACGTCTGTTGGCAACCTCTTGTCTCCATGTATGCATCAACTCATGTGCACACCCACACAGACATATGAATGACCCCTCCCACACATATACCAAAATATATGTTAGGCTTAACAGAAAGAAATCATACACATTATTTATGAAATTCAAGGGGAGGGATGTTTCTAGGCTTAAACATGTACATCAGAAACAAGACGACTGTCCAAGTGGCAGCCTAAGCATCTACATTACACTAGAGAACGTACGTGCAGCAGCTCCGAATAGTAGGAGCATCCACGTTACACTAGAGAACGTACGTGCAGCAGCTCTCGAGTAGTAGGAGCTGTAACAAAGGGCAGAAGAGATAGCAGTGGGATCGGAGTGGGTCCTGTGAGAGTCTCAGTATAGTAACTGCATGCTTCTGTTCTGAGATTACTAATCAGATTAGCCTGGGGGCATTATAGTTAAGCTATGATCTTGATGGTTAACTGATGTAGGAGGCCCCGCCCACAGTGGGCAGCTGCACCATCCTTATGCAGGTGATTCTGGGCTAAGCTCGACCAGAAGAGCAAGCCAGTAAGCGGGGTGTCCATGGATTCTTCCTTGACTTCTCTCGGATGGCTTATGACCTGGACATGTGGGCCAGATGAATCCTCTCTTCCCCAAGTCACCCTTGGCCAGAGTGTTTTTCTCACAGCCACAGATTGAGACTAGCATAGCCAATATAAATGGCAAAGCCATAAAGCTTCTCAGAAGAGACCCTGGAACATTTGTGTAGACAAAGATTTGGTAGTAGGACACAAAACCACAAACATAAAAGAAAACATTTGTAAATTTGAAAAGTAATGCTCTTGGGGCTGCCAAAATGGTTCAGCAGTTAAGAGCTCTGGCTGCGCTTCGCTTCCAGAGAACCTGGGTTTGATTCCCAGCACCCACATGACAGCACAGACATACATGCAGGCAAAAACAAAAACAAAACCAAAAACCAATAACAAAAACAAAAAAAAACCAGAAAAAACCACTGATACATATGTAATTAAAATTTGAGAAGTTAAAATTCATGTTTCTGATAAAATATCAGTAAGAAAATGCAAATGAAAAAGGCAGACTTCAGACTGCTGGGGCAAGTATGCATGCGTGAGTGCGTGTGTGTTCGTGTGCATGTATAATGTACATATTATTTTGTAAGAAGCATGATTACTTTTCTTTTTACTGTGTCAGAATACCTGGGACAAGTAACTTAAGGAAGGAAGGCTTTCTCCTGTCTCTTAGCTCAAGTGCATTGCCTGTTCTGGTGGGGAGACAGCGTGGCAGGGGTTTCATACAGCTTACCCCATTCCTCCTACAGTCCCAGGGAAGGCTGCTGTTGCTCAGTTTGTTCTCTCCTTGGCAATCACTCTGAAAGTCCCCCCACTCCCCACCTCCCTGGAGAATGCTGTCACACACATTTAGTACTAACTCAATGTAGAGATTCCTTCTCAGACTTGACCAGAGGTTTGTCTGCTAGGCAGTTTTACTTCCAGTCAAGTTGAGAGTCAATAGTAACCATCACAAAGTGTGTCTAGAATACATACTCAGCCCTGAAGTCACTGACGGAATCTTTTAAAACTCAATAAAAAGGGACACATTTGAATGTGTTCTCCACCAAGGAAGATATACTGGGGTTCAGTATCATTTGTTGTCAGAGAAATGAAATTATAGCCACAATGTGATGCTACCACAGGTTTATTAGAACAAGAGAGTGGGTCCATTTCAAAGGCTGAAATTACCAACTTTGGTAGCAGATATGGAACAGTTCACAGAGGAGTATAAGATTGTACCAGAACCACTTGAGTGGATTGTCTCGGCAGTACCTTATAAGGTTAAACACACACCTACCATCTCATCCAGCAGTTCCATTCCTAGGTATTTGCCTAAGGGAATGAAAACATGTGTCCATATAAAAAGTGTGCACAAACATTCCTCTTACTTCCAAGTTGGAAACAGCACACATGTCTAGTAACAAGTGGATTATAAACAAGACATTTAACAATGGAATAGTACCCCACAATAAAAAGCAGAGCAGTTAAACATGTAGTAACATGGATGAATCTCAGAATACAAGTTGTAAGTGAAGAAGCCAAGATGCAAGAGGATACGTAGGAATGTTCAGTAAAACCCTGGGAAAGGAAAGCTTAACATAGGGACAGAAAGGAAATCTGTGTTTGCATGGGACTAGGGTAGGATTACATCAATAGGGGAGCAAGTTAAAAAAAAAAAACTTTTGATGTGCGGTAAATGTTATGTATCTTGACTTCACTCCCAGGAACACACTAGTCAAAACACATAGAATATGCTCCATGGGCCTGAATGGCCAATGGGATGGCTCAGTGGGTAAAGGGACTTGCTGCTAAGCCTAACAATCTGAGTTCAATCCCAGGCTTTATATGATGGAAGGAGAGAACTGATTCCCCAAAACTGTCTTCTGATCACCATATGTGCACCATGGCGTGAGTGCATGTATGTGCATACATGCACACAAAAGTAAGAGATAAATGTAATGAAATCCAGGCTGTACATAGAAGTTGCTTAATTTTTGAAGGACAAGTTCTTGGAGTCTGTGAAGAAAAGCTTGATAAAGCTGTTGACAGTTTTCCCTTTTATAAAACTTGTTCTACCTTGACCATTAGGAATTTCTGTGATCTCAGCATTTATGTTTAGGCTATGGTGGAACACAGTAGGTGGAGGGGGGAAGGAAGGGCAAAAATATTTGTGAATTGATTTACTCAATAAGCATCTATTGAGTACTGTATGTATCAATGTATGCTGGGCACCTATTATGTAAAGGGAAGTCTAAGTACTCCTTGACCTCTGAAGAGCTCATGGCTGCTAGAGTATAAGCCAGATATGGCATTATAAGTGCTGTGAGAAAAGTACTATGGCTAACATACACAGGGGACAAGATTGAGGATGGGGGGGCAGTTGAGAGCTGATAAAGTCACGTGACAAATCCTGGGAATCAGACTGGAGACCAGCATCAGAGTGTATATCTGAATTTATTGCACAGCACATAAGCTTATATACAGTGTTTGAGCCAATCCCAAGCCCCTAAATTCTCAGCTAGTAGTATCTTGCCACACTGTCGCCTTGCTCCAACGAAGCCCTGCCTGATGAGGTAACTTGGAAGGAGAGGGGGAAGCATCATTACCTGTTAGGACTTCTGTGAAGATGGGGGAAGGAGCTCCCACCTGGCCTCAGCTTCCTTTTGCTGTCTCACTGATGTTCTGGGAGCCATCTTAGGTCTAATGCCATGTGTGGCAGATCAGGACTCTTCAGGAGTTGCAGGAGTTTGTGGTGCCTTACCCTCCAGCCCACTTTTCCCTTCACAAGGTTGACCTCCACATCCCCCACAGTTTGGGACCTTGGAGGTGATGATTGCATTTGCTATGGAAACCAATCAGTGGTTAAAATTCTATGCTTTGTAATCAGACTGATTCAGAATGGAATTCTGACTATGATATTGGTTCTGGCCATGTCAAGTTAGAATCCAATATAAAGTGCCATAAGGCCCACTGTCATGGAGCCATGCATGTACTTAATGAGTGATGGCTATTGTGTTGGAGTGGGGTAACAGAAGAGGAGGAAAGAGGGGTGTTCTGGGTGTAAGAGACCACATGCACCAAGGCATGGGAGATTATAGTTTCAGAACAAGGCGTTGGGTAGTGTATGGGGGGAGGGGAGTTGGAGTAGTATTGAGGAAGCATGTTATCTGAAGGTTAGGAGATGGTTGGATCACTATGCCCTGTGGTGGTGCATTCCTACTGCAGGTTCCTAAATTGGGCAGTGGTTAATAAGAGGTTTCTGAGAAGGCAACTCTGAGACTGCTGCTGCTGCTGACGATGACAATAGAGGAGGAAGAGGAGGAATGGAGAGTTCAGTATTGTGACTGTTGCAGTCATTCAGCTTAGAGACAGTGGAAGTGTGAGGACAGTGCTCAAATGCAAAGATGACTAGTCTGAGTTGCCTTTCAGAGAAGTCATCAACAGAATGTGGTGGTACATTGGATAAGGGACTCCACGAATTAGAGCAGTTGAAGACAATTCTGAAAAGCATAGCTTGGGTACCTGGGCGATGGTGCGGTGGTTCATAGAAACAATAAGGACACGAAGAAGTTTCTTTCATGAGTTAAAACAGCAGTTGAAGAAGACAGTGACTTACAAAGTGTTTGAGTACTATTCTTAGCATACATGTTTTGAGTACTCTCCAATATGTTTAACTGTTTTTATGTTAGTAATAAACTTGCAGTTGTAGTTTAATATTCATAGGCATTGTAAAACATATACAAAGTAGAAAAATCAGATAAAATGAGAAACACAGGGGCTGGTGAGATGACTCAGCGGGCAAGAGCACTGACTGCTCTTCTGAAGGTCCTGAGTTCAAATTCCAGCAAGCACATGGTGGCTCACAACCACCCAGAATGAGGTTTGATGCCTTCTGGTATGTCTGAAGATAGCTACAGTGTACTTATGTATAATAATAAATAAATCTTTGGGCTGGAGTGAGCAGGGACTGAGCGAGAGGAGCCTACCGGAGTGAGCGGGGTTGACTGGAGTGAGCAGAGGTCCTAGAAATTTCAATCCCCAACAACCCATAAGGCTCACAACCATCTGTACAGCTATAGTGTACTCATATATACATAAAATAAATAAATAAATCTTTAAGAAAAAGAAAGAAATGAGAAACACAAATCAAAACCAGGACATAGTTTTGAATATCAAGAAGGACAGATGCCACCCACTTTAGGGTCATAGGGTCAGGTCCCCAGTATCATCACAGAGGAGGACAGGCTGGACTACCTTCACCACAGGAAAAGCTCATAGTTCCTTATATTCCTGAACACTTGTTTTTCTTCCCAATTTCTAGTTTATGCTAAGAATGGGCATATTTGTGAAACTTCCTTAGTATCAACTCTGCATTGCTCTAGAAAGTCATCATAATTCAAACAAGGAAGTGTTAGCTTCCTTGGCACAAACTTTGGCTGTGACATGACGCATCTTTCCCCCTTAAAAATGTCAAGAGGAAGAGATAGAGCCTGTGTATTGGGAGTTCCAACCAAGTAAAACTAGGAGAGAGATGGAGAGAGACGTTTACTCGCTCTGGCCAGCACAAAGGAGACTATGACCTCTTCTCCTTAAGATGATATAATGAGTGTGCTCCATGACCCAACAGCTCAGAGCAAAACACATGACTCTGCATTTAAAATAAATGTCTCTGCTAATGCCCTACTCATTTATCCAAGGCTCTGCCTTTCTACTGCAATTTCCTTTGTGGTTATGTGAGGCCACTTGTGACTGCCTGATAAACATGGAGGGCTACTGCTGCCAGATTTTAATTTGGAGAGTACAGAACATAATTTTGACTAATTGGTCCAGTAGGAACAGGAGTGGGACCTAAACAACTCTGGGGGTCTGTGGCAAGGAAACGGGGAGACTTCATCAGCTATCTCCAGGCAGCCTCCTGACCAATTGCCAGTGACTTAATCAATGCATTTATGTCTTGGATAAACCAAGATTTTAGTAAACATCGTGCTATCTGTGGTAGTATACACACAAAATCCCAAGCCTGGGATTCCTCTTTAGGACACAGAAGAAAACAGGAAACTCTACCCCTTCTTTCAGTCCAGATTGCAGCAAGTAAGGGAGGGAGGGGGCAGAAGTTTGGATTGCCAACATCTGCTTAAGCTAAACTGATGTGTGAATGGATCTCCAGTCTCTGAGAGACTACCAATGCAGATCTCTCTGGTATCCAGAATCAGTGGCAAGCCCAGCTGGAGCCAAGGCCTGTTGAGTCATAGGCCCATTCCCCTCCAGACCAGCAGGGGAAAGAAGTCAGTGAATGGGTGCTGGAATGGCTGCCACATGTGGCTTGAAAAAGAGGCTTGAAGTAACTCCACTTACAGATCATGTCCTGTAACAAAAGTTCACACGTGTGAGTAAGGAACCAAAGGGCTGACTGTCAGGGGTTTTTTGCTTCTGTTTTCTGACTCCTTGTGGTGGCACAGAAGGATGTGTGGAAGGGTAGGGTCAGGAAGCTGACAGGAGCCAGGGATGGGGAGGAACTGACTAAGTGAATCTTGAAGAATCTGAAAGCAGTTCACCAGCAGTGTGGTAGGTGCGGTGGCCCAGATAAGCAAGAGCACAGTTTGCAAACCTTAGCCTTTCCCCTGCTTCTGCATTAAAGAGAGGATTTTCCTTTAGGTGTTAAAGTTAAAGTCATGTTTTTTCTTGATAACTTTTTATGTTAGTTTACCAGATACCGAGTTTCATTAGTTGTAAACACACACACACACACACACACACACACACACACACACACACACACACACGTTATGCTATCCTGCTTCGATTTTCTCTGCCCGTCTCCCTGACTGACCTCACACCCTTCCCTCTCTCCCTTGCCTCGGTAGTCCTTCGTTCCTCTGCTCTCACATTCCCCTTGTACTTTTTGTGCCACGCCCATTTTTTCAGTCTAGGTTAAGGACAGAGAAAAAGCACACAGTAGTGGTCTTTATGAGTATGGTCCATTTTGCTTAACATAAAAATCTCCTGTTCTGTTTTTCAGAAGAAAAAAAAGTCATGATTTCATTATTTTTTTCTCTTTATGGCTAAGTAAAATTTCTCGTGTGTATGCACCATACTTTCTTCACCAGCCATCTCTTGATGGACATCTCCGCTAGTTCTGGGTCCTGGAGATTATGACTACTGTAGCAGTAAATACGGATGCGCAAGTGTCTTTATGATGTGCTGACTTAGGACTCTGGAGATCTGCTCTCAGAAGTGGTAGAGCTGGATTACTTAGGGACATCCATACTGACTTCCACAGTGGCTCATCGAGTATACATTCTGACTAGCCTTAAGGGTCGCCTTTGGTGGCCTCATTGCCAACACCAATTGTGGTTTTCTTGGTGTTAGCCATTCTGACGGAGTGAAGTGGACTCTAAAAAAAAAAACCAGTTTCATGTGCATTTCCCTAGTGACAAAGGATAATGTATACTTTTCCAAGTATTCTTGTGTTTGAGAACTGTCTCAGTTCCATAGCCCATTTTCTGACTGATGATTTGTTCTTTTTGGTGTTGAATTGTTCAACTGTGCTCTTGCTTATCTGGGCCACCACACCTACCACACCGCTGGTGAACTGCTTTCAAGATTCACTTAGTCAGTTCCTCCCCATCCCTGGCTCATGTTCTTTATGTATTCTACATATTAATCCCCTGTCCGATATAGAGTTAACAAAGCTTTTGTTCCCCACGAGGCTGACTCTTCACTTTGCTTTTTTCCTACACAAAGCCCCAAATCAACATGACCACAGTTCTGTGGCAAGTGAAGGTCAAAGAAAGACGGTATAAGAATAGAATTGTTCTGAGTCAGACAGATCTATTTTCAAAATTGGACTCTTCTGTGTGACCTTGAAAAAACCACTCAGGTTCTCCAAGCTCCAGTTTCGCTTTAGGCAGGAGTCACTGCTTACTGCAGAGAATGGTCTGTGTTGAACCTTCTGGTGCCTCTCCTGTCATTTGGAAATGTCTCCTCCTCATATGGATGCTGACTGCTCATTGATCTTGTCTAAGAGATCGCACCATCTTTATTTACTCTGGTTTTCCCTGCATTATTCACCACTTACGTGAGGGCTGGTCAATAGCTAAGTCACAACTTCCGGGATATAGCATGCTGTTGGATGTAGTTTTAGCATGGCCCTGAATGTTTACTGTCTTGAAGTTGGAAGTCAGATTGGTGTAGTGCTGTCCAGCCAGGAAGCAGGATAGCTTAGTCTTGTATTCATAAAGTCACTGTTAAGAACTTGGAATCCAGAATGTTCTTGTTTGGTTTTACTGGAAAGAGCAAGGTTAGTCTGTGGTGCTAAGAAAACTGAAAAGGAGTGGGAAGGTCTTTGTATTACTGTGATACAGCACGTTGAGAATGAAGCATTTGTTTTGGTTCATAGTTTGGTGGAGAATGATCCATCGTGGCAGAGAAGGCATGGTGGGAGCTCAAAGTGGCTTGTTATATCTCATCTACAGTCAGGAAGCACAGATGAAGGAGGCAATGAACTGCCTTCCTCTTTGATCCCTTTTATTCAGTCTGAAACCATAGCCTATCGAATGATGCCACATCATATTCAGGGTGGGTTACCCCTCCTCAGTTGAACTCACCTGCAATACCATCACAGACATGCCTGCAGATATGTCTCCCCAGCAAATCAAAACCGGGTCAGGTTGGTGATGAAGATTAACTATCACAGTCCTGTAAAGGCTAAGGAGGAATGACCTAAGGAAAGAGAAAAGAAGCTGCAGCCCAGCTGGGGTGAAACGGTGCCGATGATGGAATGGCCCTTTCCTTCAGACAGACCCTGGAATGTACTTCATGAGGACTCTGGAACAAAAATCCCACATTCCAGTCATTTCTCATTTGCTGGTATAGAAATTGAGGTGTTTCAGCTTGGTTATCAAATACTGTGATGCATGTGGAAAATGGGCTGATAAAATGGTCGAATTAGACCATGGCGACATCTGTCCAAACTATAACCCTTAGCGAAAACATAATCCAGGATCAAACAGAAGTCCTGCAGATGTACACAAACCACATAACGCAGCTTTTAGAAGACTTGTTGGCTGACTGGCTCTAGACTGAAGGCTGATGAGAAATCCAGACATTGCCTGGAATGTGTGCAGCTTTAAAGAAAATGTTAAATTCCTACTCAATATCCCTTTAATATATCCCGGTCTTTCCTGTAGGCTGAGTTGAAAGGACTCTTGATGTTTCCTATAAAAGCAGTTTTCCAAACGGATTTTAACACTCTGATTAAAATGTGAAAAAAAATTAGTTTTTGGTTGTTTCATTTAGGCTTTAAGGTTTTTTTGTTTTGTTCACTTCAAAATAATTTATTTTGTCTTTACTGGGTTGTAGAGATTAAATTTTTAAATTTCTCCTCCTAATATGTACAGGAATACTAGAGGCATCCCCCACAGGACAGTGCATCTGCACAAAGCTTGAAGGAGGGGAGAGAAAAGCATGTAGGAAGAAAAGAAAGTCGCAGTATTAATTTCTTCTTATGTGTGTGGATGTTTTGCCTGTATGTATGTCTGTGTACCGTGTGTGCCTGGTTTCACTGGAGGCCAAAGCAGTGCATCAGTTCCCCCAGAGTTAGAGTTACAGACAGTTAGTTGTGAGCAACCATATGGATGCTGGAAACCAAACCTAGGTCCTCTGGTAGAACAGCCAGTGTTTGTGACTACTGAGCCATCTCTCTAGCCCAGAGTGCAGTATTGTTAGTTTAGTTCACTAACAGACAAATGAGAGTCTCATTAAAAATAGATTGCATTCTTTTCCAATATATGTGGAGCATAATTCACATCGTAATACAGCATTTTGTGGTAAAAATGTCACGATACGATATATAGCAAGTTCATAATTAAAAAAAAAAGAATTCTGCTAAGCTATGGCATTGGTGAGGTGGTTCAGTGGTTAGAATGCTTCCACACACGTCTGATGGCCTGAGCTCGATCCCTGGAACCTATGGTGGAAGGTTGGAACAGACTCCTAAAGAAACTTGTCTTCTGACTCCAAAGCCACAGTGCAGCATGATGAAAGGCAGCAAAGACAGCTACCTTTGTGTGTGTGTGTGTGTGTGTGTGTGTGTGTGTGTATACACGTACGTGCACACAAGCTTACGTAGCATGTGTGTGGACATCACAGGACTTCTTGCCAAAGTTGTTTCTTACCTTCTACTATGCATGTTCTAGGGATCAAATTCAGGTCATCTGGTTTGGCAGCAAGTCTCTTTACCCATTGAGGCATCTTGCCAGCCTGGAGCTCAGAGTTTTGACATCCACACGACACTCTTCTGTGAATAGCAATTGGCTCTGTGAGGGGAGGTGGAGAGGAGAGGTGAGGGTCTGGGTCAGACACTTAAGAGGAATCAGGGTGTGTGTGTGTTTCTGCTCAAGTTCCCCTGTCATTGAGGTGACACTTTGTGAGGTATTAGTCCAGTGCCCATAGGGTGGTCATATGGTCCCCATCACTGTCAGAACTGTTGAGACCTCATAAGAATGGCTCTCACTTCAACATGGACCAGAAAAAGAAAGCCTACCGCCAGTGCTCCGCGTCTGCTCCCCTGAGGATTTTTTGCCTTTCGCCTGTATTCAGCCAGTCAGAGCCAGAGTCTACAGAATTGGGAAACATTGTGGCAGGAACAGTCATGTGATTTACAGTTCTGCCTCATTTTAAACTTTCAAGCACATAATCCATAATAGCTGAGCCTTGGATCATATCAGGCTATAAAGTATACAGTCCCCTAGAACTCCTCTTAGCTGTCCTAGAACACTGAAGGATTCTTTGTGATCTCAACCTCAGTTGCTTAGGTGTCCTCTCCCCTCCCAGCCCCCATGCTTGTCTCTGTGGTTGAGTTGCCAGATTGCCCCACTGAGCTGAGACCAGGACGGGAGCCCGACTGTTTCTCAGACTCAGCAGGAACTGTTGCACACAGAGCAGCCTTTCTCTGGGAGGTTCACAAAGGCAGGACAAGATCAGTCTGCATAGTTCTTTCCTTTATTTATTTTTTTATTTTTTATCAAGAAGTTCTGCCAAATACTATCAGTACTCAGAGAAAATATACAAAGTCTGAAGTCCAATGGGTCATCTGGTCCAGAAGCTAAGAGCACTTTTGTTCTTGTTGAGAATCAGTTGGTCTCTAGCACCCACATGACAGCTCACAATCAACTTCCCCTTCACCGCCCTCTTCTGGTTCCCACAAGAACTGCACACATGTGGTACATAGACATATTTAGGCAAAAATCCATATACATAAAATTAAAATAAAATTTAAAAAAATCAAGCAGAATCAAGTAGGAATCCTAGCCACTGTAATTTTTTTCTACATTTAACTGGACACAGTTAAATGTAGCTGCCAGAGTTGGTTCTAACTTCAGACTCTGTTGTGCAATCTTGCTCAGTCTCCAGTGAGACCTTTATGTAATGAAAATTCCTTTGCAAATGGTTGTCAAATGATTGACATTTATTCTGAAATTCCATGATAGCATCTGCTTAATCCTTTATTCTAGTGAAGGGCTTTTGATTAAAAGCAAATGTTTCCAAAGGGCACCGAGACTGAAGCAATACAATACATTGACGATGAATTGGCAGTCTGATGGTGGAGGTTAGAGTAAGCTGTGGAAAGTGGAGCAAGCTGAAAGCAGTCTTTAGAATGCAGGCAAACTGCTGTATGTAGGACAGAAATGCAGTCAGCATTCCACAGAGGAAGTGTGTGTGTGGCTCTTTTGCTGCCATGCCTCCTGGTGAGCTGTCCTATCTATCCGTCATGCCACGTTAAACACAACTGACATTTAACGCTGCTGTGCAATAATGTATTCCCTGTTTACTTCTGCATAGTGAATGCACAATGTGTAAGTGATGAGCTGTACCTCAATATAGTCCTTAGTTAAATTTAGCAATATAAATTCTTCAACTAATATGGACTATTAGTTTTGCTCTCACTTAAAGGCGATGAGGACATTATTTCATAAGTTGGAGGTCTCTGTAGTGTCATCAGCTCACATTTAAGATGAGAAAGCTGAGGCTAAGAAAGGTGAAATCATTTGCCCTCAAGTTACAAAGAAAAATGAACTATTGAATCGTCTTTCAGGCTCAGGTCTTCTGACGACACAGTGCTGCTCTTTGCACTAACTCTGAATCTGTGAGTCAAACTGAAGTCCAGAGGCTGCTCCTGATTGATGGGAGAGCTGGAGATAGTAGAAGATAAAGATAAACAAACTGGCTTATCTGGACAGGGCCTCAGCTCATTAGGAAGAAGGATGAGGAGGGGGGCAAGAGGGTGGAAATGGCAGAGTCAGACAGTCACTGGGAAAGAGTGGGCAAGGCGATGCAGACATCTGCAGGATTCATTCTTAGTTGAACTTGCAAAATAGAAAGAACTCTTCATGCAGAAGCAAAGAGTTTAGGTATATGAAAGACACACAGAAAAAACCCTCGTGTATTGTTAATGCCTGTCATGGCCTTTGCAGGGGCAGAGGGAACCCTGGCTCTGACAGAGGAAGAGGAGAACTTGAAGAGTGAGCACTCCAGGAAGGCGCTGGAAACGGAGCTCTCTTTTTCCCATCCGAAAGCATTTAGTGAAAAGAGGGAGGAGAAAAAAAGATGATAATTGATGAAGGATATATCATGACCTAATTATAACCCTAGGAAGAAAGTGAAATCCAATGAAGTGCAGGCTGATTTATCATACAAAGGCTAGTATGGAGTTGTCAATATAAGCAGAGGCTTCTGAGGGCCCTCAGGTCCCAGGGCATACCCTAAAGCTTCAGAAACTGTCTTTCTATGATAGTCACTCGTAACTTTTACCACATAAGGACACTAATAGCAATTTTCTGTGTCCTTAGGTTGCCCCTCAGTATCTATGCTTCTAAGATTAACTGCTGTCCATTGACTTTTGTACTTAGTGGTTATTTGGGGATGAAGCCTTAAGCTCAGACCTTTGTTATAACCATAGGAAGTGTGAAGATCTCCAGATTATAATTATTTTTGAAGAAAAAGAAATGATAGGCCATTAAGATTACATGTATGGATAGTATAATTTATAAGGATAGTGTTAGGAAATATTTTAACAGAGTAGACAGGGGCTAGAAAGAAGGCTCAGTGGGTAAAGGGCTTGCGGAATAAGCTTAGGGACCAGAGTTTGGATGTTCAGTGTCCATGTAAATGCTGGGTGGGCATGGTGGCCTGCCTGAATCCCAGCCTCAATAGGTGAGGACAGAGGGAGCTGGGACAACCTACCTAGATAGACTTGCTCAGCTATGGGGTTGTGATGAGAGACTCTTATGTTAACATGTGAGGTGAGACATAACAGAGGAGACAACCCAGCGTCACTCTCTGGCCTCTCCATGCATGTGTGCATACAAACACACACTCACAAGTGCCCACATGCCATATGTTTGAACACCACACACATAAACAAATACAGACATTAAAAGTACAAATTTAAGTTATAAGAAATACCCCCTTTTACGGACATGCATCTTTTTCTCTAGCAATACTCATGTTTTAAAAATAATTGTTTCACCAGTTTTAAACTATCAGTTTCTTCAAGCGATACAGGATCCTTGGATCTAACTTAACTTTAGAAAACCCTAATAAAAACAAAACAAAACTATTTAGCTGTGGTAGAGACATAAGAATTGTAGGACTTGGAGTCCAGGTGGCCTTGAAAACCCTTCCCTGACTTGTGATGGGGACAACCTCTGTCTGGTTCATCTGGAGTGTCCTTCTCCCTTCTCCCTGCTGTCACACTGGTTTTCTTCTTTTAATTTTACTCTCCTTCCTACAGTGGAGACAGCAGGAAATTTTTCTCAAGAAATTTTAATTTTTAATATTCTCTGATTACATATTTACCTTTTTGAATATTCTACTTCTTTTCCCAGCCTAGTTCCAACTTAGGACTGATCTGACCATCCAGGAGTTTAATAAAGTGATGTTTGGGGTGCTGGGTCTGTTAGGATGTCAGCTTTTCAGAACTGATTTTCATAAGGTTTATGATAATTTATACTCATTTGTAACTAGAACAAAGATTGCCATTGAACGTTATATGGAGTCTATTGCGTGTGGCTCCTGTTGGTGGTCTTTGTACAGAGGCTGGGTTGTAACCATAAGAAGGCACTTAAGATATGGCACAGGAGAGGAAAGGCTGCAAATGCCTCCTGTTCTCCCTTTACAAAAATTGTAAAGCCACCATATAAACATCTAGCTGAGTTTTTTTTTTTTTAGAAGAATTGGAGGAAAGAAACCATAAAGGAAAAGATAAGTTTGAAAAATTAAATTAAAAAGTATAAAATACCTTATGCTCGAAGAGGAAGAGGCAAGTCAGTGACTACACTTTGAAGGGGAGGCCAAGCATTCAGCCAAGCGTATGGAATGTGCTGAGCCAGGGTCTTGTGTGACTGAGCAGGTCAGCCAGCCACGCCTTCGTAAAGCCTTTCAAACCCCAGTCAAAACTTTAGACAGCAATGGAGAGGAAAAGGAATAGTCTAGCGCTGGTAAAATCCCCTCTCCACCTAGCCTGCTCTCACCTGTGGACTCAGGTGTGTGCCTCTTTCCAGGGGGCACTGTTGTGTCGGAGGAGGCACTTGCGCCAACCCTGTGTGAAGGGGCCACAAGGGGAATAGTCCAGCAGAGATGAGAGGGGTGAAGGGAGGGGCTTTCAGTGCTGACATGGGGGTAGAAGAGGATGGACACGATGCCTTCTTAAATGACTTGGAGGAGGGGTAAAACATGGGGAAGAGTCACTTGGGAACCTCCAACATCCTACTAGTATAATACAGTTACTTAACCTCTCAGACTCTCACTTTTCACCGTGGTAGATAGTGGTAAATCTTGTAAGGTTATTGTGTGACCAAAGGGGGAGAATACAGTGTCCAGCGGCTAGTACCCAGTGCATTTATGTTTCTAAGGGAAAGACTCCAGTGTTGGGGTGGGGAGAATCTTCAACCTTGCAGCACCTTTAAGAGCTGGCTGCCTCTCTAAGAGCCCACTCTTACCCCTCTCAGCTGCCAGGCGCTTTGAGGCTGTTCCAGTGTAGAAATGCACCTCTCCCCCAGACAAAGCAAGGGTGAAGTCAGTTCACAGTGGAGTTCAGTCCCAGCCTTGAAAATGGGCCAGCCTGCACCACACTGTGAAGCTGAGAGAGCAGCTGTGGGCAGACAGTAGAGCTCTCTTGGTGGGGTGCCTGGGCTGCAGAGTGCTTACAAATGTACAGTGTTTGTTCTGAGATCTTGTAATCTGTCTAGCTTACCCGGCGACATTTCCATGACATTCGAGAATGCAGCCAAAGCCATCTAATGTGGTTTCCTCACTCTGTTTTGATTTATTGTTTGTTGTTTACAGTATTATCTCCTGTAACAACCATGGAATTTCCTTCTCCACTACTCTGGTCTATTTCCATCTTGCCTGTTTATTTTCAATTTCCTTTTCCTTGGCTTGAACCCCCTGATGCCTCTGCCTTGTTTATTTCCTTGCCTGTGTCAGCGTCCTTTGTCAGCATGTCCCCCCAGGAACTCTGTTAACTCTTGTTGTATAAGTTGCCTGATTCTTATGTGAGTATGTAATGTGCTCCATGTTTCTCACTAATGTGTAATGGCCTGGGCTGTCACTGCACTCATGGCCACTCTCAGCAAGCAGTCAGGCTTGCTGTCCGTGACTTCCAGATGGAGTGCATGAGGCCCAAAGAGAAAGACTCTCTCTTGTCTCAGTTTCTCTGATGTCAACCCATCCTGCTTATTGACTTCATCTTCCATTTACTCTTACTGGCAGCTGGTTACATGAGCATAAGGCCTGTCTTAGCAGATGTGCTCAATTCCCCGAGACCAGAGCCACAAAACCCAGTGTTGTTAATTAATGATCAATTCCGCTTTACAATATTAGCCAGTTGGACTACATGCTGAATCTAAACGTGTTCCCTTATTATGAAGAACTTAGCCCAGCAAGCCAATGAGGTTTAAGGAGGAGATAACTTGACTTTATTACTGGTTATGTGAGTTAGAAAAACAGTACCTCTTTCTTTCATGAGTTAGGGAATTATTGGATAATAATGTCAATAATGAATTGACATTCATTTAACCTTACTTATACTTGCTCTGAATAGGACACATCTATAGTCTCAAGATGCTCACAGAACTTGAAGGTGGAAACGGAGCTGAAAGCAACTAATATAATAAAGTCGTATGCGTGGTACAGTCTACAGATCCATCGCATACGTGGAGAGGGAGGGTCCCCATTAGTATCTTGGAGTGTGGACTGGAGGGAACAGATCTCTCTCTCTCTCATACATGCACACACACACACACACACACACACACACACACACACACAGAGAGAGAGAGAGAGAGAGAGAGAGAGAGAGAGAGAGAGAGAGAGGACTAAAATGACTGCCTTGGGGATCTGTATATGTTTTCAGTGGCTGGAATGGCATGTCCTGTGTGATTAGCAATGGTCAGTGGCTCAGAGTAAGAAAGGAGGTGAAAGGAGCTAGGCACAAAGTGCCCCAGCTGTTACGTGAAGGAATTTAAGTAAATTTAAGTAAAATCCAAGAAAACTTTAAGTAAGCAGAATATCATGAACAGATAGGCTTTTTGTAAAAGTCACCCTAAGAAGGCTATATTTGTGGGACTTGAAGGAAAGCAAGAAGTTATTCCTTAGGACAGTGTGGTAATGAGGAGGGTTGTAATGAGATTCTGAGAAGAGCTGAAGGAGACCTTGAATAAGGATCTACTGAAAAATCTTGTTTGGCTCCCACGATAACCCAGAGTGTAAGAAGACAACATGGCTGCTAAGCCCTAGTGGGAATCTCCCTCCCTCTGCTGCTTCCCCTGCAGCAGTGATTCTTGTTGTCTCTTTTTGATGTTGGGTCTGTCATCTGGGGCCTACTACATACTAGGTGTGTGCTTGGCCACGCCCTGCCCTCCATCACAGCTTGGACACTCCATTCTGTGGCATCTCACATGTTATATTGTACTGTGCCACGTTATTAAAGCACATTTACAACCTTCCTGCCCTGGAGCCATAGGCCTTGGAGATTTGAGAACAAAGTTACTGAATTATTTGTGTGTGCCCAGTACAGAGCTCTGCATGCACAGCTGCCCAGGGTGTGTTTGAGGAGTAAAACTCTCAATGCTTTAGCCAGTCACACGCGCGCACACACATACACACACACACACACACACACACACACACACACACTTCCTATGACATTTGTATCACAGAAGCTACAGAGCTGGCTTAGCTATTAAAAGCCCATACTACCCTTTTTTTGGGGGGGGTTCGAGACAGGGTTTCTCTGTGTAGCCCTGGCTGTCCTGGAACTCACTCTATAGACCAGGCTGGCCTCGAACTCAGAAATCCACCTGCCTCTGCCTCCCAAGTGCTGGGAGTAAAGGCGTGCGCCACCACTGCCCAGCCCCATACTATTCTTGCAGAGGACCCAAGTTCACTTCTCAGCACTGACATGAAGCATCTCAAAACCACCTCCAGCTCCAGCTCCAGGGTGTCTGATGCCCTCTTCTGGCCTCCAAGGGTACCTGCATCCATGTATACGTATCCCACCATGTCCCTCCATGTAATTAAAAATAAAATCTATGGGCTGGGCAGTTGTGGCGCACACCTTTAATCCCAGTACTTGTGAGGCAGAGGCAGACGGATTTCTGAGTTTGAGTTCCAGGACAGCCAGGGCTATACACAGAAACCATGTCTCGAGAAACCAAATAAATAAGTAAATAAATTAAAATCTATTAAAAATAGAGTTTGCGTCACTGTCCATTATCAAGATGTGTTCTTTTTCTTTTTCTTCTGGAAGCCTGCATTAAAATACCAGTAATAAATATTTGAATATAAAAAGAGAACATAAGAGTAATGACTGTTATAATATTGTCTTCAGTGATTTCACTGTCTACACAGTAATTTGATTTCATATTTTTTCAAGTATGATTTTTTTATTTTAATCTAAATTGTATTTTGTTATTCCAGCAGATCCGTAATGCCTCCTGCTTACCTCTTTCAAGATGGAGGGGAAATCTGTGGGAGAGCCTACTCAAGTGGTATCTAAAGTCAAACTTTCCATGAAAGTAGAAAACACAGGACACTGGCTGGTGGATGATCATGCTCGAATATGGGAAGTTTTAAAGACAGAGGAGGTAAGATAATGCTAAACAACAGAACCAGCGCAATGATGGATTTGGTCACATCCATGACTAGAAAAATCTATGCTGTAGCTGATACCCTATGCCAGCTTGAGTATTTGTTCAGGAACTTTAGGCACAGCCAAGGCTGGAGAAATAATAAGCAAGAGATATGTCCCTTAGACATTATTGATGACACAGTGACTCAGGTAAAGGAGCTAATAGCATTAACAACCGAAAGCCTAAAGTAATGATCTGAGCTCAGATTCGTGGACCCTGTCCTCTGGCTCAGATAACCCAGTGGTATAGCTGAAGGCTGCTGCTTCCTGTCTTCCTTCCCAAGGTTGCTCTTCTGTGATTTCCTTCTTTCTCAAACCTTTTACTGATGTCTCAACAAATGCTAGTATTGTGTGTGTGTGACAGAAGATAAAAAGAGGGAAAACTCATTCATTAGTGGAAGTGATGCATTATGGTTTTTATTTTGTTATGTGTTTGAGATAAGCTCGTAAGTGATGATGAGGTCCAGAAGAAGCACTTCCCTAAGGCACAACAGAATGAGAAGCTATTGTAAGAAGGTTAGTTGTGTGGATGGAGTTGAGAACCCGAGCTTGGGGAAGGCTAGGGTATAACAGATGGATGGAAAGAGCGTCTCAGGGAGAAGACCAAAGCATACAGCTTGAAGACAGCCAGTGTGGTCTGGGAAGGTGCTGGGGAATCGGACCGCTGGTGGCAGGCAGTGGGAAGGTGAAGAATTTCTTCAAAGGGCTCACCGGGGAGCTCTCACTGCCCGAGAGAGCTGTCCAGGGTTTGGGCCATTGCCTGCAAGCTTAGGAGTATCATTTCTCATATATCTAACCTCAGGGTGCTACTAAGAAGTGCATTGTAATAATGCAAATAATAATGAAAGGGCACGACCTTGGAAGCTATGCTGAGCTGAGTGTAGACATGCCTATACGTGAGTCTTTCCACTTTAATGCCTATTGAGCCAATTTTTGGATTATTTAATGTACAACTTGTCAATTATTTCTTCTAAAGTGATAGTACCAATTTGTTCTCCCACCAATAGTATGCAAAAATTTCCACTATTCTATGTACATGTCAACTCTTGGAATTATTAGATTTCCTAATTTTTAAAATCTTGTTGATATACATTTTTTCATTGCTCATCAGTTCTTTTTTGCATTTCAGCCTTATCTGAGACTGCTTTTAATAAAAAATTTTAAAACATACTTTTTACATTCTGTATGTTTATTTTGTGAATGAATGTTCCTCACCAGCTTGAGCTTTCATTTACTTTTCCATTAGTGTGTACTTTTCTGAGAATTACAATGTAACGAGTCTCTCTCTCCTGCACACACCCCCCACAGAGAGAGAGAGAGAGAGAGAGAGAGAGAGAGACAAACACACACAAGTATACACACACACACACACACACACACACATAGACACACACACACTATATGAATTGATATCTTTCTTTAATCGGGAAATCTCTCCAGAATTTTTAATTCAGATTTTTCCATATACTCCTCTTCTGAATCCTACCCAATCTATACTTTCTCGTTCTTTGTTCCTGCTTTGTAACTTCTTTCAGAGTCACTGAGCTTTATCCCTCTTTGTGCTGCATTCTCATTAATTTTATGACTATATCCAACTACTAAATGATATTTTTACTTCTGAAAATACCTTTTTGGCTATTGTTTTTCTTTTCTTTTTTTATTATTTTATTTATTTTCATTTCAAATGTTGTCCCCTTTCCTTGCTACCCCCCAAACCTCCTACCCCATCCCTCCTCCTCCTGCTTCTATGAGGGTGCTCCCCCACATACCCACCCATTCCTGCCTCACCTCTCTAGCATCGCCCTTCTCTGGGTCATCGAGCCTCCACAGGACCGAGGGCCTCCCCTCCCATTGATGCCAGATAAGCCAATTCTCTACTACATATGCAGCTGGAGCCATGGGTCCCTCTATGTGTACTCTTTGGTGGTTTAGACCCTGGGAGCTCTGGGGGATCTGGTTGGTTGATATTGTTGTTCCTCCTATGAGATTGCAAACCCTTTAGCTCCTTCAGCCCTTCCTCTGACTCTTCCATTGGGGTCCCTGGGCTCAGTCCACTGGTTGGCTGTGAGTGTCTGTATCTGTCTTAGTCAGGTGCTGGCAGAGCCTCTCAGAGAACAGCTTTACCAGGCTCCTGTCTGCAAGCACTTCTTGACATCAGCAATAGTGTTTGGTGTCTGCAGATGGGATGGATCCCTAGGTGGTGTGGTCTCTGGATGGCCTTTCCTTCAGCCTCTGCTCCATTTTTTTTTTTGTCCCTGCATCCCCTTTAGACAGGAACAATTCTGGGTTAAAAATTTTTAGATGAGTGGGTGGCCCCATCACTCAACAGGGGGCATGTCTATGTACAGGAGGTGGCAGGGGGCCATGTCTATGTACAGGAGGTGGTCTCTTCAGGTTCTGTCTCCCTGGTGTTGGACATTTCAGCAATGTCATCTCCATTAGATCCTGGAAGCCTCTCAGGTCCCTGGTGTCTGGAACTTTCTAGTGGTTTTTCCAGTCCCTCCCCACCCCCTACTACTGCTACATATTCTACTCATTCTTCTGGCCCTCTGGACTTCTCTCCTGTCTCCTCCCATACCTAATCCTGCCCCCCCTTTTTTCCTTCCCCTTGCCTCTCCCACCCAGGTCCCTCCCTCCCTCTGCCTCCCCTGATTATTTTGTTCCTCCTTCTAAGTTTGATTGAAGCATCCACACTTTGGCCCTTCTTCTTGTTAAGCTTCATATGATCTGTGCGTTTTATTGTGGGTATTCTGAGCTTTTGGCCTAATATCCACTTATCAGTCTGTCTCTGGGTAGGAGAGGATCTGGAGTGCCCGATCAGCCCCAGGTGGAGTGCAGACTGGAAGGAAGATGTATCTCTGGTGGATAGGTCCCTTGTATGCTGGGCTGTGGAGGTCCCAGTTAGGCTAGGTGGGGCGGGGGGGAGAGTCTCACCTGTGAGCCTGGTTTTGCCGGACCTCCTGGGAGTCAAGCTGGATGTGGGAGGAGGTCATTGTTTTTCAAGTGTCATTATTTATTTGCCTCTTTGGGCTGGAGTGTCATACATGTGGAGCTAAGTGTTTGGTTTTCAGACTAATGACTAATCATAGGTATCCCATTTAATGCTCTTAAAATATAAATATTATAGCCGGGTGGTGGTGGTGCATGCCTTTAGTCCCAGCACTTGGGAGGCAGAGGCAGGCGGATTTCTGAGTTCGAGGCCAGCCTGGTCTACAGAGTGAGTTCCAGGACAGCCAGGGCTATACAGAGAAACCCTGTCTTGAAAAAAACCTCCCCCCCAAATATATATATATATATATATATATATATATATATATATATATATAATATTAATTTTAGGATATAAATAAAATGTATATTTAATAGAACATATTATAATCTTCATAGAAGTCTTATGTATGAGAAAATTTTTATAAGTTATTTGTACTTTTAGTTTTTCAAATATATAACCTTATTATATAAGTTATATAGTTCAGAACTCATTAAACTATATATCTTATTACTGTTATTGATTTTCTAAGACAAAGTCTTGCCAGATAATATGGAGTGGTTTGGAACTTGCTATGTAGCCATGGACTGGCCTCAAATTCCCAATCTGCCTGCTTTAGCCTTCTGTGTGCTGGCATTACATTTGTGCAGCGCTGTGCTTGACCAAACTGTACGTATTAAACAAACTTGTTTTGTTGTATCTTCATCATATTCAATAAGGTTGATCTTGATATATGGGCTTGGGATGGAGGGACAGAGTTGAATCAATAAGGTGATGATTGCAGGGCAGTGGGGTGGGTGTGGTGATAAAGTGCCCACAGGTGAGCTGAGAACAGACACTGTAGCACTGTCCTCTGGTGTGGGTTTGGGTGACGGAGAAAGCAGGTGTCATAGTTCACGTTTAAGAGAAAAGTGGAATCAGCAGCAAACAGAATTACAGTAGGGAATTAGGTCGACTGTCCCTAGGAGAAGGAAGTCTCTGTGTAGAATTCTATCCTAGAGTTTTGAGTGCCTGGGATGCTGAGAGTAACTGAGTAATGGGAGCTTCATGGTACTCACCTAGAAGCTGTGGGCCCTGGAGTCAGTGAGGGTTTCAGGTTCTGAAACCTGGTTAGGTTTCAGAAAGTCTCTGTTAGACCTGTGGAGTGGCTCAGAGTGCTGCAAGACCACTTTCCCTTACACTACCTTTTCTCTTCTCTGGCCCTGCTGTGCGAGTCAGCGCTAAACTAGGGATTATTTGGGGATATTCTTTTTTTGCAAGATGGTAATTTTCTTTTCCCAAGAAAACTGTCCTTGAGACCACGTTCTTCAGTTTTAAGTTTACTTTGGTTATAAACCTCAAAGTACTGGCACCCTATCAGACATAGATTGAAGTAAATACCTGACTGACTGGTGGGTTTCCATGGTTTAATAGTCAGATGTTCCCCTAACTTGTAGAGACAGAGACAGAGACAGAGAGAGACAGAGAGAGAGACACACAGAGAGATTTGATGTTCTTGAGGTAGCACTAAGTTATAGCAATTTAGTTTATTATTATTTTTGTGGTATTGCTGGCTGACTTCATAGGATTGTCACTAACCTCTGGAATTAATCTGTGTTTGGTTTTTGCATGTGTGAGAAGGTCACTAAAATACACAATATTCTCTGGCTCTGGGGCAGAGACCTTCTTTATGTGAAAGTGAAGGCCTGAGGGCCTGAATGGAAACAGGGTGTGACCTTTCTCTCTTCATCCTGCTCAGGAGCCCCCCTCCCCTGTGTTGTCACATCACGTTCTTCGGGGAGGAAATAGTAATGTGTTCATCATGCATGCTTTGGGGATTAAGTCATACCCATGAGGGATGTGAAGAGAGGGATCTTTTAAAAAACTGGACGACAGTTTGGACAAGCAGTGGGAGTGTATTGTGTTAAATTCTGAGAATCCAGATCTGTAGCCATCAGCCTAAAGGTGGGGCTGATGGCAGAGCCCGGACTCTTCTCTACAGTTCTTAGGAATTTCTCTTTTAGTCTGCCAAAGTTTCTCTATGAGGCAAAAAGACAAAGATTTACTTGCTAGGAAGTTATTAATGCACAAAATGCTCTGAGGCATGAGACCTGAGAGGAGTAAAAGTGTACCGTAGGAGTGAGAAGTCAGATATTGAGACTCAGTGCACTTCAGCTGCAGTCTGGAAAGGAGAGGGAATAGAACGCACTGAGCACCTCCTTTATAGGAAGAACTGTGTCTGCCACGTCAGACTCCATGGCTTTTCTGGTGGCTTTGTTTTTGTTTGTTAGTTTTGTTCTTCTTTGTTTTATAAGAGAGAAAACGAAAGGACATGAAGATGGATGCTTAGGGACGTGAAAGAAGTGGGGGAGGGGAGGAATATAATCAAAATATGTAATACTCAAAGAATAAATAAAATCCATAAAAAGAACTGTGTGTGGCACGTTTATATTTTATCAATATATTCAAGTGTCCTAGCCCCAGGAAAATTTCATTAATAATTTTGAAGATTAGAGATAAAGACATCCCAGCACTTGGGAGGCAGAGGCAGGCGGATTTCTGAGTTTGAGGCCAGCCTGGTCTACAGAGTGAGTTCCAGGATGGCCAGGGCTACACAGAGAAACCCTGTCTCTAAAAACAAACAAACAAACAAACAAAGAGATGAAGCCATATGGCCAAAGATAGGTGTTTGATAAGTGTCAGAATTAGGTTGAAAGTCAGTTTGTCTGTCTCCAGTTCTGCACTTGGATTTCTTTGTGACACTGCCTGCGAGCTTCAGGAGCAGTCTGATTCTGTTTACCTTCTGTGTGCAGACTTCAGTCTGTGCTGGCTCAGGCAGCAGCCTGGTTCCCACCACAGCAGCCCAGTTCCCACCACAGCAGCCCGGTTCCCACCACAGCAGCCAGGTTCCTACCACAGCAGCCCAGTTCTCTGAGAGCATGACTCTTCAGTGTCCTATAAACAGATACCCATGGGCCCATCAAAGCTACCACCTTTTCCATTCTTGACCTGTAGGCAGTCTCTGTGACAAAGTTTCTGTTTAGGTTCCCCACTATGTAGTATCTGTCTTGGTTTAGGTGGCTATGAGATAGCAGTTCAGACAACCAAGCTTGTAACTAACAGGCAGTTATTTCTCACAGTTCTAGAGGTAGGATATTCAAGATCACAAGGTCAATGTGGTTGGATTCCAGTGAGGGTTCTCTTCCAGGTAGCAGACAACTGATATTTTGCTATGCCCCACATGGCAGAAAAACTTGGAGAACTTTGGGGAACACATTCAGTTATTATCACTATTCTGGTATTTCTTTAGCTCCACACTTTGAAAATGGCATCCTGAAACACTAAGCTCTTTGCAGCCTTATTCGTGTTACTGAGATGTGTTTCACATGCTATTGATTTGAGCAGCCTAACTGGAACTTGTATGCTTCACTGATTCCCTCGATACTTGGTCCTTCCTTGGACATTAGAGCTGCCCAGAAGCACATCACATGGCCTTGTTTTGTGCTCGTTAGTTAGGCAGTCATGTGTGGTCATAAGAGGAACATGAGAAACTTTTGGGAGAAAAAATAACCCAGTTTGTCATGATCACATGAGATAAAGCATGCCTCACAAGGCCGAATGAGAAGAGAGTGGTGTTCAGAAAGCAAATATGGGGACGTTTAAACCATTCCTACATTGGAGTTAAGCTATTATGACAGGGCAGGGCAGGCGAACAGCTCAGGACAGGCTAGTGTAAGGGATTTCAATTGGCTTTGGGATGATTCTAGCTGCTTGGTACCCAGCCCAGCATGATTGATATAGGGATAGCATCTCATGACTGTAAGATCAGGTGGAGGCAGTAGTTCTGGGGTGGTTAGTTAACCTATGCAAGTCTTGCTGTCAGCCCATTACCTTTAAGAATTGGTTAGCATTCCTGAGAGGTAGTCTTATGGCCAGGAAGAGTTCTAAAGACACTGCTGGAAGTCCTACCTGTCCCTTCTGTCCAACAATCGGCCCCCTGCTTCCTTTACGGACAAATCAAGAACCAATTGGGGAATAAGACCTTTGCATCAGAACCTCCCCCTTACACACCAGGATCCAGTTAAATGGTGCTGTTTTGAGATGTACAAGTTATCTTGGGTCTGGGGCAAACCAGCTGTGGGTGTGTCAGAACCGCTGGGTCTTCTTCCATTTCAACTCCAGCAGTGTGCTCCTCAGGGCAGTGTTCTTGAGTTCAACTAGACGGGTTCCCTCTGTGGTTTATAACTTTACTTTATCCTGGCTTCTGATTTAGGTTGCTCAGTGACAGGTATTTAAACGGAAAAAGGCAGACCCTGTACAATATAATAGGCCAGGCTTCTCATACAGGGTGCTTACTCTTATAAACATGTTGACTTTTGCAGTCATGCTATGCTATGCTACCCTGCCTGGATTGAGTCTACCTTTAATATACTAGGCATGGGCAGTTCTTTGTGCTTTCATGTAGAAAACAAAGGAAATCCCAGTAAATATATGTTAAATAAAAGACATGGCATGGGGAAGATGTGGCAACCAGTTTATTGAAATAATTCATTCTTGGAAGTCTTCAGTCTCTAAGAAAAATATTTTGAAACAATTCTTTCAGCACTGGTTTCTTTGTAGAAATTTATTTATTGTTATTGTTGTTATTGTTATTATTATTATTTTCTTTTTACTTATTCACTTTATATCATGCTCACTGACACCCTCTGGTCACCCCCTCCCACAATCCTTTCTCCCACTCCTCCCCTTCTCCTCTGAGCAGGTAGGGGTCTCCTGGGTATCCCCCCACCCTGGCACGTCAGATCTCTGCAGCACTTGTTTCTTAAAGTGTGCCTGCAGTAAACTTTAGGATCTCATTATGCTTTGTCAGGGATCCTTTATGTGAGGACACTCTTTCTCTGAGGCCATGAAGAAGCAGGGATGGGGTGAGGGGCTTACAGACTGACTGCTTTCCTGTGGGCATTTAACAACTAGGTTAACAATTGAGTCCTTCTGACTTGTCTTTCCTCAGAGGGGCGAACGTGAGGAAGGATGATATTATATAAATTTGTCTCTGCCATACAAATATTGGGTCAAAAAACTGGGGAAGTTTGCCTTTTCCCCACCACAGTGAGTAGCTGGTGCTGACCCATCTTCCTCAGGCTCAGGTATGAGAGTACCTGCCAAAGCTTCACGGGATTTTCTTCCCCATAGTCTGGCAGCTACCATATTCACCTGGTCTTCTTGAGAATGTCTGGTGTAGCCGTCTTAGAAAACTGTAAACGAAAATCTCAGATAGGCAGAGTTTAGGGCAATTGGGAGTAAGGAAGAACACTGGTGGGGAAGAGGTGACATTCTTAAACATAGCCTCTTTACTGGCAACAACCATGCCTCTGCACACCATGCCTCTGCACACCATGCCTCTCTGCACACTATGTTCTCTATATTTGAGTGCTGGCTTAGACTTAGACCCGAGGATTTCCTCCCCGACCCTCACCACACTGTAATGCCCACCAATCCTGATGCCTGTATCCCCACACTCAGGCTTAGACTTAGACCCTAGGATTTCGTCCCCGACCCTCACCACACTGTAATGCCCACCAGTCCTGATGCCTGTATCCCCACACTCAGGCTTAGACTTAGACCCTAGGATTTCGTCCCCAACCCTCACCACACTGTAATGCCCACCAGTCCTGATGCCTGTATCCCCACACTCAGGCTTAGACTTAGACCCTAGGATTTCCTCCCTGACCCTCACCACACTGTAATGCCCACCAATCCTGATGCCTGTATCCCCACACTCAGGCTTAGACTTAGACCCTAGGATTTCGTCCCCGACCCTCACCACACTGTAATGCCCACCAGTCCTGATGCCTGTATCCCTATACGCAGGAGACTGAGACAGGAAGACTGAGCTGTTAACTAACCTGTCTCAACAAAGAAGGTGTGGCCTTTCCCTCCCTTCCTCCCTCCTTACCTCCCTCCCTCCCTCCTTCCCTCACTTCTTCTCTCCCTTCTTCCCTCCTCCTTGTATTAGTTACTTAAAACACTTGGAAAGAGGCAACTTTAAGGAAGAAGGTTTGTTGGGGGGGTTATAGTTTGAGGGGATTCCACCCATCATGACAGGGAGGGAAGCATGGGGCAGTGTGGGAGCAGTTTGTTGGCTAATATGGCAGCTCAAGCGTGAGGCACCCCCCCACTTGTGCCTATTGGTAAGGTCTCACTTTTTAAAACATTATTTTTATGTGTGTGTGTGTACATGAGTGCTGGTGCCTGTGGAGGCCAGACACATCAGATGCTCCTGGAGCTAGAGTTGTGGTTACTTGTGATTCATTGACATGAGTGCTGAGAATTGAACTCAGGTCCTCTCAAGAGCAGTACATGCCCTTAACCACTGAGTCATCTCTCTAACCACCCAAATTGATTTAAAATAATTTATTATTATTATTGTTATTATTGCTATTATTATTAACATGTGGGAGCTCACGCCACAGAGTATGTATGCAGGGGAGAGGACAAGTCTGAAAGTCTCTCTCTTTCCTCCTGTCCGTGCCAGGCCGGGTGGTGAGTTTCTTCACCCACTGAAGATCCATCTCATGTAGATCTGTGTGAGGCTATCGGATCCCCTAGGACTGGAATTACAGACAGTTGTGAGCTGCCATGTGGGTACTGGGAATTGAACCTGGACCTCTAGAAGACCAGCTAGTGCTTAATCTCTGAGCCTCCTCTCCAGCCCCCAGGGTCTCACTTTTTGTACTCAGACTGTTGGCATTTAGGAACCCATAACTCAGAGTCTAATTCAGTCTGGTGTCTGGTGGAGTGCTGTGTTTTCTGAGGAGTCTGGGATCATCATTGCCATTGTTTTCAGCAGACAGAAGATGTCTGTTACATCATGGGAATAAAGTCAGCATAGAAGTCAGTGAGCTGGTGGAAGCTGGCCAGAGCCATAGTGCCACAGCCCTGCGTGTCATCGGCAGACATCCATAGAGGCCTGTCTGAGCATTTTTAGACCTAGAAGGAGGCCTGACTTATAGGTAGGCAATCTTTGTAATGAAAAGTTAACTTTTTTTTCTTACATAGCTGATTGTTCTCTTACATCAGACAGAATATGTCTGCATGCTTGCTCTCAGTTTTTGAAAGCAGTAAGTAGCTTTACAACCTGGGAGATAGTTCTTCCTAACAAAGCCAATGACATATAGCCATTATAGCATGGCATCAGGACAGCAGAGTTTGGAATACTCTGCACTGGGGCAGAGACAAAGGATGATTCCAGTTTAATGACAGGCATTTGGAATAGCAGGGCCATTACACCGGGTTTTACAATGGAAAATAAACGGGCCAGACAATTCGGTATACAATGAACCATCGGTGACCTCACCTGGGACTTCTCAGGGAGGGAGTGGAGAGAAAAGATGATCTGAGCTTGTGACTTGCTCAGAGTTGAAGAATAACATCATTAGAATCTACTGTCCAACAGTTGCTTCATAGACTTGAGTTTTTACAATCCTGTAAGATTCCCAAAGACTAAGCTTTACAAAATCTAGTGAGGAGACAGAGTTCCTGGACAGTCTCTTCTAATTCCAGAGTACGCTTCTTTTTTTTTTTTTTTTTTTTTTTTTTTTTTTTTTTTTTTAGGTTTTTTTGGTTTTTCGAGACAGGGTTTCTCTGTGTAGTCCTGGCTGTCCTGGAACTCACTCTGTAGACCAGGCTGGCCTTGAACTCAGAAATCCACCTGCCTCTGCCTCCCAAGTGCTGGGATTAAAGGCGTGCGCCACCACCGCCCAGCCAGAGTACGCTTCTTATTGTTATGCTAATTTTGCTCTTGCTTTGTTTGGGGCTTGCTTTTGCCTTGTGAAGAAATAACTGGAGAGAGGAAGGTTTGTTTTGCTCACAGTGACAGAGGTGCAGTCCATCGTGGTTGAAGGAGGATGTCATTGTGGTGGGAGGGATTGATAGTAGTAGGCAGAGAAGCTCACCTCAAGGAGGCCAGGGGGCAGAGTAGGAGTGTTCACACAGCAGAGACTCGCTTTATATATGCCCCTGCCTGTGGGACAGTGACAGCATCTTCAGGATATCCCTTCTCATAAATCTTGCCTAGAATCTCCCTTGTAGGCATCCCAGGGGTGTACTTCACTTAATCTTCTGGGCATGTGTAATGGTTAGGTTAGTTTGAATTGTCAGCCTGATAAAATATAGCATCACCTGGGAAGAGAGTCTCAATGAATGGTTGTCTAGGTCAGATTGGCCCATGGACATGCATGTCTGTGTGAGGTGATCTTCATGTTCACTGAGGTGGGACATCCCAGCCTATAAGTGGGCATTACATTCCCAGGGGGCGGGTTCCAGAGTGTATGAGAGAAGACAGTGAACAGAGGTTGACTGTGCATGCATGTATTCTCTCTGCACTTGACTATATGTAGCCAGCTGCTTCACCTTCCTGCCACTGACTTCCTTCAGTGATAGAAGCTAAAATAGGCCTTTCTCTCCTAAGGTGCCCCCTTCAGGGTATGTAGTACTAGCAGCAGGAAAGGAAACCCATACAGCATCTTTCAGTCCCATCTAACTGATAATCAAGATTAACAGTGGTAATTGTTACTTGAGTTTGTTTGATTACAGCCTTCTCTCTTCTCACTCTGACTTGCCTCTCTCCTTTGGATCTCCTGCTAACATTTCATTTGGAAGTGGGATGTTTGAGGGACAGATCACCTTATGGCTTACTTTGTATGTCCAAGAACATCTTTTTAAAAAAACAAAACAAAACAAAACAAAACTTTTTATTGACTCTTTGTGAGGTTCACATCATGTACTCCAGTCCTGCTCATCTCCCTGTTCCCTTATATCTGCCCTCTGACCCCCCAATAAGCACCCCCCCATAAAACCAAAGCATACAAGCATACAAAACATCCCCATGTAGAAGCTGTAGTGTGTCACAGTGTGTCCCACAGTCTATCCCTCTGTCCACACATCTTTACTTGCAAATGTTCATTGCAGTGAGTCATTGGTCTGGTTCAAGATCTCTGGCTTCACAGATTTAGTGCAGAGTTTTATCAAACCTTCAAAGAAGACCTAATACCAACACTCCTCAAACTATTCCACAACATAGAAACTGAAAGCACTCTACCCAATTCATTCTATGAAGCCACAATTATTCTTATATCTAAACCACACAGAGACCTAACAAAGAAAGAAAACTTCAACCAATTTCCCTTATGAATATCTATATAAAAATACTCAATAAAATTCTTGCAAACTGAATCAAAGAACACATCAAAACGATCATCCACCATGATCAAGTAGGCTTCATCCCAGGGATGCAGGGATGGTTTAATATACGGAAATCCATCAACGTAATTCACTACATAAACAAACTCAAAGAAAAAACCATATGATCATTTTATTAGATGCTGAGAAAGCATTTGACAAAATCCAACAGGAATTCAAGGCCCATACTTAAACATAGTAAAAGCAATATACAGAAAACCAGTAGCCAACATCAAA
>NW_022196891.1:49728199-49728340 GCF_008632895.1 Mastomys coucha | reverse complement strand
AAACAGGCAGAGAAAGAAATTAGGGAAACAACACCCTTCACAATAGCTACAAATAATATAAAATATCTTGGTATAACTCTAACTAAACAAGTAAAAGATCTGTTTGACAAGAACTTCAAGTCTCTGAAGAAAGAAATTGAA
>NW_022196891.1:49720646-49728142 GCF_008632895.1 Mastomys coucha | reverse complement strand
CAGAAGATGGAAAGATCTCCCATGCTTGTGGATTGGCAGGATTAATATAGTAAAAATGACCATCTTACAATCTACAATTGAATCTCTAGGCAATCTACAGATTCAATGCAATCCCCATCAAAATTCCAACTCAATTCTTCACAGACGTAGAAAGAGCAATTTGCAAATTCATCTGGAACAACAAAAGACCCAGGATAGCCAAAACTATTCTCAACAATAAAAGAACCTCTGGTGGAATCACAATCCCGGACCTTAAGCTGTACTACAGAGCAATTGTTATAAAAACTGAATGGTATTGGTACAGTGACAGGCAGGTTGATCAGTGGAACAGAATTGAAGACCCAGAAATGAACCCACACACCTATGGTCACTTGATCTTTGACAAAGGAGCTAAAACCATACAGTGGAAAAAAAACCAGCATTTTCAACAGATGGTGCTGGCTCAACTGGCGGTCAGCATGTAGAAAAAATGCAAATTGATCCATTCCTATCTCTTTGAACAAAGCTCAAGTCCAAGTGGATCAGGGACCTCCACATCAAACCAGATACATTGAAACTAATAGAAAAGAAAGCGGGGAAGAGCCTCGAGCACATAGACACAGGGAAAATTTCCTGAAGAGGATGCCAGTAGGTTTATGCTCTAAGATCAAGAATTGACAAATGGGACCTCATAAAGTTGCAAAGCTTCTGTAAGGCAAAAGACACTGTCAATAGGACAAAACAGCAACCAACAAATTAGGAAAAGGTCTTTTCCAATCCTATATCTGATAGAGGGCTAATATCCAATGTATACAAAGAACTCAAAAAGTTAGACTCCAGAGAACCAAATAACCCTATTAAAAATGGGGTACAGAGCTAAACAAAGAATTCTCAACTGATGAATATCGAATGGCTGAGAAGCACCTAAAGAAATGTTCAACATCTTTAGTCATCAGGGAAATGCAAATCAAAACAACTCTGAGATTCCACCTCACACTAGTCAGATTGGCTAGGATAAAAAACTCAGGTGACAGCAGGTTGTGGAGAAAGAAGAACACTCCTTCATTGCTGGTGGGATTGCAAGCTGATACAACCACTCTGGAAATCAGTTTGGCAGTTCCTCTGGAAATTGGACATAGTTCTACCAGAGGACCCAGCTATACCATTCCTGGGAATATACTCAGAAGATGCTCCAACATGTAATAAGGACACATGCTCCACCGTGTTCATAGCAGCCTTATTTATAATAGCCAGAAACTGGAAATAACCCAGATGTCCCTCAACAGAGGAATGGATACAGAAATTGTGGTACATCTACACAATGGTAGATGTACCATTAAAAACAATGAATTTATGAAATTCTTAGGGAAATGGGTGGATCTGGAGAATATCATCCTGAGTGAGTAACCCAATCACAAAAGAACACACATGGCATGCACTCTCTGATAAGTAGTTATTAGCCCAGAAGTCCGGAATACAGGAAGAACAACCCACATTCCACAAGGAACTCAAGAAGAAGGAAGACCAAAATGTGGACATTTCATTCCTTCTTAAAAGGGGGAACAAAATACCCACAGAAGGAGTTGCAGAGCCTAACTATGGAGCAGAGACTGAAGGAAGAGCACTGCAGCCTGATTTAGCTGTCTCCTGAGAGGCTCTGACAGTACCTGACTAATACAAATGTAGAGGCTTACAACCATCCATTGAACTGAGTACAGGGTCCCCAATGAAGGAGTTAGAGAAAGGACTAAAGGAGCTGAGGGATTTGCAGCCTCTTAGGACGAACAACAATATTAACTAACTAGTACCCTCAGAGCTCCCAGGGACTCAACCACCAACCAAGGATTGCACATGGTAGGACTGATTGTTTTGGCAGCATGTGTATAGTAGAGGATTGCAAAGTCGATCATCAGTGGGAGGAGAGGCCCTTGGCCCTGTGAAGGTTCTGTGCCCCAGTGAAGGGGAATGCCAGGGCTAATAAGTGGGAGAGGGTGGGGTGGCAAGCATGGGGAGGGGGGAGGCAACAGGGGTTTGTTCTTGTTGTTTTTGTTTGTTTTTTAGAGGGTAAACTGGGAAAGGAGAAATCACGACAGGTAAATAAAGAAAATATCTTAACCCCCCCAAAACAAACAAACAAACAAACAAACAAACAAACAGATCTCTGGCTTCTGTGACACCATCAATACTGGGTCCTCATTGTGTCTCCTTCAGGTTATCCCATTGTTGCCCTGTGTCATGGAGGTCCTGCAGCTTTGAATCAGCAGGGCTGGCCCTTTCACATATCCCAACCATTTGCAGATGATATATATTTTGCGGTGGGCCAACTCATGAGCCTTGGATTTGGGCCTGGGTGGTAGCTTAGCTGGTCAGCATGCAGGCTCTTCCTTATCTGTAGCACCAGGGTAAGCTCTCCAACACTGCTCTGGCTAGGCCACCCAGTACAGTTATTGGCAGGAGGCAGGGTCAGCCCTCCTGCTCTCAATGCCCTTGGGGTCAGGTCTCTTGCACTCATGCCTTCAGGGCCAGCTTCACTGTTTGCCCAGGGGAGATGCTGGACCTATTCTCCCAAGTGCTGCAGCCAGCGAGGGGACAGAGCTAGCTCTCCTAGTCTCATACTCTCGGGGGCTGCTATCTAAAAGGTGGCTGGAGAAGAGGTCATCACTCCTACAACATCTCATGGAGGATGAGTGATGGGGCTAGCTCACCCATGCCCCTTGACCAGGGCCAGCTCTACTGTGCTGCCCAGATGAGGTGTAGGGCCTGTTCTCCCAAGGGCTAGCTCACCCACTCATATGACTCCTGGATCAGCACCCCAGTTGCCTCAGGTGGTGAGGGGCATGGGCAGAGGGCATCTCACAGAGGAGTAAGAGAGAGGAGAGAAAGGCTGGCTTGACCTCACTCATGCCCTCGGGGCCGGCTCACCCGTGCCCCCACTCCCAGGGCCAGCTCCACTGTGCTGCCTGGGAAAGACACAGGGCCCATTCTCCCCAGCGTTTCAGCTGATGAGAGGCAGGGCCAGATCTCACATTCTCATGACTCAGGGCACACTTTCCTCAGTGCTGCAGCACTGAGTGAGAGGCTGGTGAGAGGCAGGAATAGCTCTCTACCCTCATGACCCTGTGGGCAGCTTTTCTGATTGCCAAAGGTGAAGCCAGAGGGGCCTGCGACACTCCACAGCAGATGAGTGGCAGGGTCGGCTTTCCCACACGCACACCCTGGGGGGCCTGGCTCACCTGCACTCCTGCCACCACAGCCAGCTCCACCTGGGCAAGGTGCTGAGCCTGCTCTCCTGAGTGCTGCAGCAGGGAGAGGTGGGGCAAGTTCTCCAGAAACCAGGCAGCCAGTGAGGGTCGGGGCCAGGTCTGTACAGCCCCTGGATGGTCACAGGGTCCCCAGCGACTGCTCCTACCAGGGCTGTCCCCATTTTCTCCAGTGATAATATGAGCCATGAATATTGACACTGATCCGTGCCACTGTGTAGCCACAGATCCAGATATGTCTGTCAGTGGCAGCATAGGCTGGGACTTCACCGTAACCCCAGCTGGCAGGGATGGCCACTCACAACATCCTTGAGTCCTTGGTTCCATCTCCCTTCATAAGGCTTGAGCTGCTCCACTTCTCTTCCTCCAGTCCATTCACTGCCTACTGGCACATTGTGGTGGTTCCCAGTGCAGGCTGGCTGTGTGGCTGGAAGGCTCCTGGGGAGACATCCTTTAGCTAACAATCAGTGTCTATGGCCTGCCTGTGCCTCGTGCCAGAGGGCAAGACTGTGTGTGGAATAGTGGTTTGCAGGTCTCTGTCTGTCATCTCTCTCCCATGCTGTAGTTCCTGTGGTTGGTGGGGCTATGCATGTCTATGTGTCCACCCCATCCCCCATGGTGTGGAGGGTTGATCTGTGGGCATCGTTCCCCACCTCCACCATGTGGCATAGTGGACACAGCTCTCTCTCTGCCTTCCTCCTCCTGTGCTGTGCTACCTGGATTAGATTTGATTGGTTTGATTTGATTTTTATATGTCCTAGGCATAAAACAGCCTTGCCAACCATGCCAGGCATCAAGCTAGAATGAACAAAGCTCTGCCCATGACTGTTGCTCATGCCCATAGGAACAACAGAACCAACAAGGTGTCTCTTTTCCCATTGCCAAGGGTTCAGGGGAGGAGGGGTTGTGGAGGGCAAAAGTATCTCTAACTTATAGGTTTAGGGGACATTCTTCTTGCCTCCTGTTTTATCCCTCATCCATTATACTGAACGTGCTCAGTAATCCCTAAACAGGATCAATTTATTTTTGGCTTCATTTCTGTTCCATGTGGTGGCTTTTAGGTGTATCTGTGAAGTCTTGTTCTCAGAGGAGTCTTGTTGTGAGAGTTAAGCCACCATAAGGCCCAGCTGGCATACAGCAGCGTAATGCAGCTTAGGGGTATTAGCAGTGCTTATGTTTGGAATTCTATAGGAAAACAGCTGTGTAGTTGCAGGATATTTGATCACACTGTGAACCCCAAGACTGTGTTATTTACTGAAAAACCCTATTTCTAGTTGTGATGTGGCTCAGCCCTTAGCACACACACCTTTAATCCTTCTGGCTGGAATCCAGACAGACCCTTAGTACACACCTTTAAAAGTTAGTTTGTAGAAGGAAGCACCAATGAAAGTGACGTCTAATTGAGTGGTAGACAAAATGACAAATCAGAGAAAGATTTGACAGAATAGGATGTGCGCAGCTCTCATGAGAAGAGAGAGGAAAGGGAAGCTACTCAAGAAAGCGATGCAGAGAAGAGGAGGCAGTTTTATCAGGACAGTTGTACAGAGACAGGTTGTAGAGAGAACAAGCTAGATATATGTGAAGACAAATGAGCTAGAGAATAAGGAGGAGCCAGAGGATAAGAACAGATTGCTAGAGTTAGTATGAGGGTACACAGAGCAATTCAGGAGGTGCAGAGAGAGAGAGAGAGAGAGAGAGAGAGAGAGAGAGAGAGAGAGAGAGAGAGAGAGAGAGAGAGAGAGAGAGAGAGAGAGAGAGGCTGTGGGGGAGGCCAGATTGAATCAGTCAGCTTGGAAAGGAGTTTGAGCCAGAACAGCTGAGTTGAACCAGCCAGCCAGAGCTCAAAAAGAACAAGAAAGGGTGAGCTTGTTCAGCAGTAAGTCTCAGAGGCTGCAAACATTCTAGGCCTAGATTAGATTATGTGAAGGCTGAAGCTTCCAGGACTAGGCCTAGGTTAGCAGACTGAGGCAGTAAGCCTCAGAGGCAATTACATCAAGTGAATAAAAGTTACCTTAACACTGTATCCTTTTGAGAGAGAGGAGGAGAGTGGCACTGGAGATAAATGGGAGAGGACATTAACAGAGCCGGGCTTTTCCCCATGACCTCATAAATAAGTAATAAGCAGGGAACTACATACAAGGTTAGGTTAGATTAGATTAAGAGAGTAATGTTTAGATACATCTTAATGGTGTCAGAGATTTGGAAATGTTATTTTATATAATATGTTTCTGTTCTTTATGGTGTAAACAGAGAAAATGTGGGTCACCTTGAGAGCCATGGAAGTTAGGGAGGATGGAGAATGCAGGATGAAAGAGAATGTACCATCCATTCCCAGATTGTCTGTCCTCCGCCTGATAGATTGTATGTTACCCCAGGTTCAACCACTATCTCCAGTGTGGGTTCCAGCTGTGCCTGATCAGCTTTTAGTCATTTTTTTGAAGGGGGTAACACTTTTTCAGATCATTGCCAAAACAAGCTCAGCATTCAGAGAGTTGACAGAATTTCCTGAGGTCTATACTCTGGCTCACTGCTGAATTGGAGCCTTATGTTGACTCTTATTTTAGTCCTTCGAGAGACTCCCACCAGTGCTGGCACACAGCAGTGAGACACACGCCCTTCTACCACACCAGGCTTCTATCACTAGCTCCCTCGAAGGCTTGTCAACCTGACTAGATCTGAACTAAACTACAAGCGCGAAGTGGAGGGGGGCACACCTGTGATGTGCATCTTGAGGCGGGGAGACACACCCTTAGTCTGGGTCACACCTTTTGCTGGAAGCCTATATAAGGACAATGGAAGAAGGACCAAGCCTTGTGTCACTGAGCAACTACTAGATTCCTGGACTTTCTGTTCACAGCATTGTTGGATTAGTTGGGCCGCAGCCTGTAAGTCATTAAATACATATGTGTATATATATGTAATACACACACACACACACACACAGAGTGAGAGAGAAATTCTAGAGAACCCTGACTAATATAGCTACCTATTGGAGGGGAGGTGTCAAAGAGTTAAAATGACAATTTATAATGTTTCAAAAATGACCTTTGTCTCCTATTATCAAAGAGATGCCATCAGAAGATGTACTTAAATTTGAAGGCATTAGAATCCCAGTGTTAACTCTAGGGCATTGTATGAGGCAGCCGCCAAAGTTAACTCTGGGCCAAGCATGTGTGAGCAAGATATTCCCCAAGATTATTTCTAAGATTTGATGTGCTTAAACACTGATGCAATGAGCTGTTTCAGATATTTGTTATTTTGTGGATTGTGTTAAAAACTTTCAAGATGCTAGGTGGTGGTGGTACACACCTTTATCCCTAGCACTCAGGAGGCTGAGATAGGTGGATGCCTTGAGTTCAAGGTATACAGAGAGAGTTCCAGGACAGCCAAGGCTACACAGAGAAACTGTTTTGAAAAAACAAAACAAACAAATAACAACAACAACAAAAAAAAACCTTTAAAAACGAGATTGACAGAGATGAGGAAAGATAGTTTGTAATTTTATGTCTTCATGAATGATGGGGAAATATTGGTGTCACACTCTATAACCCAGCCATAAAAAGAAGCTTGTGTATAGGTGCATAATCTAGCTGTGAAGGGAGAATTGGGTCAGGTTGAAAAACTATGAGTTTATTAGAGAGAACAGTAGCTAACTAGCAGGAGAGACGCTCAGGCCAAACAGCAGTTCAATGTTGACTCAGTTTAGTTTTTATATACAATCATTGGCAAGATGTAGTGATAAATATTTAAAAGCCATTCTGTGCCTCCCGGTGGGTGCCCACTGCTCTGCACCCGCCCAAGAGCTCTGGATTCACAAGCACACATGCACAGTGTTATTTTTAATATGCCTTACTAGCTTAATGGCTGGGTCACTCCTGAACCTCCACAGAGCTAAAACACTCCCCCTCCCGCCCTGCAATGTTTCTGAGTTAACATTTGGCTAATCTATATTTCATCTCTGCTACCCCAGACCCCAGCAGGAGAGTGGCCCCTGGGGCAGCTTCCCTGACTCTTACATGTCAGCAGGCTCTTAAGTCTAATCTCTCTGCTTCCCTGTCATGGTGATTCTGCTCCTGATCAGCCAAAAACCCAACTGTTGGTAGGGACTGCAGAAGACTGCAGATTTCCATCTAAGCACAAGTCAAACCCCCAACAAGGAGAGATGAAGGATGTGAATTTGGAAGAGTCATGCTGAATGCCATTTCCTTCCTAGAGGACCCCTGTGAACTGGTAGAACATTCTCCTTTTGTTTTTGTT
>NW_022196891.1:49717637-49720636 GCF_008632895.1 Mastomys coucha | reverse complement strand
GGAACTCTCTCTGTAGAACAGACTGGTCTCAAACTCAGAGAGATTCTCTTGCCTCTGCCTCCTGAGTGATGGGACTCTTACTATGCTAAATTAAATTGCTTTCTTCCAGGAGTGATTGCATTGAGGAAGTGGGTTCGTTGTGTGATAGCCTTCTTAAGAAATGGGTTGTCTGAACACATGACCATTTTTGGCTTGAGGTTGGGCACATCTGTGAGACATTGCTTGGTGCTGTTATCCTTCATATCTTTGGAGAAAATTTTAATGTTTTGTACTAGGTGCATACATTTTTATGTAATTTTAACGTCTCTAGCATGCTTTGTGGCATTTTGCATTAGCATGGTAAATTTGAACTAATTCACACATTCTACTTTGGACCAGTGCCCCTTGTCATCAAAGGCATCCATTTTTGAAACAGCTGTTTGGGTTAGGGATATAGGATGTGGCCATGAAACATAGCAAAGCTAATTGGCCCGTAGGGTAAGCAGGCTCATGACCTTGGCCTCATTAGTCCTGGGCTGTAAATAGCTGAAGTAACCAGCTATGTGGGCAGGTCACCTTCTTTGAAGAAGCTCCAGCATTTAGAAGTTACCCAATAGGTCTTATAATCTTGTTGCTCTATCTTCCTATCCCAGTGAAGAATGTTTGGATGAAGAATGAGATGGGGAGATTCTGTGAAAACTCTGGAATTGGTATTTGGGGACCATTGTCAGGTAGACAAAGGAAAGTTAGTCATGCCTAGGTTACAGAATTTGTTTCTATGTCAGTGGCAATGAGTGTTGCACTCAGATAACTGTTGATAACCTTGTTCCATCCTGGATTGAGTGGGTTTGAACCAATAGAAAGCCTCAGTGTGCATTATGCACAATCATTGTGTGTCCTTTTCAGC
Source organism: Mastomys coucha (assembly GCF_008632895.1). Lineage (NCBI taxonomy): Eukaryota > Metazoa > Chordata > Mammalia > Rodentia > Muridae > Mastomys > Mastomys coucha. The sequence continues at coordinate 49,719,750 of NW_022196891.1, read as the reverse complement.
ACAGTGGCCTCTTCAGTCTCAGCCTTACCTTACACTTCCATATCATCTAGATAAATACTCACACATGCCACACAGATTCTGGCTGTGCAGTGGTTTGATGGAGCTGCAGTTTGAAGCTGTACACAAGAGCCAAGACTCCTCAAAACAAAGGAACCATTCCATTAGTGGAAACTGAGCCACCAGTAGCTCTTGGAGGCCTGCTCTCTGCTGCTGGTGTGTATTCTCCATGCCACGGCCCTGTTGCCACAAAGGTTTGTCAGCATTCCCTGTTGACTGGTCACATGAGGTAGGGGGAGAGCATGTTTGGTCTTTGGAAAGCTGGGACCAAGTGTGATACTTCGTATTTTTAATGTAAGCACCTGTGGTTATTATCGAAGATTCTTTCAAAGTGAAATAAGTAAAAAAAAAATCAGTGAAAAAACCTAGATGAGGCCATGACTAGTCCTTTTCTTTCTGTTTCCTCCTGCACTTGATGCCCAGTGAACATTTTTCTGCAGAGGCTAGCTTCTTTCTCTTTAGCCTGACTGAGTGAGAATATAATAAATTTATTGGCTAAGAATCTCTTTTTTCCCCTCCCCTCTTTGCTCATGTACCTAATTGCTATTGAAGACATCAAATCAGAGACTCACTAAAATAATAATAGAATATATGACTTTGTTCATGTGTTTATGTTGCATCCATGTGTGTTCACCTGTGTATTTCTGTGTGCAGGCCAGACGCTGTCTAGAGTCTTTCCTTACTGTTTTGTACTTTAGATTTTGAACAAGAGCTTTCCGTGAATCTGGAGCACATCATTTGAGTAGACTGACTGTTCTTCCAGCCCCTGAGATCCTCTTGTCTCTGCTCTACCCCCATCTCTTCCCAGCAAGCAATGGGATTACATGCATGTACCTCCACACCTAGGAGCTGAGATGCAAACTCAGGTCCCCATGCTCAGCATGTTACACGTTACACATGTTATTCACTGATCCATCTCTGCAGAGAATCATTGGATGACAATAAAAAGTAATGTAAACAGAGTCATGATATATAAGCATGAGTCAAGAAACGTAAACAGAGTCTCGTAAACAAAGTTCCAGTTCACCTTACTAAGGTGTTCTCGGACTAAAACTCGCCAATTTGTTTGCCCCATTTTTGAAAACGGTATAAATGGAATCTCAGAACTTTAATGCGTTATGTATTCTTCCGTGTTTAGCTTCTTTAACTCAACATTGTGCTCATGTTGAGCACATTCATATGTCTCAACACTTTGTCCCCTTTATTTGTGTTATGACACTTCATTGACTAGATACAGTTTTTTAAAATTTCCATCCTACATTGATGAAACTTTGGTTGTCCAATTTGGGAGTATTATAAATAATGTGTCTGTAAGGGAAAGAAAAGACTTAGAATAGATGTCAGAACTTAACATCTGGTAAAAGAATTTCTTTTTTTTTTTTTTTTAACTTTTATTGCATTATGATGAGAAAAGTTACATGATTTCAATTTATCTGAATTTGTTAACATTTAAAAACATTTTAAGTAAATAGAATTGAATCACATTCTTGTTTCCCTTTTATATCCCCATTCCTCCCAGAGACCCCCTTTAATACCTACAATATCATTTTTGTCATATTCCTTAAAATTTATGAAATATTATAACAATAAAAATAAGTATTGTAAAAGTTATTTGATATAAAACAACCATCAATTTAACAGTCTTATATAGATGCTCATCTACAGCAATAGTGAAAATACATTTTTTTCAATATAAATTTTAAATAACTCCAAACATATTAACTGTATACTTCAAAATAATACATCACTACTAGTATTTTCTTAAATGAACATAAATATATAAAGTCTTTTTGTTTGTTTTGTATTTAGTAGAGTTTAAAATCTTGGCTCTTACTGTGGTACAAGCCCAAAATAAGAACAATTTTTAGACATTGGGTTTCATTGTAATAAGGCTATATTTCAATTACCCTCACATCACCAAAGGATTTTATCTCCATCGTAGCTAAGCTGAGAGTTGATAGCTCTGCTGCACTAAGAAATGAACTGTGGGGTCGATTTTTGGATACAGACTTCCTGCTATGGTCAAAGCTATTTGACTTGAGTGAGTGACTTCATT
>NW_022196891.1:49713914-49715388 GCF_008632895.1 Mastomys coucha | reverse complement strand
GGGCTGTCGGAGTTCCTGTGTGCCTGGTCCCGCTGGTCCCAGTTACTCCCAGTGTTGGGACAGATGTTCGTTCCTCCGCACCTCTGATCCTGGGTGTGTCAGAGTGCTTGGGAGTGGAGCTGCCCACTGGGTGTTGTGGGTCTGGCTGCAGAGCTTGCGCCCAAGGTCTGCTTTGGACACCAGCCCAGACAGACCAGAAGGCAAAGTAGAATTTCTTAAGCAAAGGTGAGCAATATCAGGATAGTTCATAAAATTAAATAAATTTAAGATATTTACTTTAAATTTAAATTTAAAATGTAAAAAATACATAAATTTTTTTGATGAATTTTTAAACCCCATAGCAAATTATGCGTTGATAACTATTCCTCAAGCCTCTTTTTAACAAAAAAGTTAGTCTAGGGCTGGAGAGATGGCTCAGTGGTTAGGAGCACCGGCTGCTCTTCCAGAGGACCTGGGTTCAATCCCCAGCATCCACATGGTGGTTCGCAACTGTCAGTAACCCCAGCTCCAGGGGCTCTGACGTCCTCACACACACATCAAGCAGGCAGAACACCAATATACATAAAATAATTTAAAATTTTTAAAAAGTTAGGAAAGAACAATTTTTTGAAATTCATCGCTGAAGAAAAAAATTCACACATGTGTTTCTCTGTCTTGGTAGTCAGCTCCATCCCTCATGTGCTGATGTTTACATGGAGGGCTGTTCTGCACATGTGTTGATTTTTACATGGAGGGGCTGTTCAATCCCACATGTGTTTCTCTGTCTTGGTAGTCAGCTCCATCCCTCATGTGTTGATGTTTACATGGAGAGCTGTTCTGCACATGTGTTGATGTTTACATGGAGGGCTGTTCTGCACATGTGCTGATGTTTACATGGAGGGCTGTTCTGCACATGCACTGATGTTTACATGGAGGGCTGTTCTGCACATGTGTTGATGTTTACATGGAGGGCTGTTCTGCACATGTGCTGATGTTTACATGGAGGGCTGTTCTGCACATGTGTTGATTTTTACATGGAGGGCTGTTCTGCACATGTGTTGATTTTTACATGGAGGGCTGTTCTGCACATGCTGTCTTGTACTTGGCTTTTCTCCACTCCCTGACGTTTTTATCTTAGAAACAATTTCAAGTCGGCATACATAGACCAATTCCTATAACTACTGTATAATGGATTATTATGCATCATATAAGCATACCATTTTTCTTTAACCGGTCCCAAAGCTGGGAGAAATTTTGATGTACTTTTAAACACTATGACAAATTATGCTTTAATAACCATTCCTCTATATCTTAGTGAAATGTTCTGTGAATCTGTAGGTAAGTTTCTAGCAGTGACACAACTCCTTCATCAAGGATGTGTATTTTTTTAAAGTTTATTATAAAAACTTATTCATAGTTTTTCTAGCACTGGAGATTGGCTCCAGTTCATCTAGGACAGCTAGGTAAGCATTCTGACTCAATGTTTTTTTTTTTT
>NW_022196891.1:49694209-49713904 GCF_008632895.1 Mastomys coucha | reverse complement strand
GAACTAAATTCTTAGGTTTTGATAGAAAGCAGATTTCACTGAATCTAGGATAAGTATGCTACAAAAGATGTGCCTTTAATATTGATAAATATTGCCAAATTGTACTCTAAAAGGCTTGTACCTGTTCTCACTGTCAGAGTGTAAACACACATTTTGAATAGGTAGGAAGAGATTGTATTCTCAGATATATATCATTGGTTTCTGTTTTTATTCCTTTTTTTTTTTTTTTTGAAACAGGGTTTCTCTGTGTAGCCCTGACTGTCCTGGAACTCACTCTGTAGACCAGGCTGGCCTCGAACTCAGAAATCTGCCTGCCTCTGCCTCCCAAGTGCTAGGACTAAAGGCGTGTGCCACCACCGCCCGGCCTGTTTTTATTCTTAAATTCTTGCCTGTGGGTTAGCTTTTAGACTTGTGATATATAAATAATTGATGCACAGATCATCCATCCAGCTTTGCAGCCAACAGGGTGTCTGTCTCCACACACTGGCCTTGAGGACACTAGGACTGCATCTCAAACCACCCATGTTAAACTAAGGAAGGGGGCTTGAGTGGCTGTCACCAGCTCTCTTGCCTTTACACAGCTCCATCAACTCTGTGAGCAGGGGAGAATCTTTCCTGATGCTTCCAAAGGAACTCAGCACCTGGAACTTCATCAGGGATGTGGAACTTGTCTCCCAGAAGGGATGCTTAGAGGAATGAGTAAGCAATTGAGGGCTCTTTGAAGCACGTTCAGTCACACATGCTCCTTCCTAAAACAGATTCATGATGTCTGTTTGGCACTGTAGGTCTCCTGACTATAGCCTTTTTGAGCTCATGATCTAGGTTTGGGCATTGTATACATACAGTCCAATAGCAACATGACACATGAAAACCACCTGAATGTCAGTATTATTGAAAAATGCAGACAGAAGACTGTGGTTGGTGGACTATAATTATTTTTGTTGGGATTGTGATCCAGCCTCTACCCAGGGTTTTGGTGGGATTGCTGTCATATTTTCTTAAGTAGATGAAAATTCTAAGAGAAAACTTGGGCGAGGGGGTGGGGAGAGCAGTACAGAATAGAGATACACAGTAAGTGTCACCCTCCCTATTCATACAGTGGCATGGACATTGACAAAGGAAGAAGCAGTGTGGTCTCCACACCTGGACCTCATTGCAATAAGGAACAGGAAGCCATGTGCTGTCCTGGATGCCAGGATTAACTCCATCCACTTTAATCACACTTGGAAACTCCACTTCTATTAACACGTGTGGGTCTCCTGTGCCTTTTGCTACTGCCCAGTTTCTCCAGGGGATTGAGGGGAGGGTTTAGCTATGACGCCCCGTGCTTCAGGAGTGACTGGATGGAGAATGCTGAGCAGACCCTGTGAGCTCATTCAGGCGTGGACTTTGGACTCATGCTGTGAAATGAAGCCAAGGCTCTTCTGCCTTTCCCTCCCCTTTCCCCATCCTCCTTACTCCTGAATTTTCTGTGCTAAGTAATCAGACATGGATCTTATTCCCAGGATATTTATTTATATCCTTAGTGAGATAAGACATGTAAAATAAGAAAGAATGCAATAAAATTCCAAATAGGAGCCTAGATAACGTGTCACAAGCGATCAGAGGGAGATAGAATTTCCAGCCAACATAGGGATGTATTATGGTCTGTCCCTTCTTTGAGCATACTGTTTATTAGCAATGTCCATGTGGGAAGGAATTCAAGGAAGCCTTTTCTAGACTTTGGGGTTTGCAGGACTAAACTGGGGAGCCTGTAAGCATAGGGAACTGGGGGGGGGGGGGTGTATAAATAACAACGGGATCAATTTGGGCCGGAAGGAAGGATATATGAACATTCAAGGAATCATTTTTAGTGGCATGTTGGGGACTCTAGCCTCTGTGGCTTCTAATGCCTTTTGCTGTAGCTTAAGCCATTGTTTAAAATGGCTGTGCTTAGTACAAGCAGCAGTCTAGATCTGTACAAAGTTTGGGGCAGGAACTTCAGGAAGTCTAAGCTGGCAGGCCAGGCACTGGAAGGGGTTGCAGAAGAATATGGCAAGATGACCTAGGCAAGTAGAGTTGGCTTTGGGACGGGGAGGGAAGGTGCAGAGCCTGAGCAGTGTAGGAACAGGTGGCACTTGGAAATGTGTGTCAGCAGTTAGCAGGCTCCAGACACTGCTGCTCAGGTTTGTGGGCTGACTTCCAAGTTCTGGGAGGAGAGGGCAGAATGGAAATAGAGAAGCTGGGCCATAGCCACAGAGGGACCAGGCAGAAGGCCAAGCCAGGAATCAGGCCTGGAACATGGGGCCTGTCTAGCACAAAAGATGGCTGGATGCTCCATTCCAGAATGCTGAGCCAAAGGCTTTTCATTCCTTGTGCTTAAGGTTATGACTGATCGTAGACGCTGGGCTCACAGGTGGGAGCAAAGAGGTCCAGCTGTGTGGAGAGGAGGAGATCATTGGCTAGAGAGTCAGATCTTTGTTTGGTAGGCCAAAGAAGAAAAGCAGAAAAATGAGCACAGGGAATATCTCAACTGGAGTGTGTTAGGGAGATTAGTTTGAGCCTGGCATGTGGAGAATGAACTGGAATACAGTGAAGCCTCATCTGTGGCACTCGTGCATGCATGCACGCACACACACGCATGCACGCACGCATGCACGCACTCACGCACATGCATGATTTTTAAAATCAGCTTACACTGAAATAGCAACAGCACTTGTCTTACACCTGAGAGGCTGAGCTGCTCAGTGGATAGAGCATTCCTAGTGGAGTGGCTGGGAATTTGATAATTTCTTGGTCACCAAAGCTAGGTGCCTGGGAGTCCCAATTTAACACAGAAAACTTGGAAAGCTCCTGGAGAAGCTCTGGTCCTTACTCAGTGATGGAAGCCTGAGAAGGCTGGTTCTGCTATTAGGCAAGTCAGCAAGTGAGAGGGAAGGCCAAGCGGCAGAAGGGAAGGAGTGTCTTTCTTGGGTTGTGCCTTTTGTTTTCTGGGTTGCACATTTTTGGGGTGGGTCTTCCCAGATCAATTTAGGCAATCAGGACAATTCTTCCAGTGAATTCTAAATCCCAGCAAGTTGACATTAAAATTAACCATCACACCTTCCTAAGGAATTCTCGTGGTCACTTTCCTCTGAGCCTCCTTAAATCCTGTAAGGCAGAAAATTTATAGCATTAAAATCACTAAAAGTAATTCATAAAAATGTCAGCTTTATCTGTCCTTTTTCACTTTTTAAGTGGTGATTTTTGAACTTATTGAAGTGGCTTACAAGGCATTTTTCTGGAGTGTTGTTCTAACCTTTGCAGACTGTGGTCATGCCTCTTCTCTCTCTCTCTCTCTCTTTCTCTCTCTCTCTCTCTCTCACACACACACACATGCATGCAAACACATTTATTGATTAAATGTGTTTTTTTAAAGATTCATTTATTTTTATTTATATGAGTACATTGTAGCTGTTTTCAGACACACATCAGAAGGCTGCATCAGATCCCGTTACAGATGTGACACCATGTGAGCCACCATGTGGTTGCTGGGAATTGAACTCAAGTCCTCTGGAAGAGCAGTTGGTGCTCTTAACCCCTGAGCCATCTCTCCAGCCTGATTAAATGTGTTTTAATACATTTAGTGTGTGTGTGTTTCCTCATGCCACCATGAGCATGTGGAGTTGAGAGAACTACTTTTTTTCCTTTCCTCGTCCCTCTCATCCAACCTCTCCTTTGCTTCTCTTTCTCTCCTTTCAACATGGCCGTATTGCTGTGATGCTCACACTGATCTCAGACTCTCTCACCTCAGCCTGTGGAATAGCTGAACCTACTGATGTGCATGGCCATGCCCAGATTTAACCTGTAAGATGGAGAGCTTGGCTTCCCATAGCACATGCATTTACTAATATTACATGGGTACTAGGATGACCCTTGCCTGCGTGCCTATATGAGAGAACAAACAGGGTGGCCACATCAGCCAGTTATGTGCCTTCACCGGGATAGTGGTGCTGGGAAGGAGATAGAAACCCCCGAGAGAGCCACTGAGAACATAGTTCTTGAGTTCTGGTAAGCACATTCCAATTTCCAGAGGGAACGAAGCACTAATGCAATTCCTAAGACGCTGCAGCTCACAAACAGTGGAAATAAATAATATACACTAGCAAAGGTGTTCCTATATAAATGGCCTAAGGACAAAAGTCTCTTGAAATTGCTATATTTGGAGTCAAAAGACTTGGAATTTTGACTGTGGTCCAGCATTTATATTGTATGAGTTATGGATGTTTCTGTTTCTTGTGACATAAAATGGAGCTAATAATACTTTCACTTTGAGAGGGAGAGATGAACAAGGGGGTATATGCAGCAGATATTAAAAGCTCCAAAGCAGCAGAAAGCACTAGGGGCCACAACACTTATACCCACAAGTAGACATAAGTCAAGCTAGTTAAGTTGTTAGGACTGAATGCTAGGTAGTTGCGACCTACCCAGGTGCTGCTAAATCTCAGCCACACTACCCTAACACAGATATGGGCAGCCTCCCTGGGTACTAAGTAGGGCTCTTGGAATGCTCTTGGGGCACATGGCACAGTTCTGTGCCGGCTACGCATGGCCTTCTTGGACTGTGCGGTCTGTGATTACCCCCCTTTCTCTGCTTGGGATACTCTGATCTTTCATCCTGTACAGCACCCTACACTCCTCCCCAACACCCTGAAACTGCAGTGACTATACACCTGCTTCAGTATGCCTCAGTGGGGTGCATTCCTCTTTCTTCTGAAGGCTCACAAGGGTTATTAGTACTTCTCAACTCTTTGTCCGCTTTCAAAAGAGATGCTAAAGGCTGGTCTTTTTCTCCCACTTGCGAGTCAGGGATAGGCCTGACACCTGAGCATTTCCAGGGTGAGAACCAAGAGACTTCCTTGAAGCCTGGGTTCTTGTCCCAGCTGTGTCCTGCCTGAGATGTGTGAGGAAGCGTTTGTAAATGAACACAGTACAGCACTAGCACTGTCACCTGTAATGTGGGGTCAAGATGGCTCCATACAAACTGCTTACCATATACATTCCCATGTTTGTCTCCTCTATCAGGCTGAGTTCTCCTGAGAGGCAGAACTAGGTATATAAGAACTATACCAAATTACAAGGATTGACTCATCCAATCATGGAAACTGAGAAGTCACAGGATGTGCTGTCTGTCAAGGAGAGATCCAGGAGGGAGGCGGTGCAATTCTCTTTGAGGGCAAAGACCTGAGAATCAGGAAGAACAAGGTTGTAGATCCAATTTGAGTTCCAGAGAAGGTAGATGTGATGTCTCAGCTCAAGTGGTGAGAGGGAAATCCTTCCTTCCTCTGTCCTGCTCAGACCCACAGTGGTCTAGGTGTTGTCAACCCACAGAAGAGAGGGTTGGCTCCCTTTCTGTCCCATGTGTCTGCCTGGCTCCTTCCCTCTCTTCAGCGACTGTGCCTCACTAGGCAGGTTTCACCTTAAAGATCACTTTCTCTGGAGAATTCTCTTTAAGTGCTATATGTTGGGCCTGTACTTACTGCCTGTACAACTTCTCTCAGCTTCTATCATGCAGTTAGGAGACTGCTTTTTCTGCTTGTCTGTCCCCTCCTTTATCAGTACTGTGAGGTTGGGTTTGTTCTGAGATGTCTAGAAAAGGGTTCAATATACAGTGGGCATTCAGCAAGACTTTATTTCAAGTAATAATTAGGCAAAGACCTTTAAAATCTGACTTTGTGATAGCTAAGACCCTAATTTCACACTTTTGGAGAGGTGGTAATCTACTCTTGCAAAGTGGTTTTCGAATCTCTATCGATTTCTGTTCTGTTTAATGGGTATATTGGCTAGAGTATAGGTCTGGCTGTCTTGACAAACAACTAAAATCTTCTGCTTTTCCTTCCCAGAGATAGGCAACCGCTGGCTGGCATGGCAGTTGTTCTGTGAGGAAAGAGTCACAACAGGCCTTTTATGTCTGCTGCTCCCCATGGAATGGTTTCCTTGACCCTTTCTAGAAAGTCTAATTATGTCCTGGAATTCTTGAACCCTGCACCCAAAGTCAATCATTCTTTTGGCTGCTTGGGATTGATTCTAATCTTTCTGGGTCCTTTGGGGTTGCTTCAGTTGCGGTGTGGATGTTTAGAGCCAAGCTGGAGAGCTTGCTAACCCTTGCCCAACCCTTCACTTTATCCAGAGCTTCCTCCCTTCAGACCAGAAATTTTGTTTGGATTAGGCATGGGTACCAAGGTTGCCAACTGTGGCTTGGTATAAAGTCATAAGCTAAAGCCAGGACCAGCTTTGTCCCAAGGCCCATGACATACCAACCCAGCAGGTGGGCAGCCTGGTGAGATAGAGGTGAGAAATTCCTTTGGACAAAACTAAATGCTCATGTCACTTATTGGGCTAGCTCGTTGTCATTCGTTTTTTCTCCTTCCCCTTCCTCCTCCTCTTCTTCCTCTCCTTCTTCCTTTTCTTCCTCCTCCTCTATTTTTACATTATTGGGGATTGAACCCACACCTTCCACATACAAGGTGAGCGCTCTTTCACACTGAGCCCAAGTGCCGCCCTTTAACTTTTTATCTTGAGACAGGACCTCACTAAATTGCCCAAGCTGGTCTTATAGTCATCTGTAACACATGTAGGCCTGATCCTCCTGACTCAGACTCCTACTGAGCTAGATTACAGGTCTGTACCTCCAGGCCTGGCTGCGGACCATCATTTCTTTACAGGGTGTTTTCATTGGGTGTATGTTGAGGAAAATCATTAAATTTTATGTCTGTGCTTTGAGATGAAAACCTAGTCTCTTCTATCAGTTTTCCACTCCCCTAACACACACAGGCACACAGACAGACAGACAGACGCATATCCACCACCATCAGTATCACCCTTCCATCTAGAGAAGGAATTCAAAGGGAGAACCAGGTAGTTGGGAATGAGCTGTAGCAAGTCTAGGAGCAGCAGCTCTTCTGTCACCTAGAAGAAGCCCAGTGAGCCAAGCACTTGCCCTCCTTTTGCCCTCCACCCCAAGCAGGGCAGGTTCCATCCTGTAGGCTGGCACTGCCTAGTTTTTTGTCAATGTGACACAAGATAGGGTCATTTGGGAAGATGTGCCCTTAATTAGCATGCACCTTTAGTCCCAGCACTTGGGAGGCAGAAGCAGGCAGATTTCTGAGTTTGAGGCCAGCCTGATCTACAGAGTGAGTTCCTGGACAGCCAGGGCTACACAGAGAAACCCTGTCTCAGAAAAAAAAAAAAAGAAAAGAAAGAAAGGGAAAAAAAAGGAAAAGAAAATGCATGTATGTAAGTCTGTGGTATATTTTCTTCCTTTTTTTCTTTTTTAAGATTTATTTATTTAGGGCTGGAGAGATGGCTCAGCGGTTAATCTTAAGATTAACACATATAATTAATACATATAATCTTATTTATTTATTATATGTAAGTACACTGTAGCTGTCTCCAGACACTTCAGAAGAGGGTGTCAGATCTCCTTACGGATGGTTGTGAGCCATCATGTGGTTGCTGGGATTGGCATCTAACTCAGGACCTTTGGAAGAGCAGTCGGTGCTCTTAACCGCTGAGCCATCGCTCCCACCTGGTATATTTTCTTGACTAATGATTTGGGAGGGTTCAGCCCACCATGAGCAGCATCACCCCTGGGCACATAGTCCTGGGTTGTATGAGAAAGGTGCCTGAGCAAGAGCTCAAGAACAGTCCACTAGCTAGCGTTCCTCATGGCTTCTTCAGCTCTGGCTTCCCTGGATGATAGACTGTAAGCTGTAGGATGAAATTAAACCCTTTCCTTCCCAAGTTGGATTTAGGCCTGGGGTTCATCACAGCATCAAGGCCCAACGATCTACGTAACATTGTTCTTGGCAGTGCAATGTTTGAAACATTTTCTGGCCCTTTTCCCTTTATTTTAAGAAAGTGGGGGTTATCTAATGGATACACAATCGGCTTTCTAAACTGTGAAACCCACTTTTCTGCATTCTGCTTCCCCCTGTGAGAAGCTAGCACATTTGTGGCAGTTTGGTTAATTTTCATTAAGGTTTCTTTCCCATTATATAGGCTTTTCTTTTCTTTCCACCTTCTCAGACATTGTTCTTGAAGCCAGGAACTTTCCATTCTTGGTTTCATCCAGAAGACAAATATTTCTGGGAAAACACGGTGTTTAAGCCATTCAGCAATTCTGCTCTTATGTAACTGACCACACTAACGCTTTCAATTTACTTTGGTTACATTTTATTGAAGAGTGTCATAAAATAACTGCGATAATTTTTTCAAAAACATTTGCAGGTTTTCAAAATAGAGCTCACTTAAAAATCTGCACAGCATCTAGCAACAATGGCTGAGGGCAAACCTTGTTTGAAATATTGACAAGTCCATTGACCGGCTTCCAGCACTGACTTAAGTTTGAGAATTTGTGAGCACAGGAAGCTTTCTTCCCATCACCGCCCACAGCTCTGCTTTCCTTCTTTCTCTGGTTTCCTCCTTCTTCCTCTAGTTTCCTCCTTCCTCTAGTTTCCTCCTTCCTCTAGTTTCCTCCTTCCTCTAGTTTCCTCCTTCCTCTAGTTTCCTCCTTCCTCTAGTTTCCTCCTTCCTCTAGTTTCCTCCTTCCTCTAGTTTCCTCCTTCCTCTAGTTTCCTCCTTCCTCTAGTTTCCTCCTTCCTCTAGTTTCCTCCTTCCTCTGGTTTCCTCCTTCCTCTGGTTTCCTCCTTCCTCTGGTTTCCTCCTTCCTCTGGTTTCCTCCTTCCTCTAGTTTCCTCCTTCCTCTAGTTTCCTCCTTTCTCTGGTTTCCTCCTTCCTCTAGCTCTCTTTTCTGGTCCTTTTGTGTTTTACTTTTGTTTGTTTGTTTTTGTTTTCTTGTGAGACAAGTATTGTGAGATAGGTTGCATGCTCTACCCCTGCTCTCTGCCACTCCTGTAAACTCCCCTGCATATGGACTGACACATCATTAGCTCCCCCTCCCTGTCACTCCTCTGTCACTCTCTCTAGTTTTTTTCTCCTAAGAACTGAGCAGTGTTTTTTTTTTCCCCATAGCAGAATCCCTTCTTGTTTTATCTTTATTTACATGTCCCTACATTCTCAGTGTTCTAGTCCTAAAACTTTTAATTTTGTTTGTTTGTTTATTTGCTTCCTCTCTCATTTTCTTGTTGCATGTGACCTATCATCAAGTTGCAGAATGCATTCCTCCCACAGCAGCGGATTCATTTCTTCCTTTTCTGAGTCTTCCTTTGTTCCTCTGAGCGCAGCTGCTAATTTAGAAGGGCATTCTTCCATGGCCTTCTCTTCATCCTTTCTCCCCTTACAACCTAGTTTACAGACCAGTATTAGAATCATCTGGTTGATGTGCTCTTTTGTCATTTCAAATTATCTTTTTTAAGTTTTTATTATTTTTTTAAACACAATATATTTGATCATATTTTTCCTCTTCTAGATCCTTCCTATATCCTTATCTACCCAACTTGATTCTCTCTGTCTCTCTCTTTCTCTCTCAAAAAGAAAAACAACAACAACAAAACCAACACAAACAAAAGAAAATCAAAACAGACAAGCAAACTTAGATGGAAAAGCATACTGACCTGGAGTTCCATTGGTACATGCTGACGCTGTTGGAGAATCCGACTCCTTCCCCCAGCAGCTCTCAATTGCAAACTGTTTTCCTGGACCACATGGTTCAAATCTCACCTCCTTCTGTCTCCTTTGAACCCTTTGGTCCCCTCTGCACCCATTCATTTCTTTCAAACCATGTGACAACAGCCTTTGTAAGAAAAGCTGTATTACCTGAAGAGTTTAAAGAATACTTTTATTCATTCTTTGACAATTTCATATATGTATGTGGTACATCTTACTGATATCCACCCTGCCTCTCCCTTCCCATTTCCCTCCTCGAAGACTTGAAACGTTTTAAAAGTATAATTTAAAGTCATGCACATACAAGTATGCCTACATGCATTTTAAGCTTAGGTGTCATGGAAGCCATGGATTCCTGGATCTGGAGTCATAGCTGCCCACTGGTGCTAGGAACTAAGCTTGGGTCCTCTGCAAGAGCAGTATGTGCTAGTAACTGCTGAGTCATCTGTCCATCCCCTGACAGGCTTTAAGAGTCAACCCTGCCTGACAGAGTGTCATCCTCTTTCTGTCCCCTTGCTCAGCTTGCTCCGATCTGCTTATTTTACTTGCTGATCTCTGGCATTCAAAATCCTTTCACCCAGCTCCTCTATACTTTTCCTTTCTTGTTAAAGTATAATAAATACCTTTAAGTTAGTGACAATATCTAATATTAGTCATTCAATCATATTTACTAGACACTTATTGAATTTATAACATGGCCCCCAATTTACCTGCCAAATCATCTCTCTCTCTTTAGTTATTTTTGGCATTTGCAATGCTAATAACCATAGCAGGTCTCTGTGTTCAGCACTGTGAGGTGCTAGTACAGAACAGAGAGAGGAAACCTGGCACCACTGAAGTGAAAACTTAAGGATTCTTTAGAAAGTCAGTTGTGTTAGATAGTGTTAGTTGGTGCAAACACATGAAGGATTGTTTCGCTGAAGCAGACACAGGTGAAAGGATGTTCTACTAAAGCAAGCATGTGAAAGGACACATGATAAAGGATTCTTTACTAACAACACACATATATTGGTCCACCTTACATTGTGTAGTTGAGCTGCATTTGTTAGGACTCCTTAGAGAAACGCACCACAGACCTTTTGGTGCTGGGCTGCAGTCTCTTGCTGCTCCCTCGGATTCTGGCTGATTGGCAGTGATGTCAGCTGAGACAGATGCAGCTGCTGAGGTAAGACGTGCTGAGATGTGAAATGTGGAGGATGTAAATAGTACTCTACAGACAGCGATGGAGCCTGAGTTTGGCTTGCATATAGATCTAGGTGTACCAAGCTTGTTTGTCTGGAGTCTTCATGGGTCTTCCATTTGCTGAGACACAGCCAAGAACTTCTCCTGGCCTTTCCTGCTGACTCGTGCTGATTTGGCTGAGGCCTTTCTGTTCATGTTAGGCAGTGCCACCGCTGCTGATTCGTGTTTGCTATCCTGACTCTACTGAACTAGACTGCTGGTGTATCCATGAAGTGGTTTTGAGTAGATAGAGCTGCCACTGCTAACCTGTGAACTGAACTGCCGATTTCCAGACAACACAGACGGGAGTTGCTCCAAAAAACCCTTCTAAACAGGTCCACTATCCCTCGTATCCTTTCTTTCCCACTACCTCTGGTGGGTAGTGGGCTAAAAGAGAGGTTAAAACATTTTAAAACCATCACTATAAGTAAGCCTTAAAAAAATTAAAGTTACGCATCATCTCTGCCTTTGTTGTGTTTACAGTCTAGTAAAAGAATCTTGGAGCTGTCAGTATGCGTGTTCAACTGTGGTTGACTTACAAAGGAAGAGAAATGTGGTGCTGTGGCCACACATGAATGATACCGGTGTTTAAGGACAGCAAGGAGAAGAGGCTGGGATGTCCTACATAAGGGAAATGCCGTCCTGCTCTTCAGCAGGAGAGGCTGGATATGCCCGTGATTTTGTCAAAAACGTGGAGTTAGATAGCATGGTGGGGTGAGGGGAAGGAGGGTAGGGGCAGACAGGGGCTAGCCACAGCCAGGCTATATGGGTACAGGAAGGATTTAGGCTTTTATCCTTGGCAATTGGGAACCATTAGAGGGGATAAAGGACAGGGGGAGATGTAATATCATTCGGAAAGATCACTCTATCTAGTGAGAGAATGGGCTAGAGTAGGCAGGAACATTGAGCCCAGCAGTTTTCTGGGGTTGTAGCAGTTCTTTAACCTAACACATGCAGCCCCACTGCTGATAGCACTGAGTATTAACCGTGGTGTTGTGTACTTCGCTGAAGGCTTGACGTCTTGACTAATTCCTACTTCAGGCCAATGACAGAAGTGTTTCCTAACTTCTCAGTAGGACTAAGCAGTTGAAATGAAGGTCTTGCCTCAGAGGTCAGGCTAGACCTCAGCTCTAGATGTCCCTGACTGAAGAGCCATGCCTTCACTTGAGGCTCACTATTATTTCAATACCGTGCTTATGACAAAAGGAGGGTCCTTTAGCTTTGGGGGGAAAAGGTGACCCAGCTAATTGTCCAATAACGCTCCAGACTCTTGGTCCAAGCCCTTCACCTGAAGCTTAGGTCACCCACTCATCCTGCCCTCTGACTTTCACTGTGTGTCACCCAGAACCTGGCGACATGTCTCAGCCGATTGTTGTGTTTTGATCTTTTCATCTCTGTGGACACATTGCTGGCTGTTGTCCTTTTTTTTTTTTGCTTTTACAGAAATCTATAACTAGATGAGGCATTAATGTATATTAGCTCTAGGTACAAATAGTATTCCATAAATCATCTTCCTCTGTAAGTGAGCATCACCAACAATTAAGAGTGAGCACAACAGATGATTAAAATATCAGTTGAAAATGTTTTGGATATGGCTGTAGGAACCCTTTGTCTCGGGCCTGGCAGCGGCTGAGTGGCCTTTGCTTGTATTTCTTCTGTCTTTACTTTTCTCCCTTGGGGCAGCCTCTTCGTTAGTTGCAATAGGACTGCCTAACATGCTCATAACTTGCTTACATGAATAGAATAATCTAATAGCAGAACATTGAGAATTTTAATTGATACCTTATAGTGTCTCTGTGCTAATGAATAAGGTCAGTTTGGGCTCAGAAAATGACAGCAATTGTCTACTGCTTAAGACGGGTTTAAGGTCCATTCATCTTTAACGAAGCATGACCGGCTCCTTATCCTTTGCAAAGCAAGGTTGAAAGTTCAAGCAAAAAGTAGGCGAAGGGAGCACCCCCAGGGTTTTTGTTGTTTTTTTGATTTCAGAGTTGGCGACTGAACCCAGGGCCTTGCACATGCTAAACACACACTTTATCAATGAGTTGCACCCCCAGGCCAACCCCAGTTTTCACAGCTGGGAACAACCCTAACAGAATGCCCAGCTGACACCAGGAAACTGAGTGTGGGAAGCTAATTGCTAAGCCCACAAACCTGAAGACCAGGGAGAAGCATTAATGGGCTGTCCATAGCATGGAGCAGCATCAGCCACACTTAAGATGCTGCTGGAGCTAAAAGTTAAGAAGTATCTGATTTATCTGCTTTTATCTTCCTTCCAAGTTATTGTTAAGGACCTAGAGGTAGCTGAAGGTATAGTTATTAATAAAATTATTGCAAATGCCTCTTACTAGTTTCATTTAAAATCTATTAGCAGTGAATAGAGAAGGTTGCCCTTTAGGTAGTAGTTATGGGTGGGTGGGACAGTTGCTACTCAACAGTGGTAAGGAAAGGTGTAAAGGGATCATAGACCACTCTCTTCCTTTTCTTCCCACAGTTATTGCTATTATCCTTTTTTCTTAGAATTGCTTTCCTCTAAACTTTTGACTGGGTGTAGGCCATTGTAGTCCAGCCTTGAGTTTGGGGATGGCAGAGCTAAGGTCTTGCTATTTCTAGTCATCTTATATTGGCATTGTCAACTTCAAGACAAGGTTTTTAAGTGATGTCATTAAGGTATGAGTGACATGTGGCATGTTGTATATATTTAATATTTATGATTTGATGAGCTTGGAGATTAGTATGTAGTCATGAAACTGTCATTACCATCAAGGCCAGGGACAGATGCATCTTTCTTCCATGTTTCTTCCTGCCCCTTTGTTAGTTATGATATTAACATAGGGTCTGCTCTCAGGCAACAGTAGCTGTAGGTCCTGTGCAAAAATTATTTCCTATAACTGAAACTTCATATTCTTTGAGCACTATCTTCTTTCTCCCCGCCTCCCCCGCCAAGCATCCCCCCTCCCCTCTATACTGCTTCTATGGATATTTAAGTGACTCTGTGGAAGTGAGATGTCAGGTTGTCTTTCTGAGCTTGACTTATTTCCCTTAGCATAGCATCTTCCAGGTCCACCCATGTAGTCTCTTTAAAAGGACTTCTGTCTTTTTAAAAGCTGGAGAATGCTCCATTTCATCACTTTGACTTTTATCTGTTCATTAGATGTCTCTGCAGCATGGCCATGGTGAACAATGTTGCAATAGACATGGAAGAGTAAAGCAGTTCTTAGAGATCTGGAGATACATTCTTTTATAAATGCCATAATTGGTGTTACTGAATTTTATGTATTTTTAATTTCTTGAGAACTGTCTATATTTTCCTTCATAGTGGGCACTGCTTACACTCCCAGCAACAGTCTACCAGGGGTCCTTTTTCTCTGCATCCTTATTAACATGAACCTCAGTACTTCCTTCCCCACCTCCCTTCCATCTTTCCTTTAAAAATTCATTTCTAGTTAGTGTACAAAACAGTATGGCATTTTCCTAATACTCCTCATTGTCTTTTGCCCCTGCCTCCGGCGTCTCACTCCTTTCTTTCCTTCTCCCCTTTGGTGAATGACACAAGATAAGTTTTCATCTACTTTGTGGGTGTTGTTTTTTTTTTTAAGATTTTATTTATTATTATACATAGTACACTGTAGCTGTCTTTAGACACACCAGAAGAGGACATCAGATCTCATGATGGGTGGGTTGTGAGCCACCATGTGGTTGCTGGTATTTGAACTCATGACCTTCGGAAGAGTAGTCAGTGCTCTTACCCGCTGAGCCATCTCACCAGCCCGGGTGTTTTCATAAATTTTTTTCTAAAAGGTCTACTCAGGCCTGTTGGCCATTTTAATTGGATTATAGCTATTCTTTTGCTATTGAGTTATAGGACTCTCTTGTCTGTTATGGATAGTAATTCTTTATTGGTCATGTGTTTTGCAAGTTTTTTCCTCCCATTCTGTAGGTTGCCTTCTCAGCCTGGCTGGATTCCTCTGCCTGGACTGAAGCTATTTGGGTTGATGTAGTCCCTCTTGTCTGTTCAGAGCTTCTTCTGTTGGTTGGTAGTTTGGGTTAACATGGACTTCTAATATATTAAGTCTTGAAGATTACAAATAGGCATTTATTTAATTGTTTATGTCAACAGAAGACCAATTAGAACTAATGAACAAATATATTAAAGTAACAGAACACAGAACCAAAGTTCACACAGGCTGGTTAGGTGGCTCAGTGGGTACAGTATTTGCTAAGTCTGGAACCTCAGAACCCACATAAAAGCTGCACGTGGCAGCATGAACCTGTAACCTCAGGGTTGGTGAGCAGAGACAGCATGATTCTGGGAACTCATTGGCCATCCAGGCTGCCCAAACTGAGCTTCAGTGAATGACCCTTGCCCAAAGAGTTGAAAAGCAATTAAGGCCAGATGTCAACCTCTGGCCTTCACATGTTCCAGCTCAGGTGATCATGACATTCCCCTGACCTGTGCACACTCACACACGTGTCACACCATAACCTAAAATTAATAGGAAAGCTGATCATGATAGCACCAAACAGAATCAGATACTGAGAAACAAACTTATCAAAAAAGAACAGAATCAGACCCCAAAGCTTCAGAGCTGTGTTCTGGTGGTCTGAGTCTAGGTAAGGTGAGTCAATTCACACTGACTGGTAAGTGGGTTACAGGTTTATGCTCCTCACACACTAACTAGTACTTTAGTCCAAAAGCCCTGGTCAAAAAGCAATATTGATTGCATTACCTGTAAGTGAATTTTTTTTTTTTCAGCCACAGTTTTACTTTTTCTCTTCCTGGATTAAAAGTGCTAAAGAAAAGAGGTTCACAGATGAGTGTTCCTCTCCTCGAGTACAAGCTCCTCTGGGGAGCACACTAAAGGGACAGCACACACAGTTAGTTCACTGCTAGACTTTACCATCAGGTCTACAAATCCCAGAGTCCCCAGCAGGCTCCAGCCCCTCAGTATCCTTTTCTGTCCCCTGCAGCAGTGCAGCGCATCCTGTGTTTGGGGCCTAGTGCTTACTGTAAGTGAAATAGCTTAAAATAAATGGTAAAAGCCCTCATTGATTTCAACATTTGATAGTTCTAAGTCCCCTAAATTCAGCTATTTTGTTTTTATCTTTTTTCATAAAAGGATTCTTACAAAATCACACCTTCTCAAGAATAAACACAAATAATCATTCTTGGTAAGCCTCTTTGACACTTGAATATAATTTAGAAGACATCATTTCATATTTCTCTACATGGCAGACATGACACAGCTTCTCATGGAGTCTGGGCTGTAGCACTTAAGGGGGAAGCGCAGTAGGGAGAAAATGGAGCCCTCTGGACAACTCCCCGTGCACTATGTGATCCGCACTTTATTTAACCCCTTTCTGAAATTCTGTGAGGTTTGAAGCAAGTCGGAGGGAAGCAGTGTCTAGGTCTAAGTGTGGGTTTGAACTAGATTCTGTCATTCCCTTTACAGGCCAGGTGCCCAGTCAAGACACTGCTGTAGGACTAGAGGAAGGGAGAGCTACGGCCTGAGAGGGGCTTGGCTCGAGCTACCGGCTCCGGGGAATTCTGGAGAAGAAACTGCTTTTGAGAAGAAGATTTTCAACAGTCTTAAAACTTACAGATTAGGTTAGAGTGGTGGTGAATTAACCAAAGCGTTGCTTACCTGTCCTGAGTTGCCTCTTGCTGTCTTCAGAATCACCAAGGAAGTCATCTAGGTGTGACCTGGGGCCCAGGGGCAGCTAAGAAGCCTGAGGTGGGGCCACTCCATGTTTTCCCTCTGGCTCCTGGGACACTGTTCTGAGTACTAAGCTCAGCAGAAGGAATGTGTGTATATGTTTGTGTGTGTTTTTAACATTTAAATGATAGAAACACTACTTTGGTTGTAAAAGATCATTCTTCTCTCTACACAGTCTTGGGCCCCTGAAGCCTGGAGCTTTATGAGGAGTGTTTGACTGACTTGAAGATATTAAGCAGTGTGTAGAGACCCTTTGCTTTCTTGGTGGGCCCTCTCTGTCATTTCTAATGCCCTTCTTGAGACATCAGTGCACGTGATTGGCTGACTTTTCAGCTCATGATATATTCATTACTAACCAAAGCTCAGCACAGCAGTCAGGAGGACTGCTGGACAACTGCTCTTTCATTTTGACACCTGTAAAATATGAAATTTTTGTAATTGGTGTGGAGTTCTGGCAGGTGCAGTTTTGGCTGCAGTATGATGGGTTATCACTTGCTGTTTATTTATTGAAATTAGATCTTTTAAAGTGTAATGTATTGTCCCACAGACCATTGTGTCAGGATAAAATTCTTATCAGCATTGGCCTTTGAAAAGCTTTCCTTGCAGTGATTTCCTCTGTGTCCCCACAGTGCACACCCCTCCATGGCTGCTCACAGAGGCTCCAGAAACCCCCAGGACCACTTGTGGCCTCTGTCACAAACTGTCAGATCCACCAAAATTCTCTGCTCTCACCCGGAGTAGCTGGTGGAGCTACAAATGCAAGCCTGTAATCTCAGCACTCAAGAGACAGAGGCAGGAAGATTGCCACAAAAGTTCCAAGTGTTCAAGGCTAGCCAGGGCCACTTTTTGTTAAAAAAAAAAAAGGATGGGCAGTAGGAACAAGTTCTGGCAGTTGCAGGTGCAGATAGCTTTTGACTTTATCCTAATGAAAATCTTGGCTGAAACGGAGGGGATTCTGACTTAATTGCTCTAAATTCCAAATAGCAGGCAGATCACACAGGAGTCCTTCACCCTGAATATCTCCAGTTTCCTTCAGTGAAGCAGACGGAGGCTGCGCACACACGCCCCATGGCACACATGGTTCTATTTTGGCACCTGGTGGCCACCAGGAAACCCCGATGAAGCGGTCTACTTGAAAGCATCGTTTCCCCACCACTCTGGAGCTGGAGAAACGATTGCTTGCTCCCTTGATCCGCGGGGCTTCCGAAGGGGAGAGTGCGCTTGCAAGCACAAACAGGAAAGCCTGACATCACGGAGCGGCGGGGAGGAGTCTGCTGCCGCGGGCTCCCGGGCTGCCTGCTCGCTGTCCGGCGCTTCTTTGTGGCCCGGTCGCGCGCGGCGGCGGCGGCGGTGGCGGCGGCGGGGCAGCAAAGCGCGTGGGAAGCGCGGGGACCCGGAGACGGGCCAGAGAGACGCCCGGACCGCCTCGGAGCAGGGCGCACCATGCAGCGTCCGTGTGCCGGAGAGAAAATTGAGAATGAAATTACTTTGGCAAGCTAAAATGGTAACGCGAGCTCCCCGCCTTCCCGGGACGCTTCTTTGCTGGGGGAATCTTCCCAGCTCCCGCTTTCTTGGGCCGGGTTGTTGGCGTACTGTCTAACCGTTCCGAGCGGCCCGGACCCCGCGCTCTGAAAGGAGCTTTCTCGCTTTGTATCCTTCCCCCCTCTGTGCCTCTTCTCCCTAGAAACAATGTCTGTATTCTCAGGCATCGCGTGCGTGCGGGGTGTCTGGGACAGGCAGATGCGTGTCAGGAGAGCAAAACTTGGAAAGTACAGAACTCAGTCTGGGGGAGCGGCGCCTCTCTCTGCTTTCCAGCAGCAGTCCTTTAACACAGATCGGAGGTTTAGCTGGCCACACGGCCATCCAGGGGGTCGCTGTGTAAATTTCAGTGGAGGCTGCGTGAAGATGTGTTGCTTTTTCTGCACTTGCCAGAGGGTTTTTTCTTTTTTCTTTCTGGAAATAAAAACTTTCCACACCCCACGTAACTTTTTGGGGGTTTCTCCTCTTAAGGAGAAAAAGAAGTACAAATTCACTTCCCAAGGAGGGCTCTTGGCATTAAAACACTTGTTTGAGGGAGTTTAACATCGACATTGCCCAAATGTTTGTGTACTTAGAGTTATTTTTCCTTTCACTTAAAGGGATAGAGTTGATCAGAACTAAATCACAGTTTCCTTATGAAAGAAAAAAAAACTTGAAAAAACGATTTAAGATATGTGGCTAGTCTAGGAAAAATAACTGAACGGAGAAGTCGGAGGATCCTGATACCGCAGGAAAAGGCTGCCAGCCAAGAAAATCTCAGCCTTGCCTATTGCAGTGTGTCTTGTGCTGCTCTGTTTGGAGTATTTATTCCCAACAGCCTGTCTTGGGCTTTGAGAGCCCTTGTAAGCAGGGAAGCAGCTGGGATAGATTGTGGTTAGCCAAGGGGGAAGAAAACAACAACACACACTACGACCCTCTTTTTCTTTCTCTTTCTCCCGTCCCTGGCAGAGCTCGATTCAGGACTGGGGTGAAGAGATAGAAGAAGGAGCTGTTTACCATGTCACCCTCAAAAGAGTCCAGATCCAACAGGCGGCCAATAAAGGAGCGAGATGGCTAGGGGTGAGTAGCGCTTCTGAGATCTTCAACTTTGGAATTTCAGTGTCTGCTCTTCTGTGAATATCATTATTATTTAGCCAAGGCAGCTTCACACCCCCCACCCCCTTTTCTCCCTCTCTGTCTTAAAAAGGAAACTGCTGATGGCCAAGTGTTTGCACTAGCTGGACAGGTCTGTTTTAGTACTTGGTGTTTTCCTAAGCATCTTCCCTAAGTCTGTCAATAATTCAGAACCATCCGGAAACATCTTGAGGTATTTGGCAAACAAACTGGGGGTATTGTGGCAGAAGAGGACAGACACACAGAGACCTGGCCAGAGAGCACTGCTAGCTTCTACACGTGTCACAAACCACTGTGCCCTGAAGATAATCTTTTCTCTCTCTACTCCTTATGGAGTGATGCCAATAGCCCAGTCCCAGCTCCCAGAAATTCAGAATACACATCGACAGAGGCCATTCAGACCTGCTTCCTTTGAGGGGCGGCACGTTTGCTTTCCTGTTGTGACCTTCTTTCTGTATAATGGGGTAGGCTGATGCATACTTAGTCTTGGGACTTTGCCTGTAGAGTATGGAGTGTGTGC
>NW_022196891.1:49694049-49694192 GCF_008632895.1 Mastomys coucha | reverse complement strand
GGGGGGGGGGGGGGCACTGGGAAAAATCTGCTTTCCATAAACTCTTGGGGAGGGTCGTGTGGTTTCTTAATTTGACCAATGAATCTTTCAACACATCCCAAATGAAGGGACCATGCAAGGCAGAAAGCCTGGCAACAGGATCA
>NW_022196891.1:49660287-49693700 GCF_008632895.1 Mastomys coucha | reverse complement strand
CCCCCGCCTTAAGTCAGGATTTCCCTGCTACTATGCTTGGGTCAGGATACTGTTGACTGCCATGGTAAGTTGCTAGTGACACTGAAGATGTAGTCTGCAAAGTTAGGAACTTTCTCAGTGGAAACCAGAGGTCTTTACTTACCAAGCAGGTGCCTGACTCAGAACATGACCCTAACATTAACTCTGCTTAGAGTGCTGACAAACCACTGTGTTGCTTTTGGTGACTTTATGTATGTATACATTATTTAAATGTGATGTTGGTGTGGTTCTGACCTGTGCGGCTATTTGTAAATGTTTAATAAGCTCTAAACCAGTTGCCTTCAAATAGACTTTGCATTTTCTGGTGTTGGGTAGACCTGACTGTCCTGGAACTAGCTCTATAGACTAGACCGGCTTTGAACTCAGAGATTCGCCTCCCTCTGCCTTCCGAGTGTTGCAATTAAAGGCATGCACCACCATCCTGGGCTTTTTAAAAAACTCTTTCTAATGATGCAAAATGTTGCATGGGTGACAGTGTTAGTATTTAGCCAGATATGGCAGCAGTGAATGTAGTGTGAGCAATAGAGGGAAGCCTGACTGTCCTTCATTTAGATGCTGACAATCCCTTAGTGATTGTCATCAGCTACTCTGGTTATTGACTCCACTCCCCTTCTTATCCCACCTCTCTCCATAGCCCTATAGAGTTCAGAGGGATTGAGTTAAACTGGAGCTCTGAAATACTGAGAAGAAAGATCATGTAAGCTTGGTTTTGGTTCACAGAGGAGTCCTGCCCTCCTCCCATTTGAACAAGTGACTCAGAGGCAGCTCCTCAAACGCCAGCTCTTAGGCCTCTCTGCCTGGAATGACACTTGATTTCTTGTCTTAGGCGTCTTATGAGGAAGCTCTGTAATTTTTTTTTATGTCCTTGAAAATCCCAGCTTAATTTAATATGACTCAATCAATTGAGCCACAGCAATTATGAAATCTTTCTCTTTGGTACCCAGTTGGCTTCGTGTTTGTTTTCCTACATTCCAGTAACCTATTCCGAATTCTTCAAAGTGAACAATTTTAGAGTTAATGGGGTTGAGGTAAGGCAGGGAAGACGCGTTGTGCACACTGGCATCTGACAACAGCTTTATGGGGAGGATGGCATTGCGATGCTCTCTTTCATCTTTCCTTTCTATACAAGGAAAATAGTGCCCAGTGTGATCTGCTTGCTTGCCTGTGGGGTCATATAGTTAAGAAATAGTAGAGGCTGGATTTGTATACAGGTACAAATTTGTTGTCAAGGACTGCCTGGAGCTTGAAGGCTGTTTCCATAGTTCTTGAGGATAACATTGGTGCACAAGAGCAAGGAGACTTAGGGGGTGCCTCCCCTATGGATCAATTTATTTATTTATTTATTTATTTATTTATTTATTTATTATTATATGTAAGTACACCGTAGCTGTCTTCAGACACTCCAGAAGAGGGTGTCAGATCTCATTATGGATGGTTGTGAACCACCATGTGGTTGCTGGGATTTGAACCCAGGACCTTTGGAAGAGCAACCAGTCCTCTTAACCACTGAGCTATCTCTCCAGCCCCACTACGGGTCATTCTTGGTGCAGGATTTGAAAACACGTAGCCTTCCGGTCTTCTTTATGCTTTGAATGATAACCTGAGCTGTAAATTATAAGATGTGTTATGATGATGTATAACTAATTGATAAGCTTAAGTCTTGAGATGTATAAAGTGGCACATGAAAGATGTGTATGAGGTCTTATAGCATGTGAGTGTAGGCATAGTCTTGGTACTGTGTCTGGAGTACTCTTCAAAAAACTTAACACCTGTAAGCCTAGCACTCAGGAACATCAGGAATTCAAGGTCATCCTTTGCTACATAGTCATTTTTAAGGCCAGCCTGAGCTACACAAGATCCCATCTAAATAACAACAACAACAACCCCTAAATCAAACTAAGTTTCAAAAAATGAAATATAATTTTTCTACTTTTGTAGTGCTAAAGTCTCAGGATAATTAATATTCAGTTCTAGGAAGTATAGCTAATTACATATTTGGGGTCAGAAAGGTGGCTTAGCTGTTAAAAGCACTTGTTGCTCCTGCAGAGAACCTGGGTTGGGTGCTCACAACCCACATGGTGGCTCTCTACCCTCTGTAATTCTAGTTCTAGGGGCATCCTATGCCTTCCTCTGACCTCAGTGAACACCAGGCACACATGTAATTCGCATACCTTCATGCGGGTAAAACACTCATATACATAAAACAATCACACATTCTTATATGAAGAACATAAACTAAAACACATAAGTCATACTATTTTATTTTGATTCTTAAGTTTGTGCTTAGTTTGTTTTAGGAAAACACTATGTCAGTGGTCCTAAACTAGATACTGGGGATGACCTAGGCCTGGTTTACTTACACATGCAGTAGGAGTCTGGCCCATTGGCAGTGTTGCCAATGTATATTGACAATTGCATTAAATTTTTGACCTACCTTCTCTTTACAATGATATCTAAATTGGGCAGTTTTATCGACTTGCAGCTCTCACAGGAAAGTGGCTCTAGCCATGCCACAGACTGGAAGAGACATTAAAAAGTAGTTTTATGTAACTACTCTCTTAGTTTGTAGCATTTTGGAAAGGCAAATGGTCAACTTGTGTTATTTGTCTTCAATGCCAGCATTGTGTTATACATCCACAGTGACAGGAACAAAGGATTTGAGAAAATCCAGTGTTCCCTGAAGCGAAGCAGGAAAAGTCCATGTCAGACAAAGGCCTGGAGGGGACAGAGAGTTCAGGGAGGAGCCTTGGAGGCTTCAGGGCAGATTGATGGTCCAGAAAAACGTGTCACACTTAGGATACGCTGAACAGTGGACTGTTAGTGACAGGTTCCCTTTGCGTTCTCTTTGGGGAGTAGACTGGGCCAGTGGATAGTCTCATGGTTTTTCTCACCTGTATACTGCAATCACGTGACCCTGTGGTAGGGCCCTGGTGTCTCCTTTCCAGTGTCTGGGACTTGTCACACTCTTGTACACTTCAGCTCTTGATGGGTTTTTGTTAGGAATGACTTGAATTTTTGGTAGGTTGGAGACTGGTGGAAACCAGTTGGATAGAAGAGAATGGACTATAGAAATAAAGGACATGGAGAGAAGAGACCTGTGGGCTGCCTTTGACTTTTGGGAGTGCCTTGGTAGGCATTGGCGGTATCTGCATCGAGTGTTTCTGTTCTTGCTTACACCAGTGGCATCTACTTGATAGCGCAGTGGTCCTGCTGTGTACATTGCCTTCATGGGGGGAAGTTCCTTGAGTTGTCAGCTCCCTCTCTTCTGGAACTCTTCTTTGCCTCATACCCCCTCCCTGCCCAGGGCATCTGAGCTGGACCTTTGTGTGTTCCTGAGAATTCTGGTGTCATGTTACATGATTCCCTTATGCTGCTGTAATCCTCTGTCTGTTTATATTCCCCACTAGATAATATCTTGTAACTACAGCCAATAAATATTTGCTGAGGGGATGAATCAGGCTTCATCCTTTTTTTGGGGGGGGGGGAACTCATATTATCTTGATACATATGAATGAATGGTTGTTTCTTATTTAAAGCCAAATCAGGATGAAGATGTGAGCCCATAAGGAGGAGCAGAGGGGTGCAGGAGCGAGAAGAGTCAATTAGGTCATGATTCTGGCTGTCTCAACATTCTTTCTGGAACAGAGCAGGGCACACACAAAGATAACGATTATTCTTTTGAACAAAATAAAATTTCCCAGTGCCTTTTAAAGCCATGAGCTTCGATTGTGCTTATCTACTTGTGGGCCGTTGAAGAAAAAAGGGCAAGACAGGGGTTAAAAAGTCCTGGCAAGCGTTGTAGTTCTGTGTGGCTGGAGAGAGCAGGAGTAGGATTTTAGAACTGAAAGGAGATAAGCCCCAAAGGAGCCCCTGGTTTACTGTTGCTCATCCTTGCCTTCATCTAGGAAAACAGGCCTTGGGTTGAGCTATTCATGTCTGTTGGAATGCTTAATTTAGGCTTTACAAAGTAAAGCTCAAAATTTAGCAACCATTTGAAAACTAAGCAACTGGTATTTTTCATTTTGACTTTGGGAACACATTTCTCAAATAATTAGTCCAAAATATAGTAGCCTGTGCTGACCAAGGAAACACAGGCCATTAGATCTGCCTGAGATATGGGCATCTCATCACTGCTTTCAAAATCTCTTGGAATCTGAGCCAGCAATATGTGAAAGCTAATTAAGAATGTCCATTTCAGTTTGTCAACCCAGAATTCTCTGGGTTTAGCTTTAAAATTCTCTGAATTTAGCTTTAAAAATGAATGTCTAGGGGCTGGATGGATGATTTAGTAGTTAAGAACACTGGCTACTCTTTCAGATAGTCTGGGTTTGATTCCCAGCACTACATGGAACCTCACAACCTCTGTAACTTCAGTCCCAGAGGATCCATCACCTTCTTCTGGGCTCTTTGAGTACTGCATGCATGTGGTAGGCATTCATATAGGGAAAATATACATATATAAAAATATGTAAATGTCCACAAATACTAAAAAAATACATGTCCACCTCTAGCACATAAGAACAGCATAAACCTTAGAGGCATAGTAAGTCTTTATACTTAAAATATACATCCTATTCCTGTTATAGACATGTTTCTTACTTCTCTAATGCCCCCGAGTTTCAAATTGGGAAAGTAGATAAGTGGTATGGCTCTCCACGTTGGCTCACTGTTGGGGTCTATCAGTGAACTGGCCTGTTTGTTTCTGTCTCTTTTATCCCCAGCGTACATTTTCTTTCAAACTTCCCGTTCTAAGTTATCAGACTTTTATTGTAACTGTCACACACGTGCTATATTAGAATACTTAAAAAGTTAAGTGAACCATCTCAACCATGGTGTGCGTCTTGGCAGAAAAGGCTGATTTCTATAAACAGAGCGAGGCAAGGAGTGGAAATGTGGAGAGGTCATAAACGTTACCTCATTCTCTTAGAGAGACGCAGCCAGCAGTCTGTCTCTGCCAGGCCAACGGGTGTGGCTAGCTCTACAGAGTTGATTTGGGGTTCTCTGGAGTTTCTGGGTCATTTGTAAACACAATCCTCGTGAGATCTCTTGCTGTCCTTGTATATCGCCTGTTTCTGTCATGTGTGTGTGAGCCTTTGATAGCATCTATCACTTCACAGACAGCATGCTAACCATGGGGATTCACAGTTCCGTAAACAGTGTTCTAAAAGGTTACAAGTGAGAGAGATAAACATCAAGCCAGTTCCAGGGTGTTGTGGATGTGACAACTGCTGGGGACTGTGGATGAGGCAGGGGTGGTGGGCTGCTCAAGCAAGCTGCACTGTAGAGAGGACTTTTCTGTGGAGGGCTATGGCTCAGGAGGAACTTAAAGCCAGTCTTAGGGCCCTGACTCATTTCAAACAGAGGGCACAGTGTGTGAGGAGGCAGGGAGGCCAGAAATGGGATTTCTACATGAGGCTCAGCCTGGGGAAGAGGCCAGAACTTGGTGGGTGAGTGACAAGGGATGGGGCTGGAGAACAACGTAGGCACCTGGCGTTGTGAGCCATGGTTCTCAGCTGTGGGGCCAGTAAGCTGTGGAATTGGAGTTGTGCTATATTACAGGGACAGTCAGTGCAAGATTCTAAGCAGGGCACTGTGGCCAGATTTTCAATTTAGAGTGTTGACAGATTTTGAGTGGGGGATGCGTTGGAAGGAAGCCAGACTGGAGCAAGGGGGACCTCAGAGGAAGGTGAACTGACAGCCTGAAGGGAGACTGCAATGGCCGAGCAGAGAGAACTGGGGAGGAAGGGTAGTGTGGTGCGGGCTAGCTGGGGTCCTCTTGGCAGGCAGAGGTCTCGGACACCTGGCTCTCCATGCATTGGCCAGACTAAAGCTGGCCTGCTTTCCTGGGGACAGTGTCACTCCTGTTTCCTTGGGTCACAAGCACTAAGACAAGTCACTAGCAATGCCTACTTTCCCTGGAGGAGAAACACCAGAGCGGGGTGTGTTTGCTGTGTGACAACCAGAGACTCAGTATCAATGTAGGCTTACCAGGAATGAGACTCCAGAGGATTCTGTGGCATGGCTCTTCTGGTTTCCCCTGCAAAGGGAACACATGGAATCTGAAGACAGTGGAGGGAGAGTAAATACAGAGCCCACTGCGATGGGATCACAGAGCTGTGTTTTAAGATAACAGCATTTAACCTAATAATCATGTTGTTAGGGACATAGGACATTTACAGTTAGGTATTCTGGTCTTTATCTCTGTCCCTACTCAGTGTCTAGCTCTCCCTGATGCTATATGTCCTGACCCCTGGCATTCTGCTTTCTCAGGCTCACTGTGATTGCTGTCTGTCTGTCTCTCAGCCTCTGTATCCAAGTATTTCCTCACATCTTACCTTGCAGGATGTCAAGTATCTGTACTGCTAACATTATTGCTGCTTCTGGATAATTGATCAAAGCTTGACCTTGGCCCCTTTTCCTCAGCTGAGTAGTTATTGCAATCATCTTAATCTGAGAATCAACTTTAATCTGAGAATCATCTTTAATTACAAAAAAAAAAAAAGACTACAAATAGAGGAAGCACAGAAGGAATAAAGATAGAACAAGCCCACAGAGTTCAGTAGGCGACTACTTAGTTGCCTGTTGCAGGAAGCTCTGTCTGTGCACATAGAGAAAAGCTTGCTCTTCCGCATCTCCTTCTGCGCCTCTACGCTGCTGTGGCCCTGTGCTGCGCTCTGATGTTGTGAGGCTCTGGCTAGCTTCATTCTCCTCATCCATTTTCTCCTTTAGACTATTCAGGGTATGATTCTTCAGGTACCAGTGGTGGTAGTTCAGGAAGAGATCGTGTGTCTAGATGGTTCTAGATAATTTTTTTAAATTCTCATTGAAACAAAAACAAATGACCCATTGCCCCAGATTTTCTAACTTGTTATTGTTCAGTGCAGTCCGTTTTGTTTTGTTTTGTTTTGTTCTCGAGACAGGGTTTCTCTGTATAGCCTTGGCTGTCCTGGAACTCACTCTGTAGACCAGGCTGGCCTCGAACTCAGAAATCCGCCTGCCTCTGCCTCCCAAGTGTTGGGATTAAAGGTGTGCCACCACTGCCTGGCCTGGTAATCTTATCCCGTGTATATCCCCAGACATTTTCTGGATGTTGGCTTTTTTTCCATGTGTGTTCAACAATGCCATGATTTTCTTCCTTTGTGTGTTTCCTGCTGATTGAATATCTTTTGTATAAGCAAAGCCAAGGATGCATCTTTTATAATCCTAAGGACAGTTTGAAGGCCCAGACCATGTTTTCTCCTAACAATGGCTGCTGCTGGTTGGTCCATGAACTAACTCTCTGCTACCTTCTCACTAGCTACACCTCTCATGTCAGGCCATTGTGTGCCAGCCTCTTCTCTTGCTGCTAATGGTGAGGCTGGGGTCTGTAGACAGTTTTTATCTACAAAATTAAACACAAAAACATTTCATGGATATAGGTAAAAATAACTGGAGCTGGATTAGATGTTGGTTAAAAATACAACACTTTATGGTCATTCTCTTCCCCACTTGGAATTGCAACACTTGAAGTTGTTTGTTGAGATAACTATAGTTCTAAATGGAAAATCCGAGGAAATCGGGAGCATTGGGTTAGTTTGCAAAGCATAGGGAAAAAACTGGCCACCACTGTCCAAAGGTTGACTTCTAAGGATAGACACAATAAACAAATTCTTTTTTTTTTTTTAAAATAACTTGAGCAAGCATTAATGGGGAGCTCAGCGCTGTCAAGGCCTGGCTGGGGAATTAGCACGCTGGTCTTTGAACTCCACTGGGTTTTCCTAGGAGCTGGCCCCTCCTGGCTGGTCTCCCTTTCAGGGATATTTCCTATGCTCAGGGGTGGGGGGTGGGGCTGGGGGTGCTGGGGTAAGTAGCCTGCTTGGTGGTTTAACAGATCTGCTTTGAAAAGTCATCCCTGCCTTGCTGGCTAGAGTTAAGAAGTTGTGTGCCCCCTCGAAGCCTGGGTTCCTCTGCTATGAAGTGGAGACAATTCCAGAGCCTTTCTGATTGCATTGCTATAGGATACATGTGACTCATGTAAGGAAGGTGCTTGGCACAGGGCAGAGGATCTGGTGGATGCTTGCTCACTGAGAGGAGCCTCTTGTTGGTTCCCCTCTGCGCCCCCTTTGGAGCCCAGCCACGGAACATCAAAGGGATTCGTGACTTTGCTACATATACCTCCTGAAGCTTGGGTTATGAGCAACCCCTGGACGCCTTGCAAACTGTATTAAACACGTTCCTGGCTTTGTCCTCTCACTTTCCACACAAAAGCAGAAGGCCCAGCCACGACAGGGCTTAGTAAAAATTTGCTTATTAAAATAGTACGGTGTCCACTTTCTCATAGCTCAGAGCCTCAGTGTTTAAAGGGATTTACTTTGTTCACTGTTTTGTAAGTTTCACTCTGTCATGGGAGGGATGGGGGCAGAGGAACAATTTGTAGCATTTTGGATGAGAAATACAGAGAAATGACAGGAGAGGTGTGGAGTATAAGATCCAGCTCCAAGGATGCATTGCTAAGGACCTACTTCTTCTTTAGTCAGGTTCCACCTTCCACAGTGTTGCCACCACTTTCCACAGTGTCACCAGCCCCCAACGCCAAGTAGGGTTTTAAGTCCAGCAGTAGACGCAGCCCAAACTGTCCAGGCTTTCCGGCTGTAAGGCCTTTTGGGGAGGGCTTCACGGACACACCCCAAACAGTCAGGTCAGTCCTCAAGATTAACCCTTATGAATATCTACTGTGTTTTTCTGTTTGGCCACCTGCACAGTGAAAGATGAAATTACTCCTAAGGATCCAAATTACTCCTTAGGACTTTGCATTTCAGTTTCCTGCAGTTTTTCAGTTACTTTGTTGGTGTTATGTTTTTAAACTGGGGCTAGAGTGGCTAGAAGTACTTGCTGCTCTTGCAGAGGACCAGTGTTGAGTCCCTGGCGCTCATGTAGGGCAGCTCACAACCACTTGAATCTCTGACTCGGGGAGATCCAACACCCTCTCCTGGCCTCTGTGGGTACCCCCACACAAGAATGCATACAGGCATGTGAATTAAAAAAAATAATATTATTTTAAAAGTAACCCAATAGTGGTTAATATTCTCATATAATTAATATTTCTGGTGGAAAAATAGGAGGAAATAGTTCTACTTCACTGTGTGAGACTCTGGTGGACAAAATTTAGGATGCTAGCAAATTGTTCTTTCATCATAATATCAAGTCCTAAACTATTATATGAGGTAATGATAAACTCTCTCCTTTTGTCCCTTGCTGACCAGTTAATATAATACTTGGGTCCCAAGCCAGTAAGTAACTGTGTGACTTTGAAACTGTCACATGATTTTTCGTAGGGTTCTTCATCTGTAAAATGGGGTAGCACCTGTTTTCTCTTCTGTCTATGGGTTGTGTGAAGATCACCTGAGCTAGTTAATGTATATCACTGAGTTGTGATACAAATATTTAATCTAAGGACCATTCACTTTTTCCCTCTCTCTACTCACCATCCAGAATGTGCTCGATAGACACATTCTGCTCATTGGTCCTGCCTCCCTTCCCTCACTCTGTAAAGGATATTCTCTATTTTCCTCTTTCCACTTGCTGCTTCCCTAAAGGCATCTTTACTCTGCCACCCTAGTCGGTACCTCCAGTGCTCACTGAGCGCCCCAGCACTGGGATTTGTCTGTCCAGTGGCAGTGGTGGGAGTGGATAACCCTTCCTCACAGGATTCTGAAGACAGTTGTCAAGAGCATCTCGAGTAAGGAAACTGTTCTCTTTAACACTCCTCCTCTTGCTGGTCCTTTCAGTTTGTTGCAGAGAGTGCTAAAGCAACTGCAAAGTCAGCCCTCAGTTTGAAGCCAATGTGGGATTTGAATTCATGACCTAATAATGCCAGGAGCAAGAATGTGAAGGACCACCCAGAGACAAGCCTCCTACAACGCAGGCATTTGAATGCTTGAGCAGCGCCTGTTGCCGTGGCCACTCTCTGTATGTCCTTCTCACCCCACGTCTTTCCCTGCACACTCCTGGCCTCCCCTTTCCCTCACAGCCTTTCCCTCACAGCCTTACCTCACAGCCTTTCCCTCACAGCCTTCCCTCACAGCCTTCCCTCACAGCCTTTCCCTCACAGCCTTTCCCTCACAGCCTTCCCTCACAGCCTTCCCTCACAGCCTTCTCTCACAGCCTTTCCCTCACAGCCTTCCCTCACAGCCTTCCACTTGATTGCTGCAGATGCTTCCTTCTTGCTTTCCATCTCTCCTGTGTGAGTTCCTTTTTTTGTTCTTTGTTCCTTCCTGTCCTTTCTGGAGTAAAAATAGCTTCCAGGGTCTTTGGCTGGTTGACCACAACTCTGACCTTCCTTCTATTCAAATGGGCCTCTCCTGAGCATCTTGGATCCTGTTCACTTGAGATAGCTGCACCCCAGGACCCATGTTGTTAATCTGTGCCTATTCTCAGCTGATTCATGGAGCTTGCCGACCCTTGTACTCAGAGAGCTAGCTGAAAATTAAGTCTCCTGTACCAGGATGCTTAATCAGTGACTTGTTCACATTGTCCCTGACAAATCCCGAGCTCTCCACCCCTGCTGACTTCCTGTGGTGCAGAAGGGGCTGTTGCACCAACTGAGACATTCATTTTTGTACACAGCTATGACTCTGATCAGCTCAGGGTTAGGAATCAGCTTTCAGATACCATGCTATGCAGGGTATCCTCGGGGGTGGGTGCTCCAGCTGTTCTGCCCCCACTGAAGTATCTCTTGGTGTATGTGGGGTCATGTTGCCTCAAATGTTTCTCCATGGACTGCCTTTAATTGATGTTGGAAGGCTATGATATTCTTTACAGAAATAGCTTCCTAGCCAACATTGACTGAGGCAGTCCCCAAATGAATGTGTGCTCTAGGATAAGTGCATGACAGACTTTGATGACTGGCTGCCAAAGGGCTGACTCCAGCCTCTACCACAGCCTGTGCACTGACAACCAGCAAGAGGGTTGAAGAGGTTCTGCTGGAACCTATGCCAGGCAGAACATGATCTCAAAGGTTCCCATTCCGTTGGCCCTCTAGCTCCCTTCGGGGTTGAGTGAGGTTCATGTTCAGATTCTCCTATGCCATTGTGACTGCCTGCCAGGCTTCCAGTCTCACAGACTGATGACCACCCCTACATATCTTGCAAGTCAGCTAAGATGCTGTACTGGCTGGTTTTGTGTGTCAACTTGACACAGGCTGGAGTTATCACAGAGAAGGGAGCTTCAGTTGGGGAAGTGCCTCCATGAGATCCAGCTGTGGGGCATTTTCTCAATTAGTGATCAAGGGGGGTAGGGCCCCTTGTGGGTGGTGCCATCCCTGGGCTGGAAGTCTTGGGTTCTATAAGAGAGCAGGCTGAGCAAGCCAGGGGAAGCAAGCCAGTAAGGAACATCACTCCATAGCCTCTGCATCAGCTCCTGCTTTCTGACCTGCTTGAGTTCCAGTCCTGACTTCCTTTGTGATAAACAGCAATGTGGAAGTAAGCTCAATAAACCCTTTCCTCCTCAACTTGCCTCATGGTCATGATATTTTGTGCAGGAATAGAAACCCTGACTAAGATAGATGCCATCTTTGGTCTGCTATTTTTCTGACCTCCTCGGATTCATTGCCTCTTTGGGGGGCTGGGGTGTTCTTAGCATGTACAAAAGCGTTGTTGCCACTCTTGTTACCCTGATAATTTTTGTTCCTTGAGCCAGGGCCTTGCTGTTAGGCAAGGCTGGACTCACTGGTGTCACTGGGTAGCCCTGGCCAGTTGTGAGCTTGTGGTTTTCCTACTTCAGCTTCCCAGGTGCTGAGATTACGTCATCCTCGTGCTTTCCTTTACCCTAGTCACCTGAGTGCCTGGAGGCTTGGGTCACATTTCATTAATTGTTGCATCCCCATAACCTGGGGCATCATCTGTCCATCTGAGGTGTTACGTGTACTCATTAGCATCGCTTTCCCTGTTTGTTTGTTTGAGACAGGGGCCTTCTACTTAGCTCAGGTTGGATTGGAACTAAAACATGTATATTTAATGATGTTATTTCTTGTCATTGGTTGCATGCTCAGTGTCGGTTTTTGAAGCAAAAGGGAAGTGTTGAATAAGTAAGATAGATTGGCTTTACAACTTCCTATCCAACCAACTGTAGGACAAGGGAAGGGAATACTGCCTTTGTTACTGCCATCTCTTTTCCACATTACATAATCTTGTGAAGTGATGGTGAACTCTATAGACAGATGGGCTGGCGCGGAGTCAGACTTCACGTGCCAGCTTCTTAGAGACAAAATGGTTTGCGTTACCAGTCAGGAATGAACCTCTGAGAACTTCATTTCTGCTGAGCCCAAAAGTGAGCCTACTTGGGGTTTTATCTGTGTTATATAGCTGATACCTAAACTCTGTGATTTTCCTCAAGTGTATATGAACCCAGGCACTCTTCCTGTGCCAAACGATGTGGAGTGTGCTGAGATGGGTGAGGTAGGCCTGCTGTGTGGCTGCCTTCTGAGAAGTGCTTCTCTCACCGGGACTCACTGGTAAAAAGACTCAAATGGAAATGCAGCTCAGGGGGTGGGGTGTTTGCATAAGTCCAAGGCCCTGGGTTCTGTCCCCTGGGCTGTACACGCCAAGCATGGTGGCACATACCAATAATCCCAGAACCTGAGAGGTGGTGGCAGGGATCAGAAATTCAAGGTCATCTCTTCTTAGCTACAGAGCCTTCTGGAAGTTTGTGCTCAGCTTCGGCTAGAAACTTGAGAGAGAGGAAGAGACTTAGAAATAAGCTACATAATATAAACTATTTTCTGTTCGGCTCTTTTTCCCAGTGAGATGCAAACCGCTTTGCTTTCTTGCCCTGTTCTTCCTTTACCCTGTTATCTCAGATCCTTAACTCTAAGCTTCTACTTCCAGCAACATGTAAAACTGAAGTTGAAGCTGTTTGTCTGTCTGTTTAATGCCATCCATTTCTGGGTGCTCTCAGAGGGTCAGAGGGCAGAGGCTTTTCTGACTGCCCTGACCCTCCCTCCCTCCCTCCCTCTCTCCCTCCTTCCCTGGCTTGCTTGCCTTTTCCTGGAGTAGCCAACAGAGCATCTCCTTGCTTTGGGGAAAAAAAAAAAAAAAAAAAAAAAAGGAAACACTAAAGACGTCTTACTTTTGAAGGAGTGCTGCAGCTATTTTGAACAAGAAAAAAATGTCCTTCATAATCTTACTGTGTGAATGCGGAGTGTGGCGGGGAGTAGTATTTACCTGTGACCCTGGCCTCATTATGTAATTTTGACTGGCTTGGACCCCTCAGAGATCTTCCTGCCTCTGCCCCCCCAAGTGCTGGGCTAATGGCATGTGCCCTCCAGTCCCCACAGTGACAGTTTTACTACTGCTCTTTGTGTCCCCCACCCCCGTCCCATCTTTATTCACTGGCACTGTTTGGTATAGCTGCCATTGTGATTTCTATTCAGCTTTGTGATCAGCAAATATTATGTTTTCCAAGCAAGTTCTCCAAATTTTTACTTTTTCATTTGAGTTGCTTGTGCCATTTAAGTTTCTGATAATCCAGGACCCTTTTCCGAAACCTCAGAGCTTCCCAACTTGTGTGTGTAGCATCTCAAGGTGATAATGCCTGTTGTTGGCTTACGAGCCTCCCCTCTGGTCTTTTCTTTTGACATTCCTGGCCTTTATCAGAGCTCTGGAGCCTGTGGAGGAGCTGGAGGTTGATAGCGCTGTGGGATGAGGGCACGTGACTGAATGTGCGGGAATTCAGCAGGACCGAGCGCACAGTGCAGTGGGAGCTGGGCTCAGGTCTGTGGGTCCAGAAGACCTGGCACTGTGCTGCCGAGTGGTAGCCTCCAGAACTTTTGAAATGAGTTCCCCTGGACTGGCTGTCTGCCCATATAAAGTCCACTTCAAACTTTGAAGACTTGGTGATGGAAAAATATCACAATGATTTCTTGATTTCTTGTAGTGAGCTTAAGGTAAAGTGATGATATTCTGGGAACAATCTAAAATATTGTTAGAATCCATAAAACATGTTTCTTTTCACCATTTTAAATATGGCACTTAACAGAAGTTACCTATGGCTGGCATTTATATTTACTTTGGACAGTGTTGTTCTCTGACCTTAGTGTTTAAAATGCAGGTTGTGGGGTCTCAAATTAATTCAGTGATTATGAAAATAGTGTTTTTAAATTAGGATAGAATGGAATAGAAATATGAGAAAGGCCAGCTTAATCTGGAGCATTACCAGAAAAGCTGGCCTGCTCTCCTAGAGGCCAGGCTGGTACCAAGAACACTGTGTAGAGCTAATGTCTGAGAGGTTGAAGCTGGTCTGGAACTCTTCAGCTAACTCAGACTCTCCAGGAACATAAACCTGTGTTGCAGTCTCATCTCAGTTAGCTAGGAGACTCTGGAGAAAAGAAAGTGAGGACGCTGCCATTCTGTCACTTGAAGGCCTGTCTTGTGAGCTCAGCCCTGAGGTTCCCCTGGAGTCTAGAAGGGACTTTTTCTGTGGGATTAAAGACTTTTTCAAAATGGTCTGATGGGTGGTGATTCTTTCTAAGAAGTGAGATGTTTCTTAAGTGATCTTGGACTCAAGTCAGATTTAATAAATTTTGCTATGTTTTGTGAATGTAGAGCCTTTCCTTACTGTGTCCCATTCACATCTGAAGAGGCCAAGGGGGGCCTGTGTGTGTGTGTGTGTGTGTGTGAGTGTGTGTGTGTATGAATCGAGAGAGGCTGTTGTTCTAACCTGGGATCATATCACTCTTCTTCCAGAAAATATGTCCTTACAGTACATTAGATATAGGAACAATACATTATAGTATGTCAGATGTATGTATGTATGCATGTATGTATATATGTATGTATGTGTGCATGTATGTGTGTATGCATGTTTGGGTTCTAAACACAGGATACTTACATCATGGAGAGGGGACAAAGTCCCCCCACCCAGTAATAAAGTTTATGAGTTTATAGCCTTGTATTTATTCTGACAGTTGTAAAAATTCTTTTGAGTTGACCCATTTTTCCTTTCTTAATTAAAAAAAAAAAAGTCTGGCAGGCAAGAGTAAGAAATATGAAACACGTGACTCAGCGCTCCAGCGCCTTCTCCTTGAGACACGTGACTCAGCGCTTCAGCTCCTTCTCTTGGAGCCAAAGTCTTTAAAGTTATGTCTTAGGCACGCTTGAGTTTTAGAAAACAATTGCCCACAAAAGCCACTAAATATTTGTTCCTGAAGCTTGTAGATTTAGATGGTATTTGTCTCCAGGAAGGAATCTTAAAGCACAGTGTTTGGGAGTGACTGAACCGGAACTGTCTGCGGAGCGCTTGCCCAGTGAATTAGCTGAGTTAGCTCACCCTCCACGTTGACAGAGAGCCAGGCAGCCTTTGCCTCTTCTTCCCCTGGACACTTCCAGCCTTGTTGGTAAATCACACAGGATTTTTAAGGTATCTGCAAGTTCTTTGGAGATAGAGAGCACCACAATACCGAGGACAGCTTGAACGGGCACCAGGCATTTGAGTGACTACCCATCAAACATTTGTTTACTTATTCTTCAGATCGGAGCCTCCATATGAGGAGCATAGGATTATGGAGCTTTGATCACAGTACATTTGAAGACCACGGAGAATCAAGTTCCAGTGACCCTTTCTGGGGCAGTTCCCCTGGCTCCTTTGCACGCTTCATGCTGTAGCTGACTGAGCGGCTTCCCTGTCTTATGGTCTCATCTCTGATGCCAGTGTCCAAGGACACTGTTCCCTCTGGCTAAACCCCACCTCACTCATATTAGGCCTCACGCTGCTCTCCCCTCCCCCAAAGCTGTGTCCCTTTCTCAAAAGGCAGTTAAGTGTCCTTTCTCTGCACAGCATGGCTGTACTGAGGGATATTCGTGTTATCTTCTAAGCCACATTACATGCAGTCATCAGTTTTGTTTTAAAAATGGCCAAGTGTTGGCAGTTTTCATATAGTTCTGTCTAAAGTGAGCTGTGTTCTGTATAGGACTTGAGATAGGTAATCTCTGTGAATGTGCTACATTCAAGGCATATTTAGCAAAAATTCTTTGGTGTCTTTTTAAAAATAGGAATCATTGTTAAGTACCATTAAACTATCTTAGTAGGCCTGTGCTTTAGTAGGTCTTAATAGATGTTTTAACCATCTAACTATGGAAAATATTTACTTTCACTAAGTTTAATCTTATTAGTCATAGTCATATTTTTCCCTAGTTTTTCACCATCTTTTAAAATCCTGATTCAGTAGAACAATAGCTCAGCTCTAGCTTTCAGTTCAGTTTACAGAGTTGCTGTCTTATCCACTCAGTAACACTACATCCCCATTGGCAGGCTTCACATGGAGTTTGGACTCAGATGTGGCCAGCTCCACAACTATTCAAGTCACATAGCTCCATCCTGGCTCAAGTGCCCAGAGGGGGGAGAGAGGCTGGGAGGGGTGGTCTTGGTGTCTCTGAAGCCTGAGCAGGCAGCAGGGACACCAGTGTGGGTCAGCACAGAGGATCCTTAGTGTGGTCTGAGTTTGTTTTTCTCATGATATCATGTTAGCTGCTAGTGATTATTATTTGTGAACCAGTTCTGGAGTTTTGGCCCAGTCATGGGAATAGCAGCCTATCATTTGATGTCTCTGTTCATTTACTTGCGTCTGCATCCTTTGCTTGCTGCCATGCTGAGATGCCCCGTGGACTCTGCTTCTCTTCCATTCAGCAGTGTTGTGAGCACTTCTACTTCGGTTCTCAGTGCTTCTGTCTCTAGAGATGTGAAATCACTTACAGGCCTAAGTGCTGTTCCTTTCCTTTGTTCTCCAGCTTGTTTCTTCTTCGATGTGTTGGTCTCCCTTTCCAGCTCAAAGGCTTTGCACTTGATAGGGAAGATAGAAGCAGAGATAGGGTTGAGCAGTTCAGCTTTCTTGCATTATTGTAGCAAATGACCCCAGCTATCAGCAGCGGGCCACACCCTTCCTTATTCTTGCTCCTAGAGTAGTGGAAGAAAGCCTTTAACTGCCTTAAGCTTTTCACAGTGCTCACCAGCTGTTACATTATGACTGTTAGTGTCCGTGTTTCTCTGTTTGGGGTGCACACTACTTTAAGCAAGACCGTCTTTCATTGAATTTTACAAAGCCTTTTAAATGAGTTAATTTATTTCGTGTGTTTGGGCGTTACTTACATGTATGCCTGTGCACTACTTGCATGTGCCTGGTGCCCAAGGAGCCAGAAGAGGATGTTTGGATCCCTTGGAACAGAATTCCAGTGGCTGTGAGCCATCATCAAGATCCTGGGTAAGAGCACTGGCTCTTAACCACTGATCTATCTCTTCACAATCCCTTTTATCTCATAATTTAGAAACCTGGATAATCACTGTATTAAGTTTTTTTTTTAACTTACAAAAACTTTTTTACTCCAAAGAAAGAATATGAGAGCAGGTCAGCTTTTCTGTATTGATGTTTATAACATTTGTACTAACACATTTTGGTGAACTATACTAATATGTGTTTATAGATATACATAATGTATTTTGGTCATGTTCACACATACATACACTCTCTTATACACACTTATACACACTTCCACTTTCATCCCTTCCCGCTCCACACACACCCCTTACCATCTCTTGTCCTCCTCTCACTCATGCTAATCCACTTCTTCTTCCCAATTGGCCTTTCATGGCTCTGTTTTATTGGTGCCTCACTGAGTATCTTTATAGTTGCTTACAGCATCACGGGACAGGCTCATTTAAAGGAGTGTGGGTTTCTTACCAGGGGCTACACCACTGAAGAAAGTCTCTCTTTCTTATCAACCATGATGCTTAGGAATCCTCAAGGAGAGGTGGGACCCTCTCTGCCTCCATGCATGCCAGTACACTGCTGGGCCTGAATCGCAGACAGAGAAGAGTGGGGTTGTTAACAGAGATAGATGTTGCACAGGACATCTTCACGATACAGGGAAGCTAGTGATGCGATTATTTGCATTTTAGACTTATTGTGCTGGACTGGTTTCCAGGTTAGAAGCACTCTGGGGTAGTGAAGTGTGTATAGAGTTTTAAGTCTATGAATGGAGGAACGACCTGAAAACATAGAAGAGGGATGAACTTGTATTGTCACATTCAGAGAGCAGGGCATGGAAAAGAGTTGGTACAAGAGTCACAGGGTGGAGTTAGGAAGGTCACAGTTTACCTGGATGGCCATAGTTTTAAAATGTTTAAAATCTTATGTGTACTTTAAAGATGAGGACTACCATTGGGCTTTTGGGTATTTCAGTTTTTCCTTTTAAAACACACACACACACACACACACACACACACACACACACACACACCAACATATATGTACGCAAACAAGCAAAAAAAAAACCCAAACAAACAAAAACAAATAAGGAAATGCTAATTGATGCTAATGCAAGGGTTTCTGGAATGGATATCTCAGAGGCTAGGCCAGGAGAGTAGCATTCCTGACAAGTTCCATGCCAGCTCTTACTATATAGCAGAGGGCAATCCTTCCCCACCCTAGAGTCCTGTTGCCTCACTTTCCCCGAGAGCCATCACCAGTGCCCTCCCTTCTCCATTTGCTCGCTTACTCTCATGGCTTATCACTTTCCTCCACTGGACTCTGGACTCCAGATTCCAGAGGTCGTGGGGTTCGTTCCTCCCCTCATCCAGTGCTATAGACCATGGATGGATGGAAGATAGGAGTGTCTGCTGGATGAATGTGTGCAAGGAAAAGGTGATGTTAAATTCTAGGGAAAGAATGAAGAAAGCATATGAGACAGTTTAGTTTTGGAATAAGCACATTTGTCTATGTCAGGGGCACATAGCACAGCCCTGCTCACAGTCGGCAGCCCACTGGGCTGAATGAAAGGTAAATCACACTCAGTATATTCTACTTTTGAAGGCAGAAAAAGAGCGTATTTTTGAAACATTTCCATCAAAAGAAATGAAACTTTTAAAATACTGGTATTTGAAGGGCTCACCCCTTGGGAAAATGACTGCTTACTGTACCTTGAATTCCCCCAATGCATGCCACTTTTTAACATTTGTTTTGTTCCTTGGCCTTATTCACACCCTGAACAACACCTTCCCAGATTTACTTGAAGGCCCTTTTAAAGATATGGTTCCCTCCTTGCCTCAGAGACCTGTATCCAGAGGTGTGGGAGTGGCTCTGAGCTGCATAGGGCCATGTGCTGAGCAGCCCTGTGGAGTCCTGGGCTCTGTTGTGTGACATTAATGGCCCATTTGTGCTTCTCATGTCCTTTTTGGAAAAATGAATTGATAAGTATTCCTGAGTGTCTACAGAGGGTCTACCAAGTCACACAAGTAAATCTGAAAAAATGTTATGATTTCCTCAATTAAGTCTTAGCTAGAAGCATAGGCCTTTAGTAGACAAGTCTGGCTCTTTTCTGTGCCTGTTACCCTTGTGCAGAGTTGGCTCCTAAACCTTAAAATACAACCTTTTTAAATTTTTGTTCTTTCTTTTCCTGTTGTTATTTACGTAATCTCAGCTTTATAACCTTAAAAGCAAGGGCAGCTTTTGAATGTGCCTTGATTAGAAAGAGAGCTGTGTGGCGTTTGGTAACAGGCAGTCACACAGCCCAGTTGGCTACATAATGGAATGGTCACTTTAGCACAGATATGGAATCCGTCACCCAGGACCATTGTGTTCCCTCACAGAGACAGTGCCCTCTTTGTGCATAGCAAGCAAGTCACTAGCTTGTGGCTATTAGCTTAGCTATTAAGTTGTATTCCTAGAAAGGAAGAGGCTGCAGCTTCTACCCCCCCCCCTCCTTCCCTCCCTCCCTCTCTCTCTCTGAGGGAAGGGAGGATGCCTATTTGAAAATCCAAACATATAATTACTGCTGGCAGCATGGCCATTACACTTCTTTGACAAGACAACTTGTGTTTTGTTAGATCTAGACAGTTATAATTCCCCACAGTCCCATGATCTCTGTCATGCTAATTTGATCTAAGTATTTGAAGGGGCTCAGTGCGATGATCGAGGGGGAAATAAAAGGGTTATTAGGGTTAAACTTGGTCAAATACATTTAATACCTAAAGAATTAAAAACTTAGCTTCAAATGTTAGTAACGCAGGACAGTATTTCATAGTTTGCCCTTCGGTGGTGCTTTGGTTTGGATAGGGTTCTCCAGGGCTTGGTCTCAGGGTGCTGGTGTTGGGAGGTGACACAGAGCCTTTAAGATGTACAGGTCATTGGAGGAGCCTCCCTTAGGGTTAAGGTCTTGAGATTCTCCAGGTTCTTATGTGAATGACCCACTCCAAGAGTCATCCTGTCTCTCTGAGTCACTTCTGCTTCCTGTTTGGAGGTGAATCTTGGTACTATTTTGGCATCTTGCTTTGTCCTCACTAGACCTCTGAGGTCCAGAACTGTGAGCCAAATACAAATCTCTTCCTCAGGAGGTTAGCCTGCCTTTGCCATTTTGTTATGATAATAAAAAGCTAGCTGATGGATGCAAATGCTGTGTTTCCCTCCCCGTCCCCAGCAAGGGAAGTTTGTATAGGTCCTGAATTTGTGCTTCATTTACAGCATCAGCCTACATGGAGTGGGCTCTTGGTGTCTGCCAGGTGCACCCTGAGCATCAGGAGAGGTCAGAACAGGAGAGGTCTGACTTTGCCAGTACCGTATGTCTACATGGAATTGATGTGAGGTTCTGATGAGAGTGTGGACAGAAGAGGTCTCTGAGTGTTAGAAAAGGCCACACAAATAAAAGTAGTAATATCGTCTCTGAGATTTACCAGTCAGATGCAAACCTGCATGCCATCTCATCTGCTCTAGTGGGGAGCAATTCAAAGCAAATGGGCACTTCTGGTCTGTGTGAAACCGCTGTCAGCAATGACTGAAAAGAGAACAGATTGATGCCTTGTTTAAGGTGAAGTAGAAAGGGGGTTGGAGGAGAGAGGGGGACGCAGGAATTCTAGAAGTGGAGAGGGAGATTTCTCGACTCCCCTCGGCATTGTTTTCCCTTTCTCCATCCTTGGAGATCATCTAGGCCTGGTGCTGTGATCCCTGTTCAGTAATGCTTGTTATAGTGCCAAAGCCCACAGCCTCAGTTACAACATTCGGATAGAATGGGTGGTAGGTGTGCACATAGCCTGCCATTTACACCCATTAGTACCCATGATGGCTCTGCTGTTAGAGAGGGTGGTCCACAGTTGGAGATGCTTTGCTCTTGATGTCTCTTGTCTTCTAACGTCACCTTCTCGCTTGTTTGTAGTTCATTC
The DNA here is from genome assembly GCF_008632895.1 of Mastomys coucha. NCBI lineage: Eukaryota > Metazoa > Chordata > Mammalia > Rodentia > Muridae > Mastomys > Mastomys coucha. The sequence goes on along the minus strand of NW_022196891.1, from coordinate 49,672,481 downwards.
TTCCTGTAGACTCTACAGTGTAGACCCATCTATCTGATCATGACACGCTCATGTTTGTATTCAGTGCTCATCTTGACATACTTGCTGGCTTATAGCCCTCAACTGGTTCCCAAACGTGATTGGTTTAAGATCAGAGTCCTCCTGGCCCACACTTTAAAAGGAGATGTTTGGGTGAAGTATTGTTTCAGTTATAAAAACTTACTACAAACTCTGAGACCTCACACAGCCTTCCAAGATTAGAACCTGGCTGGGGAAAATGGCAGTTAAAGTGTTCATGAAGTCCCAGTTTCCTTTGTGTGACATCTTTTGTGGGTGAAGAGCTGAAAGGTGTGGTAGTGGACACCACACAAGTACATCTCTTGCAGTGTGCACACTCACATTCATGCCCTGTGGCTGCTGGTTTGATTGTGCATTCATTTCTCTGACATTCCCACTGGGAACTGTCAGAAATTAGGCAAATGCAGATTCCCACTCTCTGTTTCCAGAGAGAGAGCCTGTGGATTCATGAGTGAATTTGTATTTCACATCCACTCTCTGTCAAAGCTGATAGAGCAAGGGGAGCAATGTAACTTCTGGAGACCAAAAGTTTGATTCAGCATCTCTCATCTTGATAGGAAAGGAATTCTGGAGAAAAAAAAAATCTCGTGAGTTTAGTAATTTTTAGTTATGATAATGAACTGTTGAACTGCCTAGTTTCAGGAAAATGCTTGGAAATAAGCTTACCAGCAGGTGTGCAGCAGCTCTTCATTGCTGTGAGGAGAATACACCAGCTCACTTTTTCTATGAGTTTTGGGTTAGATTTTTGTATTTTTCCTGGGATCATATGTAGAGTCTCATATGCCTTTCATTATTGCAAACATTTATAGAACATTTATGGCATGGTAGACACATCATGACCAGCGGCAGAGCCTGGAACAAGACAGACAGGATTGCTGCTCTTCTGTTTACAGATGGCAAATGACTTGATGTGCTGTGGCAGGGAAACGTGGGTGGTGTGACTGTGGAGGGGTTGTTCATAAGAATGAGTGAGGAGCCATCCTGGAGGCCATGTTTGGCCCTCACAGTATGGAAGGAGATAATGCAGAGGTCTGCAGACAGGAAGGGACCCATGGACCTGCAGGGTGACCAAGTGGATGGCTGTGCTGGTGAAGGGCAAAGGGATAGTTGGGAATGGCCTTGGGAGTTCTAGCAGAAGGTTGGATGTTTCCAAGTGTCATGGGAAGCCAAAAGGAGGTTTTAAGCAAGAAAGTAACATGGCCTGAAGCTAAGGTAAGAGGAATGAGTCTTCTAGTCATGAAGTTATAAAGAAGAAAAAAGACTTGTGTGCTGTCTTTGCTGTGGCCGCTCTGCTGCAGACATTCCGATCCCTGTGCACAGTGAGGGCTTAGTTGGCATGGAGAGGGTGCTGCTCTGTACAGGTCAGTGCTCTCTAAATTCCCGGCCTGCTCTGGAGCACAGATTAGGGACACTGCTATCCTGATGAGTTAGCTTTAACCTTATGATAAGTGGCTGATCCCTGCAGACAAATAGTCTGATATGGAAACAGTGTGGTTGTTATGAATAAACTCATCTGTCTTTCATCTGCTGGTGGATGGTCGTACTCAAGGCTGGACGTCCTTGGAACAAACCTCTGAGATGTGGGATAAATTTAGATTCTGTAGATACTTGGACCTTATTCTAATGCAGAACATGTACTTTAGAAGCATCATCACAGCTACAGGTCCCAGGTTAAGGAGAGGTTAAGGAGCAGGTGATGAGAGTAATGAAGTTTATTACACACCCTCAGTTAAGGTATGGGGTCTAAATTAAGACAAGGCACTGGGGCTAAGGAGGTGGAGTAGAACAGAGGGACATAAAAACAGTCCGAGGAATTAGTGGTGGGTTTGGTGGGCCTGCGGATTTACGTGATAGTACTGTGGCTAAGCCAGAGTCTGAGTCTGGACCACTTGACTTTGAATCCTTGCTTCAGCACTTAGCATGTGATATGGAACAAGCTATTTGACTTCTGTGGGCTTCAGTTCCCTCAGCTGCAGAAAAGAGATAATAGATGTATCTGCTGTATAAGGTTATCATGAGATATATGCACAGTATTCTTAGGATCTTAATTGTTTTTGTCAGCTTTTCTTAGAAGAAAACAGATTGTTGAGTCCCCTGCAAGAGCAGAGGAACAACTGGAGTGCCATTTATAACCCATTGTTGTTCTTGAGCAAAAGGGTCAATGAGTTCCAGGAAGGCATGCACAGTGCCAGTTCTGTGGTCACCACAGGAAGTAGGTTTTAAAACATTTCCACAGAGTGGACAACCAGTGGGAAGAGAAATGAAGGCAGAGGCCAGCTCCGTAGGCTGACTGAAATGCCTTCCCTTCTCTTGCGAAACCTGCTGGGTTCCATGACATAAACGCTCAGGAAAGATCACTGTGGTTTTCTTGAAAGTGTCGGGCCCCTGGCATGAGTGTCAGGAAAGTCTTCACATACTGCACAGTCCTTTAATCTCAAGTATTTGGAGTTTTATCCCCCAGTTAGAAAAGCCATTTTCATAATGGCACGGTGAGTGAGCAAAGAATCAGTGACAAGAAAGTACAGAGTGAGGGTGAAGCCAGGTGCCTTCTCTAAGCTTGTTGTGGTTGACTTCTCTGTCCAGAACCCGAGCCTTATTTCTACTTGTTTTCACACTGTCACACTGTTTCTCAAATGGCAAGCAGTGCCCCAAAGCTGCTGCCCACACTAGGGCTTTCTTTTAGGTCCTCTGGAGCACAGGGTCAGAAGTCCTTTGTCACCCAGAACCTGAGGTAATTTTTCTTGAAGACCCTAGCATTCGAGGGAGGAGACAAGCAAATCTTCAAGTATGAACTGTTTCTTGGTAAAAATTTTAAAAGCTAAACTGTTTTTAGATGTAGAAACCTGTCTTTGCTATGACTGAACACTAGAACCCATCGGTAGGTGCCCTGGAGCTGCTAGAAGCCTACAGAGAAGTGACAGGGCAGGGGACTGTTCTTCATCTGAGTCTGGCTAGGGTTCCCATCTGCTCACCACTCAGTGACAGGAGGAACTATGCTCCCCCTCTGCTCCTGCTCTCCGTGTGCATTTGGCAATGAAGCAGGCCGCATCTCTCTGGTGTTGTTAGCCTGCTCCCATAAAACTCACAGATGCAGATGATGCGAAGACCGTTTCCATGGCATTAGGGCCCCATAGGCGGGTGTTAAGCAGTCAGAGATGAGCCCAGAATCACTTTCTTATCATTTAATTGCAGAGGAGTCCATTCATCTGGTGATATCTGGGTATCTTGTCTGTCTGATTCTTTGTTGTGTCTGTGACTTCCAGAAACCATGTAGTAGACTCAACAAGTATTTGTTGAATGAATTAATTGACTTAAGTGCATTTAGGAGCAAACAAAAACAACAAATTGTAAGTTAGCCCACTGCTGAGATGCATAGGGAACACTAGCAAGTTCTCAATGACTTATCAGCCAAGAATTAGAAATAAAATCTAGTTTTCTTGCCATTTTTACTGTTACTTGTAAATCTTACTAATTAATGAACTTCAGGCTTCTGTAATTTCCCATTTAAGGTTTCTGTCATTCACTTAGCATTTCTTTAAAGTTAATTAATGTTAAGCTTCGTCCCTTTGAGTCATTAAGTGAAAGACTTTGTATTCATACTATAATCTGTACTATTAGATATTTAAACAGCAGAACCCCCTCCTTTTCTTCATCTACTAAGGGTTCCAAAGTACCTCAGTTAAGGTCCTTGCACAATGGAGGCTCTGTTGATACTGTCTTCACTAAAAGACATCAGGAGTGCATCACAAGCCGTGGGAGTGGTGAGTGTGTTGGTGGGCAGATCAGCGTTTTCTTTACAGCAGATACCTGCCTTTTTACATGAGTGTTTTTGACCACTGGTACTTAGTGAACAAAATGTTCGCTGTTTCATTTTCTTTTCATTTGGAGAAATTACACCTATGTTCTTCCCAGCTGTCAGGATTTTTGATACTCTACTTTCTTTTCTTCTTTAACTATCAGACTTATAAATCTACCTTTTCCTCTCCTAAGTGTCAGACTTTTTGTTTGTTTGTTTGTTTGTTTTCGAGATAGGGTTTCTCTGTATAGCCCTGGCTATCCTGGAACTCACTCTGTAGACCAGGCTGGCCTCGAACTCAGAAATCCACCTGCCTCTGCCTCCCAAGTGCTGGGATTAAAGGCGTGTGCCACCACTGCCCAGTTTAGAGTAGACTTTAACCTAACATGTAGGTAAATTAATTAACAGGAGAAACTCAGGAGAGGCTGTGAGCACTGCCTAGGATCTTTAGCTGTTGTCGGCATTCCATGGTTCTTCACGCAGCCCGTGACTCTCCTGGCTTCTCTTGCACCCTTTGGTGAAGCTGTTCATCCTTCTTAGACATGGTTTAGTTATTTAAGAACATGTAGTGACTCTACTAAATACAAAACAAACAAACAAACAGACTTTATATATTTATGTTCATTTAAGAAAATACTAGTAGTGATGTATTATTTAGAAATATACAGTTAATATATTTGGAGTTATTTAAAATTTATATTGAGAAAAATGTATTTTCACTATTGCTGTAGATGAGCATCTACATAAGACTGTTAAATTGGCCGGGCGGTGGTGGCAAACGCGTTTAATCCCAGCACTTGGGAGGCAGAGGCAAGCGGATTTCTGAGTTCTGAGTTCGAGACCAGCCTGGTCTACTGAGTGAGTTCCAGGACAGCCAAGGCTATACAGAGAAACCCTGTCTCGAAAAAAAACAAAACAAAAACCGAAAAGCAAAATAAAAAAACCCAAAAAACCCCCAAAAACAAGACTGTTAAATTGAGTGTTGTTTTATATCAAACAACTTTTATAATACTTATTTTATTGTTATAATATTTTATAAATTTTAAGAAATATGACAAAAAAGATATTGTAGGTATTGAAGGGGGTCTCTGGGAGGAGTTGGGGTACAAAAGGGAAACAAGAATGTGATTTAATTCTATTTACTTAAAATATGTTTTTAAATGTTAACAAATTCAGATAAATTGAAATCATGTAATTTTTCTCTTCATAATGCAATAAAAGTTAAAAAAAAAACATGTAGTGATTGAGGGAGACTTGGTTTTCCTCACAGAAGGCCTTTGGCGCTAAGGCAATGTTACTTCTAAGTGTCGTCCATATCAGGCTAAGTTAAAACTGCTGGAGATGACTTGAAGACCCAACTTTCTTTGTATGGCTAGAGGAAAATGAAAAGGAGTTTAGTACTTTACATACAGTATTTTATTTGTGGACAGCTTACACTTTGCCTTGTGTCTACTATCTAATCTCATGGCGTTTTTTATGGGAATTATTTGACATGTGTGGGTTCTAGGCTATTGAATTTTGATACTCTTAAGTATTCAGATATGGAGATGGAGTGTACAATACCATATTGCCTTATGTTATTAGGCCACACATTACCATGGTGATAAGAAGCTACTTTTAAATCTTGACACTGCTTCCTATACTGGTTGGTTGAGTAAATTTGGGTAACCTCTTCTAACCTTCTTTGCAGTTCCTGTCGTAATGGCTGCCTGTAAGGAATTGGCACCTGGTCCATAGTGATGCTCAATATTCCATGCCAGCCCTTTTCCTTCCTCTGCATTTACAGCACAAGAACAGTTGCTTAGAATTAATTTACAATGCCAGGAGAACAGTACTTGATATGAGATGAGAAAAGTACATTGTCTCTTTCCAAGGGATGTGCTCAAGGTGCTCAAAAAAGTTAAATTAGGTTCTGCATTTGATTATCTGATCTTAGGCTTGAAAGATCCCTGTTTGCTCTGTCAGGGAGCCTGTGCTGTAGGATATATTTATGCTAAACAAACTACTGAGAGAGAGAACTTGCCAGAGACCCTGTGTCCCCCAACTTTGTGCGAACTATGAAACTGCATCTTATATCTGAAATTTTAAGCCACATATCATCTTTATCCTCCTCTTCCTCCTCCTCCTCCTCCTCCTCCTCTTCCTCCTTCTCCTCTTTTTCTTCCTCCTCTTCCTCCTCTTCCTCCTCATCCTCCTCACCATCATCGTATTGGAAAGGAAAAGAAACAAGCTACCTAATATCATTGCTAGGATTCCAAAATCCAGGGAGTAAAGATGTCATTGACACCTTGATATGGGGCTTTGTGCTGTGTGTGTATGTATTCATGTGCATGTGTACATATGTAGCAGGACATTCATGAACCTATGTGTGCTATATGGAGGACAGACATCTTTCTCATTCACTTGCCATCTTAGTTTTTGTGACTGTCTCTGATTGAGCATGGAGCTCATGGATTCTGTTCGATTGTCCCACGGATCTTACTTTCTCTACCTTCCAGTGCTAAGAGAACAGACACGTACTGAAATACCTGCCTTTTTTATGTGGGTAGTAGAGATCCTAACTTAGATCCTCACATTTTTTTTTAGATTTATTTATGTTTATTTTATAGGAAGATGGGGAAGAGAGATCTTTTGATGTGTGATGTACAGAAGAAGAATCAAGCTAATGGTTTTAAGTTTGGGAATGTCAGGCAATTCTGTCTGCACCCAAGCTTAGGGTCTGTGAATGGAAACTTAGAACTCCTCTCAAGGAGATAAAGCCCCAGGGGGCTGTCTGAGGGCTCTAGAGGCTTGTGGGAAAGCTCAGGGCTGTGGAGAAGGCTTTCATTTCATAGCTGGCCTCACACAGAAGTTCACTGCAGCCTGCTCACCCTCACAGATAGATATTGGTTGGGTTACAGAAATCAGATGAACATCCAGACTGGAGGATACCCATGAACCTGGGACTGCAGCATCTGCTGCCCTTGGCATTGGGAGCTCTCAATGAGGACAGGGAGGGGTTGTGTTTTGGGAAGTTTGCTCTTGATACTATTCTCTGTCGGACAGTGTGTGAAGTTTAGGAAGTGTGACAGGGGCTATGCTAATTCAAACACTTCAGTCCTTGGACTTGGGTAGCAGGTGATTTCTCTTATAAGTAGATGATGAAAACATTTGGAACTTTAAGGTTTAGCTTTCATGCAGGGCAGTGGTGGCGCACGCCTTTAATCCCAATACTTGGGAGGCAGAGGCAGATGGATTTCTGAGTTGAGGCCAGCCTGGTCTACAGAGTGAGTTCCAGGACAGCCAGGGCTACACAGAGAAACCCTGTCTCAAAAAACCAAAAAAAAAAGGTTTAGCTTTCATTTCTATACTAAATTAATCTCAGATACAGAAGCAGAAAACAGGGTGCAGTAGTCACAGGCATCTCAAGTCTGATGTGGGGGGGTGGTTACTAAGGCAGGAGAATCACTGGAGTATTAGGAGTTTGAGGCCAGTCTGGGTAGCAAGACCTGCTTTCAAATAATGGAAAACTAGAGAGAGGAGGCAGGACTGAGAGCTTTCCCAACAAACTCTGAACCCTTAGAAGATGACCAGAAATAGCAATTTGTGTTAGAAATATTAAAGAAGTAGTCTGTTGTGGAAAAAACAACTTCCTGTTATTTCAGGGAGAGTTCCTGGACTTTAGGGGTGATCTAGGAAACTTTGCTGAGACAGGATGGAGGGGGATGGGGTTTCTGTGTGATAATGGCTGGCTATTGTTCCATGGTAGGACTCCCTTAGCATTTTCCTGAGGATGAAGGACACTCATTTCAGAGGCCTGGCCATGGGGCTCCATTCTGACAAGTGACTTCATGGGAGGTCAGTGCCCAAGGGTTTTGATTGAGTTTCTTGTTGTGAACTTGCTCAAGTCTCCTCCTCCACACTTCTCCTTTTTTATTGTATTCTAGACTCCAGAGGCAAATTCTCTATCCTCTCTGAGGTCAAAGAGTATAGTGGCAACAAAATACTTCACTTGCAGTGAACACAAAGAGAAAAGTGTTCAGCTGCCATCCACCGACTCAGAGAGAGACCCTGGAGCAGTGGGATGCTGAGAAACCAGCTCTCCAAGAACCCTGCTTTGTCACAGTTGATGTGCATGTTCCCCATATAGTTGAATTCATACTAACACGATGCCACTGACTAGAGTCAAGGGAGGGTATGCATAGTTGGCAAGTGGTGCACGCTGGCTTGGGCAGCATGAGCTGCTGGCTAGGCCTTGGTGTATTTGCACTGTTAGATGGAAGATGTGGGTATGTTTGCTTCTGTGTCGATGTGCAGTGCAATGAGGATTTCTTCTGGGTTCTCTACCCACAAATGGCACCACAGAATCTGGCACATATGCAGGTGCTTCCTCGCAGCTTGCTGTCTTTCCTCTTGAAGCGTCTTTATTTTTAACGTTCGGTTGCCATCTTCACCAAGTCACTCCTGTTTTACATAACATATGAGAAGAGTAAATTTTGTCTGGTTGTTAGAAGGGATTTCCCTCTGGAACCCCTCTTCCCAGCTTTTAAATTTCTGTTTACTATTCTGGTTATGTGGGTGCTTGAATGTGGACATGTGCACATGTGCACATGAGCGCAGGTGTCCAGTGAGGCCAAAGACATCAGTGCCCTGGAGCCACCGGATGTGGGTGCTGGGAACTAAATGAGGGTCTTCTGCAAGAACAGCAGGTGCTCTTAACCACCACGCCATCTCTCTGGCCTGCTTTTAGATTTTTTTTTAAAATGCCCCTTAGATACCCATTGTATGTCCTCAAGTTAGTTCATACCAGTATAAGAATTCTCAGAGAATGGTCAAGTCAAGTTGAATATTTTTATTTTTAATTAATTAATTAAATTTGTATATGTGGTATATGTGTATTTTATATATGCATGTGTGTGTGCGCTAAGGTGGAGGCTAAAGGTTGACATATGGGAATTTTCTTCAATTTCTTTTCACCTTATTTTTTGAGAGAGTCTCTCACTGAATCTGGCATTCACTCAGTGTCTGAAGTGGCTGGCTAGCATGCTCCCAGGATCCACCCATCGGCACCCTACTTCCCAATTCTAGGGTTACAGATGTGCTGTACCCTGCTTTACTATGAGTGTTGGACTCAGGTCCTCAAGCTTGCTTCGCAGGCATTTTAACAAGGAACCCTGTCCCCAGCTCCTCTAAACAGAGCTCAGTCCTTCTCTAATCACACCCTTGCCCCCTCTCTATTTTCTTTGATTTGGTGACACTGTGAACTGTCACCCATGCCAGAAATCAGGTAAGCACCCTGGATTCTTTTTTTGCCTTCATCTTTTACCTCTGCATATAGTTCTATTATTTACTAAGTCTTCAAAGTTTTCTTTTCTTTTCTTACTTTTCTTTTTTTCTTTTTTCTTTTTTCTTTTTTCTTTTCTTTTCTTTTCTTTTTTTTTCTTTTTTGGGTTTTTCAAGACAGGGTTTCTCTGCATAACCCTGGCTGTCCTGGAACTCACTCTGTAGACGAGGCTGGCCTTGAACTCAGAAATCTGCCTGCCTCTGCCTCCCACGTGCTGGGATTAAAGGCGTGCACCACCACTGCCCGGCAGTAGTTTTGAAGCTTCTCTCTAAGCAGCCCTTTGCTTGGCACCAGTGAAGACCTCTCCCCAGGCTCCTTTGCACTGCAGCGGTTCATCAGTTGTCTTCCCAGCTGTAAAGCATGATTCACCAATGCTCTCCTCAGCACCAGTGTTTCTGACCACAGCTAGAGTACACCCTTACCATCAGCTTCCTACTTCCTAGAAGACCTAGCATCTCCACCCTGAGGGTACATTACTGAAGACCTCTGTAATGCCGGCTGACCTATGTAAAGCCAGCTGACTGTCTAGCCAGGCCACTGTTCTCGTTGTCCCATTACCTTTGCAACCATCTTCCCCCTCACACTTTATTCTCCTTAATGACTTTGTTTCTGCTGGGCTCTGTGCCTGCTGTGCCCTGGCCAACATTGTGCAGTCGCAGTGTGGGCACCGCCTACTCAGGAAGCCTTTTCTGGCACCTCCAACACACCAGTCCCTCTTGGTTTCTAAGATATGCTGCTGGTCTCTCCACATTTCACTCATGTTGAGTTATGCTGGTGCTCAGAAAATGACACCCCCAAATAGGTACTTTGGCATGTAGAGTATTCTGAATTGAAGGACAAGGGTGTAAAAGCAAGTTCTTTCTGACCTTTTGACTTCTCTTCCCCTTTATCTCCTCAAACAGAAACTAAACTACCTCTTCCCCAAAGCTGTTAGAAGAGCTAAAATGTTTCTCAAAAGTCACCCCACCTTTTTGTGGAAGGTTTGCAATAAATAAACTACCTGATTTACATCATCTGGTAAGAGCTGTTAGGTCCCACATTCCAGAATGGGCTCTGCTCTGCCCTCAGAGAAGACACATGTGGAGTTTTGAATGGGATATTCCCAATATTCTTGGACATCTGAATAGTTGGTCCTTAATTGATGAATTTAGGAGATGAGCCGTTGCTGGGGGAAGCATGTCACTGGGTGCGGGCTTTGAGGTTTCAAGAGCCATCCAGTTCTGTCTTTGTACTTCAGCTTATAGGTTGAGAAGCAAGCTCTCAGTTGCTGCTCCAGCCACCATCTACTACCATGTAGTAGCCATGTCTGTCTACTACAGTGCTCTTCTCCCCATTATGATGGTCACTTATTCCTTCTTCCTACAAGTTGCATTGGCTATGGTATTTTATCCTAGCAGTAGAAAAGTAGCTAACACATTGCACTGTGCAGGGAGAGTCCCAGCGGGCTGTGCTAGGTCTACCTCTTGCTCTGTGACTGAGGTCAGATCCTGCTTCCTTTGCCCACTTCGATCTCTCCATCTCACCCTGAGCAGAAGCATGGGCACAGTGTTTTCCCTGAGCCTTCTTTTCTGAAGACTCACGGGTCATGGAAAGCTGCATTATCATTTGTTGTAGTTTTCTCTTGTTAACCTGTCTTCAGTTGTGGGGATGTAACTTGTGGCCTTATGATGGGCGAGAACCAGGAGCTTACCTTCTGCTTCTGTGCTCTCATGACTTCCTTTCAGGATCCCTCTGTTGTACTGGATGGCCTGGATGTATAAACTGTAAGGCTTTGCTGGCTGGTGGTACTGTTGCATTAACATGGGAGTCAGTAAGTAGATGAACAGGTGGAAGAGGCATCTCTGCCTGCGCTACTCACTGCATACTGCTGGCACAGGGCTGATGACCTCAGTAAGAAGAGTATAGGACACACCGCCAGCAGGGAAACCAATCTGGACTTGCCATATAATCAAAGCAACCCCACTACAGGATACATCTCCAGAGGAAGTGCAATCATTTAATCACTTACAAGAGAAACCTGAGCTTGCATGTTCCTGCAACACTATTTACATTAGTCAAGGTGTGGGGTTAATGGATGAGTGGGTTGTACCAGTGTGGTGTATAATGCACAGTGGAACATTGTTCATCCTTAAAAGGATCCTGTTACTTGTAGTAACATAGACAGAACTGGAGAAACTATATTAAAGGAAATAAGCCAGGCACAGAAAGACAAATGACATGTTCTCACTCAGCTGTGTCTGTTTAAAAAGTTGATCATGTCAAAGAGAATACAGATTTCTAGAAGTTAGACAGGGGAGAGGGAAAGTGACTAGTAAGAAAGCATATAATTAGGACCATAGACAATGGTGTTAGTTACGCATTTCAAAACAGCTAGAGAGGAATTTATAAGTTAGAGTCCTGTGGGGATGATAATATTTGCTGTGATAGAAATGTTAATTACCCTGATTAGTTTACTTCAAATTATTAACCTGTCTTGACTTACCCTATCCATGAATAAATACACACATGTATATATACATATATATGTATTTATGAGACTCACGTTTACATTAAAATAAGGAGTAGAGATTTTAATTGTGTGGGTAGGTCCCAAATAACATGTGAGACATTCCTGTATGCTTCCAAATTATTTAGTTATTATTGTTTATCTGCAATTAAATTTTTGTTGAGCATCCTTTAACTGACATGGTTAACCTCTCGAAAGAGTGGGTCCATACCTAAGCAGATAGCATGGCCGAGCTTGTGGTCCTGGACCCAGACAGAATCTTTGTGAACTTTGGTAATTAGGAGCTTATACACACAGCTCAGTTTCTTGGGCAGAATTATAGGTATTTATTGCCATGGCCAGTGAGTGTGCTCTCTTCAACAAAGCTGAGTTCTGGTAGCAAAAGAATCGACCAAAAACCACAGCCATGTAGCATTTTTGTGGCCTTGGAATCATGGTCTTGTCAGCTGAGTCATGGGTTCTGATTCAACCCAGATTGAGCGGTTTCCTGTGAGCGTGCTAACCCACGGGCA